>NC_064304.1:91637948-91967217 GCF_023373825.1 Bactrocera dorsalis
ATATTTGGTTCAGTAAAGTTCATTATAAATATAAAAAAAAAAATAAGTTGCAGTTTGGTGAGAAATACGAAAAGACTTTATCGACTACCCAATATTAATATTTTTTGAGTGGCACTTCTGACGTTTCTTGCTTGGTGTTACAAACTCCATGAAAAATATATCATAACAGTATACACTATTCAAAATATCCAAAAGAAAAAACAAACATTCATTTATGCAACATAGCTTATAGCTGTCAATTATACTTATGCATATGTATGCACACGTCAGCAAAGTGCTGAGCAAAGGAAATTGTATTTGTAAACAAATCTCTATTTATTTACATACAAACAATTTCAATTTATAATCTCTGCGCGCCTGATTCTTTATGTTTTTCAATAGGTATTTGTTTTTGTACACACACAGTTGCTGCTTGTAACATTTTGGCGAGCTTAAAACACTACATTACCCGGATGCAAATGCATTCATACAGACTTGACACCTACGCCAGATGAAATTGTTTTCATGAATATTTTAAATTGCGTGAACGAAATGAAAGTTCCGAACAAATGGCGAATGGCGAATAGCCCAGATGGCAACAAATTTTCGACAACAACTAACAAACATACACGCACATGCGTCCTAAATACAAATACACGCACTTGCTTGTGTATGATTGGGTGTGAAGGGCAGTGTGTGTGTGTGTGGCACGCTGCCCCGGCGCTATTAAAGTGCGCACAATAGCTGTTAGCATATACTATATACATATTAATTTGTTTATAAAATAAATACGTGTGTGTATTTTTTATTACAAAAAAAAAACCCCAAATTTTTTAAATTTTTTTTTTTTTTTTTTGGGGGTTGGTAATTATTCAGTCAGCACATATAAAGTACGTGGCCTAGGCAACACATCGTGCGCTGTCATGCTACGCGTTAAACTTGTTGCCACACATAAAGGCGAATTCATTTAAATTTTGTATGTGTGCGCGCGCGTATTGTTGTTGTTATTACATTGATGACGTTGCGTGGGAAAAGCATTTTTTGTGATGATAAGCGATGTTTACTATTTCTTTGGCGCCGCGCCGCGAACGCTGTTTATATAGGTCAGTTATTTTTATACAAGTATAAAGCTAGTAATTTCGTTAAACTATTTTCAATAACGTGAAAATGAAATTGCGACTTTTTCCGCTATTGTGACTATCGTGCATGATGGGCGTGCTTGCGTCATAAGTGAAAGCTAAACGCCATTTATGTGTGGGCGTGTGTGTGCTTAAACTCATTTACGCTTTTTGTTAATTCTCCAATTGATCATAAAACGTTATTATATATGCATATACTAGGGTAATCCTTAATGGTTTTTTAAGCTTAAAATTTATATTAGTTGTTTAATATGTCACAGCTTTTCAGATTTACATTCCGAAACTATTTTGACATAAATAATAGAGCTTCGAAAAAAAAAATATATTTTGTCAAGCTATTGCCTTGAACCACCATCAAAATACCATTTTTTTTAACTCGCTCGCGGAATCGGAACGACGTAATGCGAGTTTCGGGGTAGTTCTTGCTGTTTGCGAAATTGCGCAGGCAAAACTATGTTTTATCCTTCGTGATAATATTTTGGAGGATGGAGTCATATGTAGAAGTTCACGCAAGTGAGGAAAGTTCTCTGATCGCCATTCACTTGGGAGTGGCCAGAAACGATTCTTTTACATATGACTCAAGCAGCTCACGACTTCCGGTCTTTGACCAAGTATCCTCTGGGTAGCCTAAGAACATCCGTTTGAAGGCGAGCTAACGTGAGAAGGCGAAATATCCCCTACATAGGGTTGTGCGCTGGGTTTGGGACCCGCCACGTAAAAAAACAACCCCAGCGAATAGCAACAACCAGCCTCGGATGAGAGACCCCCCTTTTGATGACGACCATGGAAAACGAAATAAGGACTACGAATTGAGGGCATGCACCTGGAATGTCCGGTCCCTTAAACGGGTAGGTGCCGCTGCCCAGCTGGTTGATGTCCTCGTGAAAATAAAGGCTGACATCACCGCCGTCCAAGAAATGCGATGGACCACAAGGACAAAGACGAGTAGGTCCTTGTGGCATTTACTACAGTGGCCATATAAAGGAGCGCAAGTTTGGTGTTGGATTCGTGGTTGGGAGAGAGAACTCCGTCGCCGAGTACTATCATTCACTCCGGTGAATGAACGTCTAGCCACAATCCGCGTCAAAGCGAGGTTCTTCAACATATCGCTGATTTGCGCCCACGCCCCGACGGAAGAGAAGGACGATGTGACCAAAGATGACTTTTATGAGCGCTTGGAGCTCGCTTATGAGAGCTGCCCCTGCCACGATGTCAAAATCGTGCTTGGCGACTTCAACGCCAGGGTGGGCAAAGAAGGTATCTTTGGCACTACGGTCGGTAAATTCAGCCTCCACGAGGAAACATCCCCAAATGGGTTGAGGCTGATCGACTTCGCCGGGGCCCGAAATATGGTTATCTGTAGTACTAGATTCCAGCATAAGAAGATTCATCAAGCTACCTGGCTGTCTCCGGATCGAAAAACTACCAACCAGATCGATCACGTTGTGATAGACGGAAGACACGTCTCCAGTGTTTTAGATGTGCGTGCGCTCCGAGGTCCTAACATCGACTCGGACCACTATCTTGTTGCAGCTAAGATTCGCACCCGCCTCTGTGCCGCAAAAAACGCACGCCCAACAAACACAAGGAAGGTTCGACGTCGAGAAGCTGCAATCACAACAGGACAGCCGAGCGATTTTCTACTCGGCTTGCACTCCTGCTCTCTAAGAGCTCTTGTCCACAACTCGGTATAAGGGAACTGTGGGACGGCATTTCAAGGTCCTTCCGTACAGCTGCAACCGAAACCATTGGTTTTCGGAAAATGAAAAAAAAAACAGCTGGTACGACGAGGAGTGCCGTGTCGCAGCGGAGAGAAAACAGGCTGCCTACCTCGCAACGTTACGATCGACCACAACACGTGCGGGATGGGATAGATACCGAGAGTTGAAGAGGGAAGCGAGACGCATTTGTAGACAGAAAAAGAAAGAGGCCGAAATGCGTGAGTACGAAGAGCTTGATAAGCTGGCCGACAGGGGTAATGCTCGAAAATTCTACCAAAAGATGCGGCGGCTTACAGAAGGTTTCAAGACCGGAGCATACTCCTGTAGAACCCCCCAAGGTGATCTGGTCACCGATGCCCAGAGCATACTTAAATTATATAGGGGACACTTCTCCAGCCTGCTGAATGGCAGTGAAACTACCACGCTAGGAGAAGGCGAACCCGATACCCCAATCGATGACGATGGAGCAGACGTTCCATTGCCCGACCATGAAGAAGTTCGAATAGCAATTACCCGCCTGAAGAACAACAAAGCGGCGGGGGCGGATGGATTGCCAGCCGAGCTATTCAAACACGGCGGCGAAGAACTGATAAGGAGCATGCATCAGCTTCTTTGTAAAATATGGTCGGACGAAAGCATGCCCAACGATTGGAATTTAAGTGTGCTATGCCCAATCCATAAAAAAGGAGACCCCACAATCTGCGCCAACTACCGTGGGATTAGCCTCCTTAATATCGCGTATAAGGTTCTATCGAGCGTATTGTGTGAAAGATTAAAGCCTACCGTCAACAAACTGATTGGACCTTATCAGTGTGGCTTCAGACCTGGTAAATCAACAACCGACCAGATATTCACCATGCGCCAAATCTTGGAAAAGACCCGTGAAAGGAGAATCGACACACATCACCTCTTCGTCGATTTTAAAGCTGCTTTCGACAGTACGAAAAGGAGCTGCCTTTATGCCGCAATGTCTGAATTTGGTATCCCCGCAAAACTAATACGGCTGTGTAAACTGACATTGAGCGGGACCAAAAGCTCCGTCAGGATCGGGAAGGACCTCTCCGAGCCGTTCGATACCAAACGAGGTTTCAGACAAGGCGACTCCCTATCGTGCGATTTCTTCAATCTGCTGCTGGAGAAAATAGTTCGAGCTGCAGAACTTAACCGAGCAGGTACAATCTTTTATAAGAGTGTACAGCTGCTGGCGTATGCCGATGATATTGATATCATCGGTCTCAACACCCGCGCCGTTAGTTCTGCTTTCTCCAGACTGAACAAGGAAGCAACGCAAATGGGTCTGGCAGTGAACGAGGGCAAGACGAAATATCTCCTGTCATCAAACAAACAGTCGTCGCACTCGCGACTTGGCACTCACGTCACTGTTGACAGTCATAACTTTGAAGTTGTAGATAATTTCGTCTATCTTGGAACCAGCGTAAACACCACCAACAATGTCAGCTTTGAAATCCAACGCAGGATAACTCTTGCCAACAGGTGCTACTTCGGACTGAGTAGGCAATTGAGAAGCAAAGTCCTCTCTCGACAGACAAAAACCAAACTCTATAAGTCACTCATAATTCCCGTCCTGCTATATGGTGCAGAGGCCTGGACGATGTCAACAACAGATGAGTCGACGTTGCGAGTTTTCGAGAGAAAAGTACTGCGAAAAATTTATGGTCCTTTGCGCGTTGGTCACGGCGAATATCGCATTCGATGGAACGATGAGCTGTACGAGATATACGGCGACATTGACGTAGTTCAGCGAATTAAAAGACAGCGGCTACGCTGGCTAGGTCATGTTGTCCGAATGGACGAAAACACTCCAGCTCTGAAAGTATTCGACGCTGTACCCGCCGGGGGAAGCAGAGGAAGAGGAAGACCTCCACTCCGTTGGAAGGACCAAGTGGAGAAGGACCTGGCTTCGCTTGGAATATCCAATTGGCGCCACGTAGCGAAGAGAAGAAACGACTGGCGCGCTGTTGTTGACTCGGCTATAATCGCGTAAGCGGTGTCTACGCCAGTAAAGAAAGAAGAAGAAGATAATATTTTGGTGATGTTTGAAAGGTTTAATTTCATTACTTTGCTTGCTTATTGCATGCTCTATTTTTTCTCTTTTTTAGTTTCCGAAGGGAACATGATGCTTGTCGCAGTTAAGAATGGTTTTTATGTAAAAATTTGAGGAATATGCTTGGTCCATAGTCATTGTTTTCCATGAATGATAGAAGTTCTCTTTTTAAAAAGCACGCTTTGCTTTTATTTTCTTCCTGTGTCTATCAGCCTTCCTGGACTTTCCTAAATAGCAATTTTTGATATTGTCCTCTTAATTTTATAGCGAACTTTTACTTTTTATTCGCGAGGCCAACGGCGTCATAATTGGGTTACTACCTTGTCATAATGACGAACTATCTTTCAAACTAATATCTCTTTAATGCTCTTCACTGAAGAAAGCAGAAATTTTCTCTCTTTGAGTCTTTGAGTGCCGTTCTGGCAGTTTGTTTCACCTGCACCTCTACAACTTTCATCAACTGGCGCAGCTGTCTAAACCTCTGCCAGATGCAGAAAGCTTAAAAACGCCGATTCATCAAAAATCTGGTATAATGAGTACGAGTGTATGAGAAGACCTTAAGCTCTACATCACGACCAGCACTTGACAAGCGATGGCGCATTTTCAACTTCAAATCAACATCGCAGTCAAGATTTCGTTGCCGACTTTTCTTAAAATAGTCAACCAACGGCCAGAATATTGAGTATTAGAGGATTAAGGCGACGTGCTAAGGGCAGGGCGTAGTTGTTTAACTTTGTGGGCCAATAGAAATTTGCCAAAGTCCACAAAGCTCTGCAAACATAAAATGAAGTACGAGTGTGAGGCAGTAAAGGCAAAATAATCTCAAAGCTGGCGGAAAATGTGCGAACGAAATGAAAAGAAAGTACTCCCAAAAGAGCACACAGCTACGAGCCAGCCGACTAGACACCCGTGTAACCGCAAGTTGTAAGTGATAAGCATGGTTAAGGAACAAAAAAAATATATATAAACTTTGTAACAAAAAACAGCCACACTTACTGACTTACTTACTTACTTATTTGCACAAAGGCTGCGGGAATGACCAGCCCAGGGGGCAGGCACGCCCGCCTGTACATAAATATTCCCCATATCAAAGAATTTTTGTAACTCGCATAGCTAAGGCTTCGAAGCCGCCAAGCTTAAGGTACGTGGAAGTTAGCAGGGAAAATTTATAAGCTGTTATACATATAGACTTAGCCATCAAAGAAACTTTAACGAAACGTTTATTCATTTACAGGCAAATCAATAGTGAAGCGAGCAACCATAAAGGTAGCCATCTAGCCTTAAATACATGCACATTATGTAATGTGTAAATTAACATATTTATAGGCTTTCGTTTGATTAAAATTTAGTAACCCTTCTTATTGTATACACTAAGTGACGCGTTTGCCTTTTGCTAGGATATCTATACTTTTTGTGGGTATTATAAATATAGTTTGAAAAGTAACAAACCAATTGGTTTTAAAAATAATTAAAAGAAAGTAATTTTGATTGATTTTTGATAATAAAATTATTTTAATATATTGAAATTTATGTCGTTATCAATTGATATATATATCTGTATACTTATTTTTTTCTGAGAAGATGACTGACTAGTTCAAAAAATTTCTGCAATTATTTGAACTAGTCAGTCATCTTCTCAGAAAAAATAAATTATTTGAATTTTGGATTATTGTTTTCTGGATTTCAAAATTCACGAATACTATGTTAAAAAGTAAAAATTATTATACTATGTATAGAAAACATTATTAAAGTATTTTCATATTAGCAAATTTTGTATCACAAATTACCGATTACTTTACGGTTAGTTAAAACTTTTTCAAATTACTATAAATACAAAAACTTTTGTAGAAGTGTTCGTAGAGCTCACACATGCACATTTGGTACATTTTGAACTACTTCATGTCATGTCAGTTCGGAAATGCTTGCGGAACCGTAGCGTTTTTCAAACTCTTCTGCAACCGTATTCCGACTATAAACAAAGCTTCGTAAACCACCCTTTACACATATGTATGCGGAATTCCCTATGCAACCTACTGTCCGTTTGGCCATATCTCATGCTTGTCCCCCAAACAGCATCACCGCTTATTTTTTTATTTATTTGTTCATCATTACACACAAACAATCTAAATCTGGAGGATTTTCGTTAAGACCCACTTCTGTCACTTTAGTTTTGCTGTGATATTTATTTTTTCGTGAATTTGATGTGTGTGTTAGTCTATCATTTTCCAATCTGCAATCCGTTGCTTAGTGAGAGTATGTATTCGTCTGTGTATGTGTGCTTAGCGGAAGCGTGTACCATATAAATTTTGAGGAAATGATTCTATTTAATGGTAGATTTAACACGTGTTCACATTTTTTATCGATTTATTTTGATGCGGTTGAGTTGGCGGATTATTTATGCTACTAGTTATAGATATAGATAGATTTCATTGATAAATCACAACGAAATGTGGCAAAAAATAGACAAGAGTTAATTAAAAATGGATTGAATGAGTGATTAGTTTTTTGCTCATATGGTATCAGTGTACATAAATAAAAATAGATTTTTATATATGTATTTATTTTTGTATGTGTTGGTTTGTGACATGTAGAGAGCCAACAAGTTGATTTATGAAAATTTATTTTGTTCGAACAGAGTCTTTTTCTTGTGTTCTTTTTAGTCATTTTACCCGTTTGTTTTTATGTGTGCATGTTTGCTTGAAATTGGTAATCAAAAAGAGATACGATAGTAGGTAAAGAGAAAGTTGAAATTTATTGGGTTTGGGTTTTATAGATACAAATATACGCAGAAGGCTTTAATTCGAACAGCTAACAAGGTCCTAAATATTTTTGTTTAATATTTGGTCGTTTCCCCTTTTTTCTAATAGATCAATTATTTCTGTTATACAAAAGAGACCTCGGAAAAATTATTGTTTTTAATGATTGTATTTACTGGCTCAATGGCTTAATTTAATTAAAAAAAAATCATTGTTCATATATTCTCGGAAAAATAATTGGTAGAAAAATACAGAGTTAGATACCCTTATTTCTTCCTATGCAAATACTTTCTATATACTTTTTAAATTTGTAAAAGTTCAGTCCTGTTTAGGACTTAAAGCCTGAAAATAGTGTTATGTGCATTGCTTAGTTGGGTTCCACGTCGATAAATTCAAAAATCTTGTGATATTTGCTATTATTCTTTATATAATACAGCTTTACTGAGTAGAATGGACAAACCGAACAAATACAAATATGCATTATTCACAAAAATTGCAGAAAATACAAGTTTTTGAAACCAATAACAGTCTAATGGGATTTGCTCGAAAAATCCTTTTTTTGCTCAAAATCAGGAGAAAGCTCCAGAGCTAGTAAAAGCTTCAGGGCTAGTAAAAGCTCCAGGGTTAATATAAAATCTAAGGTTAGTAAAAGCTCGGGCTAATGAAAGCTCCAGGGCTAATGAAAGCTCCACTGCTAAGAAAGTTTTTAGGGCTAATAAAATCTTCAGGCTTGATATAAAATCTAAGGTCAATAAAAGCTCCGACTAATGAAAGCTCCAGAGCTAATGAAAGTTCCAGGGCTAATAAAGATTTCAGGGCTAATAAAACCTTCAGGGTTAATATAAAATCTAAAGTTAATAAAAGCTCGGGCTAATGAAAGCTCCAGGGATAATAAGAGCTCCAGGGTTAATAAAAGCTCCAAGCCTAATAAAAGCTTCAGGGCTAATAAAAACTCCAAGATTAGTGAAAGCTTAAAAGCTTGTAAACGAATCTACCTTTTCAGTTAGCAAACTCGTTGACCTCTGTGAAACAGTACTTACTCATATTTATAACAATGAGTTACAAAGTTTTATCTTTAGTTAACAGTTATAATTGCCGGAAGTGCATACAAAAAACACAATCAAAAGCAATATAATTGCCTATATTTATCGTCTCCGCTTAAATAACCGATTGTGTTTATATTATTCTGCCAAACCATTTAAAAACACATATATCGGATATTATTCAATTTACGGCTGTTAAAATTAATAACGGTAGTGGGGACTATTTTTTGCATTATACGTACATTTAGTGAAATATTAATAAGTAGCACAAAAACCCGCCTGTCTGCCACACTTTTGCGCCACCAACTGTCTATTCAGGTTTTTATTTTAGCCGACAACATAAAAGCCAATGCACTCACAGTTACATGCTAATGCGCAGAGGAGGGCTGGAAAAAATTGCTTACGGAAAAAATGAAAGCAATCCTTTCGCATTCATGCAGCACAGCGGTCGCCGAGTCGCTTGCGAAATGCTGTGCGCTCAAAAATATTTAAAACCCATATTTTTTTGAGCAGAAACACAAATACATACTTATGTTTGTATGTATGTAAGTATGTTTGTATGTATATATGTATGTAACTATCTATGTAGACTGCACCTTTTCAAGAGCTCACCGAAAAACTGCAACTACAAACACACAATACCGTTACAAACGCGAAAGCAATGGCGCAGCTGCAAAATATGTCGAGCAATTGGCTAAGTACATGCCAGGCTTGTATGCCAGTACGCATGTGTGTAAGTGTGGCAGTAAATAAGTGTGCTAATGTGAATGAATGCAAGTGAAAGAGCGCAGCTTTGTGCACACCCTCTGCTCTGTACGCCCCCCTCTCATGTAAATGCTGCGGCTGACATACTTTTTTCGGTGCATTTGGTGAAAATTATTTTGCACACCCTTTCAAGAGAACACTGCTTGCATCACACTAACACACTGACACATTTATGCATTGGCGCTCAAACACATTTACAAACATACAACGCACTCATACTCGTACATATGTATGTATGTATGTATGTAATTGCAAGTGTATAATTTGTATTTCGCAACTACTTTTGGTGAACACTCACTTCGTTGCTTAGGTGTGAGTAGCTGTGCATGTCTGTGTGCTCTTTTACACTTCTCATAAATATACATACACACATATGTATGTATTTAGAAGTAGCTGTGTTGCTGTGCGCTTGCCGTGGTTTTTAGTTACGCTGGCACTCCTGTTCCTTAGTTTTTAGTTTCGAAAACCACCGCTAATGCAGCCATTATGAAAATTTTCTCTTCAACAGCGGCACACTTCACATAGTTGGCAGACTTCTCACTCATACACCGAGATAGTTGCGCTTAAATACAAGTAGCGCGCTACTGTATCCGGGGTCTGTATGTGTTATGTGTGTGAGTGTGTTTATAGTGGTGCGAAGCTTCCCTATTTCACAGGTGGGTGTTAAGTAATAAATGTTGGCTGCCATTTAAGTGCAGCTAAACACTTTTGCCACAGCTAATTGCAGATTTGAAACTAATTTGTTTTTGCTGTTTTTGCCACACAGTTGGTTTTTTAGCAAGAAGATGCGAGAAAAATGCATTGTAATTTCAGTTTGTTTTTAGGCCCACATTTTTTAATTTAATTAAGTAGTGACCAATATATTTAAGCTTGCAAGTTGGTGAGTTTATGAGTGTGCTTCTTTCAGAGGGAAGTTAATTTTATATTAACGGAACGGAACGGGAAGTTAATTTTATATTGAGAACCTTGAAAAAAGGAATGTTGGAAAAATATTCAATATTACGGCCTCCGATCATCTTGCTGCACGTATTATATTCCACTTGTGATATATGTTATATTGTAAATTCATTCCTTGCATATTGTGAATTCATTGAGCTCAAGCAGTACGCTAGCGAAGAACAATTTCAGGTATCGTTTCGAAAATAAAACAATAGCTTAGTAAATACAAATTCTTGAATAATGTATAAATTTTGGATGTTTCATAATTCGTCATATCTATTAGCGGCTTTATAGCGCGAAGAATGTTATTCTACATGAAACCAGAGTAATAACTTTTCAAAGAGCTCTGAACTTGCCACCTTTGGGATCAGATAATTTGAGCTTTACAAGAAATATAGCAGGTAAGAGCTGCCTCTGTGCTGCCGTACGAAAACAATCACATAACGCAAGAACACAGTGAAACCATTTGCGAATAACAACAGCGATATCTATGAAGCCAAAATTGTCTTATATAGCTTTTTATGGCTTTAGTAGCCGTAGTACTACTTGTTGAGCAGCAATTTGACTTAGACTTTTTTATGAATTTCGAATCAATAGTATGAAGCCACAGAATTCGTTAAAGCGAAGGTTGAATGCCCTTGCAGTCTAATATCTTTTTTTAAACTGAGGGCTCTTCTCTATAAATGAAAGATTAACATATTGTGCCGTCTACAAATGTGATCAATTTTAAGTGCTAATTTCTGAAAATTTCTTTATTCAAACTTGATACATTTGCTCCTCTGAGTTATAATTTGCATTTAACATACTTTTGAGTTCCATCAAATTCTTTCATTTTACCATATGTAAATCAAACAACACAATCAACCAACGAAGAACTCGAATTGGAACTTTATTGCTCTCAATATTTCGTATTTAAAAATAATCGAATTAGGACAACAACTTTTCAAGCTCTCAAATACTGAATTTGAAGTCAGTTCTGACTTCATATCGAAAATCTCAGCAAAGAAAAACTGAAACTGTGAGCTGTAAAGTAATAACATCGGTTCAGTACTCCCTTTTTTCCTATAAAACTAAAAAACGATATTTAAAGGGATTATGTGAACATGTTTTCCGGTTCACCATATGGTTCGGCGCTAGAATTGAATATATTTAGTATAAATATTGCTCTACCCTTCATACCAAGAGCGTGTTCAGAATTTCAACACTTCTATGGTTGGATCTATTGTTGATAAGCTGGCACACCACAATCGATACTCTGATTTTAATGCTGTCATTGATATTTTGCTCCTCGAAGTAAAATAGTTAATTTTTTTAATTCTTCATTATCAATTGCAGCAAAACCTGGGAGTAGAATTTGAAATGACGAGAGTATATCCTCATTCACTAATATACGTTCTGTCATGTTTTGAATCAGAGCATCAACGCATAGAATAAATATTGTAACTCTGAAGTGGCTTTCAGTGGTTGTGCAAGGTGGATTAGTACAAGTAGTTTGACGCGAAGTCACTCTAGGCACTATATGATCTATGTCATAAAGATCTTTAGACATTTGTGATGCTGTTTGGAAAATATCGTTGAAAAAACCATCCGCTGTTTCTCTTATCTGTGCAGAGTTCTTATTAATTCTTTGGCTCGGTTCATTGCTGATACAAAATCCATAGATTTTCTTGAAGTTGCACAGACAGTGGCAGCGTTAAGCTGAACAATTGCTCACAGACTCACAGACAATAGACTAAGCAAAAAAATCGCTTTTCTCTACCGCTGCTAAGAAGGCTGATGCTTTAGACGAAATGGACCATGTCTTACTCGAAATTATTTCCAAACTTAGTACAATGAATTTGAAAAGCTCCACAAAGGTTATAATGCTTTCCTGCCTTCTACAAACCTTGTTTCACAAGGCGAACAAGTCGTCTTTTTTGCTTTCTGGTGCGTGCTTCTGTATAACGTCCTGGAAAGTTGTGTTTGCATTTGAATAGTTTCTAAATAAATTTGCTATATCATTGACAATACCAAGGCAGTTTCGTATTGAAGCTAATGACATAGTATTAGCGCAAGGTTCAATCGGTGACTAGCGCAATGAACATATCGTGCTTTTGGATACAGTTGTCTTATCCTGGTTTGCAACTTCACTTAAATGCCCTGACATGTTTGCTGCTCCCGTCATATCCCTGTCCAACCAAACTTCGCCATATCAAGATGGAGATCTGTACAACGCTTAAGTATGACTTTTTTGATAAGTTTTCAGTCACCGTCTAGTGTAGTTGCGTACGGCTGTTATAGGTTTGAGCTGAGTTGTGGTATAAGAGTTTCAAAAGATTCAGTCAGTGATAAATCTTTTTTATTTGCGATTTATTTAAAAATTTTCTTATTTCGGGGGGGGGGGGCTTCAGCCCTCTAGCCCCCCCCCTGGCTACGTGCCTGTGGAGGGGGTATCTTGACAGGCAATTAAAATTGCAAAAGGTCTGGTATAAAAAAATAGCGGCATAAATGAAGTGTTGATAAAAAATTTGAGATATACAGAAATCTTTTCGAAGCATTGCACCGAGCAATACAATATTTAAACGGGAACGATGAATACATAAGTATATGCGTACAATTTCCAACTCATCCTTCCTGAAAAATAATAAAATTGCTAAATATTGGGAATGGTAGAATAGAACTGCAATCAAATACACAATTCAATGACTTAAAACTGGTTCACTTATCATTCGATGAATAATATACCACGGACATCCCACGCTTAGGAACCGTTCCTTAATATGCAGTCCACCAGGCTGACAATCGATTGGACTTGATTGATTTCACTGATGCACAGCCCAAATTCAATAATATGTTTACCCCAAAATCAATTCTTTCTTAACGCACGAAATGCTTTTTGATTCATTTTTGTTGCTTCATCAAAAATGCGATTACTCCTTAACTAATACTCGTACTTATAATCTAACTAATAGAAATCTTATAGATGGTATTAGTAGTACTACCTATGTATCAGCCACAGTAAAACGTAGGCGGGTCCTCTAGTTTGATATTTAAAAAATAATCGAATTAGGGCAATAACTTTTTAAGCTCGAAAATCTCGGCAAAGAGAAACTGAAACTGTGAGCTGTAAAGTAATAACATCGGTTCAGTACTCCATTTTTTCCTATAAAACTAAAAAACGATATTTAAAGGGATTATGTGAATATGTTTTCCGGTTCACAATATGCCTGCGAATACAGCAGAACCAGAGCTATCGTTTTCGACTTTAAAAATAATTACAAGTTATCTTAGGAATATAATGGGACAAGACCGTTTCAATGATCTTACTTCCTTGAATGTTCATATATATAAATTTATTTAACTGAAATTAAAATTTTTTTTAAAAAGCGTCGAAAACCCTCTCGTGTGACCGCCACATACATACATACATTCGAAATTAATCTTCCTTGGTTAATACAATTCCTTGTTTAATAGAAAGTACTTCATTTCTCTAACGCTGCCTGCTTTTTTTATGAAGGAACATGGCTTGCATTGCATGGTAGCATTCATTAGAGCACTCTTAGTTTGCTACGTATATAAATGCTTTTAGATATTCCATTTCAATATGAGCCTCAATTATTAATACTGACGTTAATAACATTTCATGCCTATCAATTTGCAGCACTGAACTTTTGAACCCGGTCAAATGGTTATGAAGTCGTATTATATTTCTAGACTTGCTTTTGATGGGATAACTACAGGTTGCATATGCAAGTGCGCGCGTATCTATGAGTGTGTATATAATCGTATATATCGTGTCTATGCCGTTTATATTTGCAAACACGGCACATTGCATGTGTATATGTAAACGAGTAGTGCCTGTATTTGTACGTTTAATAACGCGGTTGGCTCAAGAATATATTGACTTTTTCATTTGTCACTGAATGTCGATTGTTGCAACATGCAAATGTTGCAATGCAAATTACCACAAATAAAGATAACAAGTACAGCAAAAAAGTTGGTGTATAAAAAAGAAGTAACACGAAATGCTATTAGCCGAACAAATAAAACACATAGAAACACATGTATAAAAATATAAATATGTATATAACCGACACAGTGGCGTAGGCAAAATTAAATAGTGGATTTAAAGTTTCAAAAACGAGGAACAAAACCACAGATAAATATTAATAATAATTAATAAATATAAATATATAAATACAAACAATCAATATAAATAATTAAAGTACCACAACCCGATAAAAAAATTTAGCAAAGTCTCGAACCCATGTAAATTTTCAACCACATATTTAGTACACGATTGGCTGACAAGTTTTATAATTCTCCTTAAAATTAAATTATAGTAGAGGTCGTAGAAAAATTCGGCTATATTGGGACCAATACTAACACCAACAACAATGTAAGCCTCGAAACTCAACGTAGAATAACACTTGCCAACAGGTGCTACTTCGGACAAAGTAGGCAATTGAGAAGTAAAGTCCTCTAAAGTCACTCATCATCCTCGACCTGCTACATGGCCCAGAGGCATGGCCGATGACAACATCTGATAAGTCGGGATTACGAGAGAAAGGTTGGGCGGCAGAGTTATGATTCTTTGTGAAAGCTGAGCTGTGCAATATTCATTGATATAGTTCATCGAATTAAGAGACAGCTACCTACGCTGGCAAGGACATATCATCTGAATGGATGAAAACACTCCAGCTCTGAGAGTAATCGACGCAGTACCTGCCGGGGAAAGCAGCAGCAGATTTGACACTTTAAATTTGAAATCCCCTCAGAAAACTACACCAACTACGCCTGCGCGTGGACATAGTGTTAATGGCGTTAGGCTTTAAACACGCGAGGGCAATGTAACAAAGTTGTTGTGCAATTATTGAAAAATAAATAAACACACATCTCAACTTATGTACCTGTATATATGTGTGTATATGTACTTTGCACTTGTCGCTTTTAGCATTAATGTTTGTGTAAATTTATTGTGCTAGCCAGACACTCATGTGCGACATTAATTATTCATTGATTGTAGCAATTACCCATTTGCTCGCATGCAGCAGCCCGCCACAACAAAATTGGAAACATATTTGCACATGCATATGAGCACATAAACAATAGGCTTTCTAGCTTTTTCCACACATAATATTATATATTGTGTTTATTCATATGAGTGTGTGAGTCGGTGCATAAGTGGAATGAATGTCTACATTGCCACTTGTCGCAATGAGCTGTGTATGCCACTAGCAATCAATATGAGTGCTTCTTGTAAACGCAACTTAATTGCACTTCCAAGCACTACTATACATGTCTGCACTTATATATATGTATATATATATATATGTTTATGTATGTATGTGTGAGAAAGAAAACATGAATATGCAACATGCTATTAAGTGTGTAATAAATTACAAGGGGTTCTAGTTAGTTGCAGCATGAGTTTCGCATTAACTACAATTGGCGCACAGGTCCCCATCTACAGCACACACGCATCCATCCATTTATACATATTTCTATGAATTCATATGCATATGTATGCATTTCGCAATTATCTGCACACTTGAGATACACAATTGCAGCGTTAGCTCTGCCGACACACTTGTACTATCACTTAAGTTAAAACTGTTGCACCCTTAAAACATGCAACAATACATATTTCCAATTAATAGGCTTTCAAATAAGCCTATTACTTATAAGAGCAAGAAATAGCAGGACTCATATTTGAGCGCTGTCTTATTATGATAGAAGTCTATATTTTAAGTTCACATATGTATAAGAAGAAGTGTGTAAGTCTAAACCTTATGTGTTTCCATCCTTGTCTAGGGGAGTGCTAACTAACTCTCCTTTCTAAATACACCTCACGGTATGAGACATGCCAAGCTGCTAATGGGGGGTTACAACCTGAAAAGGTTCAAAGCGGTGATAAACCTCCCAAGGAACAAACTCAGGTTACTGGTCGCATGGTACACTGGCCACTGCAAACTGAATAGGCACCTGCATAGCATGGGCCTATCCTCTGGTGCAAGTTGCCGGTTCTGCGATAGGGAGCCTGAAACCCCGGAGCACCTGCTGATCGACTGCACAGCAGTCTGGAGACGCAGGACGAAGGCCCTTGGATCGATATTTCCGGATAGGGATCACATTGCCTCACTATCACCCAACATGCTGTTGGATTTCATTCATGCGCTGGGGCTGAGTGAGTCAATGTGAGTCAGGTCGCAGTGCATTCCTCAACTTTCAATCAATCAATCAAGTATAAACCTTCATTACGAAGTGGTATATGCAAGCCAAAGTTGATATTTCTTCGTACTAGTGTTCAATGACTCACTTGAAATGACACGAAGAAAAGAAAGAAAAAGAGAAATTAGATTTTTATTTATTATATCAGACAGCAAATTGAATTTTAAATTAATGTTAGGAATAATAGTTTAAAAAGCATATTAGTTACTAGTTTAATCCGCGACTTCTATAAGAGAGATCAAGAGCTGACCTCAATAGCTTAATGCGGTAGAGCGGATGGACTCAAATCTTTGGCACTGTGATTGAGTGCTTTCATAAAACCGAATCGTATGTTGGTTTCTAACCTCAATTTATATTATCCGGGTTTTGAGTTCCAGTTAAAAAAAAATGGAAACCTTCTAGCAGGTTGCAGTTTTATGCGAAGGTGCCGAACTGTTGAAAGATGGAAATTTGTAAAACTAATTCATATTATCGTCAAAAGTCAATATATTCGTCTTAATTCACATACACATGTAATAGTTTTTGGAAACATCAATTCGACTGTATATTGGTAGTATATAATTGTAGCGACAGCACAGCCACTCCTAAAACCAATTTCAAACAAATTTGTAGACAAATAAAAGCAACTACCCACCATTTCACTAAATCATTAATTTAATCATCTACAAAAAAATTACGAAAATTACACATGTTTTTCGCACGCTACAACAAGACCTTATCAGAACGCAATTTGAAGCAAAAAAAAACTACATTTATAACTAAACAAGAAAATCGAATAGCCTTTCATGGAAGAAATAGCCAACAAGTCAATAAAATGCGGAATCCAACATTAACACACGCCATCTTCACATATTTTTACACAAAAGTAAATAACTTTTCAGTACTACTACTTCATATATATACATACATATATACAAAAATGACAACTAATCGATGCAAATGAGGCCAACGATGGAAAGTATAAAGTGAAAACTATCACGACTTACGCAAGCAAGCAATTTGTTAAGTATTTAACGACTAAATGTCAATACCCGATAGTTACCACCAAATAAAAATTTTCCAGCAATTGATCTAAATAGGCAAATCGAAAGTTCACGCCTCAGCGCAATAAACAAAAGCATTCAATTGCGAGTCAACTAAGAACAAAGAACTTGCACAAACGCACCCACACACCAACACTTACATAGGTATTTGCCTCATTGGTTTTATGCCTGATTGCGTATGTATGGCTTGTTGTTTCAGTTTATTGCTGATTTCGTTGTAATAAACGCGGTCATTATCATAAGTAAACACAATGCCAAGCAACAAAACCAAAGGCACATAATGAAAAGCCGATTGCACAGAAAAGTCAATTGCTTAGCACAACCCATACCAGAACAAAGCGTGAAAGAAACAAAGGTAATGGATAAAGTTGGATGACAACAATTAAGTAATAATAAATAGTGAATGAATAGCTCAGCTGTTGCCATAACCAAGAATAAGAATGCCTGTTTGCGTAGGAAGAAGTAATACAGTGGAAAATGTGGCAAATAAAGTAAAGACGAAAATTGGTACATACTCGTATCTGTGCAAAATTCTTACAGATTTTTATGGAACTGTGAGAGTTGGTGATTTACTTCTTCGAAATATCGAACATAGAGGTTCGTTTAAAAGATGAGATAAAATGTGTGGTTAAAGTAAAAATTTCTCATGAGAAAATAAGTGTGGTTATAAAAAAAATATCTCATTAGATAAAATTTTTGCTTATAATAAAAATCACACTTAAAATAAAAAAACACGAAAAACAAATCCATATTTTTAGAAGTAATTGGGGATCTAATGTAAGTTATAGCCTACAATAATTGAGTGAAACCAAAAATTATAACTTAAATTAATTAATTAATATTTTGTACAAATACGTTTACGTTCTCTTTCATCAAATTATATGATATATCTACAGAGACATAACATTCACAAGACAGTCTGGTCTAAGAACGAGTAATCGGAGCGAAACCGGATTTTCATTCGGCCAAAGACTGTCAACTCGACACTATTTCTCAAAACTTCTTCAGTAATGTATTTGCCTCAACAACAACAACAACACTGATGTAAGTTAAAGTAAACCTCAGTCATTAGTATTAGATTGGTTTCTAGAATATTCGGAGTTACAGCGGCTGTTTCAATCAATCTAGTTGTATACTATCACAAGTACTATTCCACTTTCCCAAAACTTTGCCACCGAGTCAAGTCTCCGATGTTGTTGAGTAGCTAGATAAATAGCAATAACGGCTAACCGCAAGCACGCAAAGTGGCAACACAATGAAGCGTGTAGCAAAAGTTGCAAACAAGTCTGGAAAAAACCTAAAGAACAAGTTGAGCGGTCGAGGATGAGCCGCACCATAGCTATGGAGTGGGTACACCGAAGCGCAACAAAAAACCAAAACACAAATAATCACAGCGCCCGAATTTAATGTCTGTAATTTTTCAACGCCGCAAATGTCGTCGTTGGTGTCGTCTCCAGGCAACAGATAGCCAAGAAAAAACAAATACGCTCTGCGCAATGGCAAGACAATTTAACTTAGCCTACATTTAGGCGCACGAACAAAACACATATTTCTCCTGCTGTTGGGGCTTTTGGTCGCGCATTAAATTTTAATGTAGACACAAAGCTTAGCGTGGCGCGAATACTAATACACACTAATACTTAATAGTATTTCGATTTTTACTGTTACAGAGACTGCATGCACTGTGCAAAATGAGACGGAAGTGCTTTGGGTGCCTTAAAATACACAACCATGTCTGACAGGCAAACAAAGCAAGAATTTGATTCTGATATTTTACTACACCGAGTTTTGTGGTCTTCAATAAATGTTCGCAGTTTTATCATATAGTCAGTGCTACATTTTCAGGGTAAATTCGCAATCAGATGTAGAAAATTGTAAATTTATTATTGTTATACAGGGTGTTTATGCCTTCGGTTTAGCGTACTTATCATAAGATATTCAATAACCCGTACTAATTTTAAGTTCATTACATAATTTCTTTAAAAGTATTATTTAGGCCATCATAAAAAATGGGATTCTGATTTTAAAAGTAACCAGTCAACTAAATTACGATCTACACTTTAGAGATCTTAAGATTTACCAGAAAAGAACAGTAGCCTTGCTTTTCCCAGTGGTATGTATGTCTAATAGAAAGCACATTAGGTTTGAAATAGAAAATTCCCATAGAGCTTACGAGGAGCTTTACGATTTTTTCGATGTTCAGCAAACAAAATTTCCACTCTTATTCCTTTACCTTTTTCAGGTTTATGACTATTTTGGCATTATATACTGACCTCCTGTTTAACCAAGATCTTCCTACTTTGCAAATCAAGTGAAAGCCTACCAGCTTTTAAGCATTCCAAATCACTTTATTGGCTATCTAACTAGATAGAGTAATGCTAGAACAAAATTGTATATAATGTATAAGTATCACGGTATTCGAGGCATCAAATAAACACTTAAAATATTTTTTTTTCTACAAATACTCCAATCGCCTACAAGTACTGTACCGTGTACCAAGGCAAGTATATTTATCATCAATCAATTTAACGCCACTGACAGCTTCCCTAAGCTTCACTTTTCATAATTACGCATTGCGCCAATAATCGCTGTCAACAAAAATTCACGAAAGTATGTGAAATATTTCTACTTTTCCTTCCTTAACTTTTATTTGCTTTCAGCCTTCCACTAAAGGACTTACTTCTACACAGCTATTTGTATGTGCTTAGAAAGCCTAATGACTTGGGTTGGCATAAATATGTACGATAAGTGTCCGCGCCGTAGAAACTTCATTTGTACAACGTTGAAACGCAGAGCATCAGCTACAAATAGACATATGTATGTACAAACACATGTATTGGCCAACATTATTATGTGTACATTTGTAGGCATGTTACGTATCCGCCATGTAGCACAGTGTGTGCCTGAGTATATTATTATTCCCAGGTGTCGGTGAATAATATACTGGTTTCGGTTGTCGACCGCTATCAGGCGGACAAATAACTAAACATTCAACTGCGCAATCTAGCAAATAGCCACACATACACACACACTCATACCCACACACAGATAGAGATTGGTGGCAGCTAAACTAATTAAATGGTGTCCCATAAATTGCACATTAAACAAAATTTATTGCATTTGCGAAATTATTACGGCACAGTAACGCGCAAACACTAGCAGTATTAACTCAAGCACACACACACATGCACACATATACACAGGCATGTTATGTTTATTGCTAAAACTAGGCTCATACAAATTATACCAGCTGGGTGTTTGGAACGGAAGCGGAAGTCATGACATGACAATGCGCTCAAAATTGCGTTCGAAATTGCAGTAAATATTATTTAGCTACAGTAGGCTATATATAGATGAGCCCACTCCAGATTGAGTATATGTGGCGTAGGCGCAACAAGGCCTATCAGCCAGCTGTATGCGTTCAATTGAAAGAGGATAATTTTATTTTCTCTAGCACAGCATTTATTTTCATGCCTTTTATTTTTCAATCTAGGTCAAGCTGGCCAGGCTGGCTAAACAACCGCATGAGCAGCTATTACATACATCTATCTATTTCTATATAGCATATATGTACGTGTGTGTGCAAGTGTGCTTAGCTTAGCTTGTATTTTAGCCAACTAAGCGTATGAGTTTAATGCCCAACTAACTGATTGCTTTTATCCTTTTTTCTCACCAAAGTAGCCGCAACAGCAAGCAGATGGCATAATCGTCTAAACAAATACACACACACACAACAATAGAACGGCAAACATACAAACACATATTTATAAACATATATATACATGTGTGACTTTATTTCGGTTTATTCCCAGCAAATTTCACTAAATGCAATGGTTTATACCAGGATTTGCTCTCCTCAACTGAAATACGATAGTTTTTTCTCGAAATAAAATTAGTCAGTACACATACATTCACGCAAGCTTCTATCTATGAACTGTTACATATACGTAGGCAACGATATATGGCATAACCCTTGGTGTCGTTGTAAAGCTGAGGCCATAAACTGCGCGATTAGTGGTTCATAAATCAAAGTGGCTTTCTATTTGGTTGGTTGGGCAACTAAATACACTCGTACTCATACACACACACGTATACTTACTTATACAATATAAAAACATACATTGTATGCTACCCCACAAAAGTAGCTCACCTGGCAAGCATTGCTGCCAGAAACTATTATGGTTATTATGAAGTTTCAAAAATAGTTATTTTAAGTGAGACAACTCAACCCTCTTGTGATTTATTTCACAAAAGCACATTTTTTGTCGCTTTGAGGCTTTTGACACGTTTGTTGCACTCTTGGGTCTAATAATTTCTGTATTCTGCATGCTATGATTATCATTTATTTATTATTATGCTATCGCGTTGAAATAATGTTATTTGCTGCGTAGAGCAAAGTCGGCACAGTCGTTTTTAGGCTTTTGCACTATAATAACGCGCTGCTCAGGCATCGTTTATGGCATATTTGCCACCCTCTGACTTCTTTTTTGTTCTCAAAATCGAAGAGTTCCATGAAAGGACGACGCTACGATACGATTGAGAAGATAAAATCTGCATCAAAGGTAACATTATGTTTCTTTATCTTCATCCCATACACTGCAGAATATTATCTGTTTAGACCTACTAACTGGAATAAGCCCGCTTACTTCGTTGTAGTTATGTCAAGTTTTTTTATAGAGGAAGTCGTTGTGAGCCAACTTTGATTATACACCACTTTTTATAGAGATCTGAGCGGACATAATATAACCTGCTTAACCAATTTTGTCATGCCCACAAACAGTGTTTGAAAGACAGAGTTACGTGGATAGTTCTTGTCATTGATCGTGATTAATCGCGAGCGAACTTGAACTTTCTCTTATGCCTATTTGTTTTTACGACCCTTTGTAGCATATCTTAATATCAGAATAGTCATTATTGACAGATTACTACACACAGTCTCCTACTTGAGAAAAAAATGGTTTCTTTCGCCTTTCAACGTGCTCTTCTTCACTTATTCTAGTTATCTTTAGAGCTGCTGAGTGCAATGATGAAAAAAAATGTCAACCCCAAAATTTTCCTGTTAAAGAAAGCTAATGTTATGCTAATATTTTGAACTAAAAGTACTTCGATTTCCAGTTTAACTAAATATTTTTACTATATAGGATTTTACAGAAAATGTTAGATATATTTAATATTGAAATAAATAAAAAATTTTGACAATTTAAACACACAATGCACACAATTTCTTTAAATAAAACACGCAATCCAAAAACGTGTGTGTGTATGTGATTGTGCCAAGGAGCTCGTATATCACTGCCAATAGCACCGGAAATGTAACGAGGTGTCAAATGTGGGCAAATGGAGTTGTTAACATTGACAGAACGTCACAGGGCATTGCCCTGCTAAGCTAGGCACCACATGACTGTTTGGGTAATGCATGTTGAGTGGAGCTTGCCACTTTGCATAGCGCAGTTCATTGTCTTTTGCTTCAGACTATGTTTAAGCTTTAAACTGAACGTCTGCCCGTAAAAGAAAAATATATTTATTTTTCGAACGAAAAGCGTCAAGTTGTTTAGAATTTCATTTTATAGTTGTCTGCTGCTTGTATTGCTTTGGAGGTGTCTGGAAATGTATATATGTATAAGTAAGCTTCTGGAGAAAAAGATACATATTTATATACGTTAAAATATATACGTATATATATTTTTTTGTACTGCTTATATACATATATTCTGCTGTATATGCCTGTTCGAATTTCCGCTGGCTATTGTCAAAGCGACGCGAAAACGGAATGAAATTTAATTCAGAAAACTAAGTGTGTCGGAAAATTTATTTCATCAATTTAGAAGTAAATTGCTTGGAGGATTGTAATGCCGCGCAGAAGACAGTGTGAAAATAACTAAAACAACAACAACTACTAAAGCGAATGAATGTAAAAGGTGACAGTAACCGCAAACGCAGTCGACAAATACACAAACCTATAGCAACAACAACAAAATCAAGTATATAGTAAATACATACATATATACAGCGGCGATATTAGCACTAAGAATACTGTGTGTGCCAGTGCTGCAACAACAATAACACCAAAAACAGTGTTTGTAAGGAAAAGAAAAATTGAGAAACGGGCACAATGTGCGATAAAGCTGCGAAGAAAAATTGGTTTTACAACACGCACACACACTAATCCATGCATGTATGGTGTACATCAAAGCACCTGGCAAGACGCTTGAATTCCTTTATTTATACACACATACACACACACCGACATATTTTTGTATACGAGTGCGCATAACTTTATGCCGTGCTGCAATTCGATTTCAAGTCTAAGCTTTTCTGCTGCTGCCACTTTCACATTTTTTTCAATGTTTATTTTTGTATTGTTATTGTTGTTGTTGCGAATCGATTATACTTTCATATTGCTTATTTGTATCTTTGTGCATCGGTGTTTGTGTGTGCTTTCATTTATTAAGGTCGCCATGTTGTTCTTTCGATGTGTCACAGCGATTTCTTGGCTCAAGTGCCCGAGTTGTGCATGTGTGCACACATACAACCATGTATATATGATATCTAGAAATGTATGCGTGGTGTATGTGTCATTATTTATTCATTTCAGCGCAACAATTTAAAGTTTTGCGGTTATTGCAGGTGTTTTGGTGCAATTCATCGAGATATTTATGTTTTTATTTTTACAAGCAATTTGGCTCGTGTGCGCAAACGGTTTTCGTTTTTTACCATTTGCTTTCACAATAAATAAACGATACTACATTTTTTTGTGTGTATTTTGCATTGTATATATATAAATATATATCACGGGATCAGCGAATTATTTGGTGTGCTCAACATAAATTGAATCTGACCTCGATTTGCCAAAGTTTGGAAAGCGGCGAATCGAACAGGCAACTGATTTAATTGAAATAACGGTAAAATAGTAAGTCAATGTACCGGTTAAGTACAGTACTCCCGCACTCTCTTGTTTTACATAAAGCCGATTTATATTGTTTTTGTTTTGCCGAGCAAAGGGGAGCTCTCGGAGATCAGCTGTAATTAATTAACAATAAACTTAGAAATTTTCTGAGAAAAAATTCTGGAAAATTCGCTTTACTCGGCATTCGAGCTGTATATAACCCCTTAATATCTCTTTGTACTTTATACATAGATATTGTCATATACTATATATCAATAAATACTTAATTATTATCTTATCTTGAACTCGATTATGCTTAATATAAAAGCTCACCGTCCTAAAACTTCTTTGTCTAATGTAATAAATATCAAAATGTTTTCACAAAAATCAACATATATTCTCTTATTCACCCAAACCCTCTACCGTATATGAATATAGATATGTACGAACTTGGTGAAACTATTCGTTCAAATACGACGAGTAGATGTGACATTTCAGTTATGCTCAGCCATCTTTCAACATCTCTGTCACCTGAATAATTCGTGTTGTCATTGTTGTTAACTCCATTTTGTTTACCTCAATTCAAGTTGTTGGGTATTAGAGAAATGACATAACCATCAGCATTTTTCATTTTCCGCATTTGTTTGTAATCTCTTATTTTTTTTTTTGCTATCATTGAAGTTGCTGTGCCATTAGTCGTTGGCAACTTTTATAAAGAATTTTCTCTTTCATTCTTATCTTTCGCTCTGCTTTTTGCTTGTCTGCTATTGCCTGCTGGACTAGCAGTTAGTATAGCGAACAAAAGGGAGAAGAGACATTGCATCACCCAATTGTGGTTTAAAGAAGTATACAAGTGTAACACATGCATATGTGTGTATGTGATATACATACATACCTGTATATATGTATACATATCTATATATAAGTATATTAGTTTCTGAGACATCTTTTGTATACATCATTCATCAGCTCATATGGCAGGCATAAATGTGTAACAAAAGCTTTGTGCATGATATACCCGAAGATCGGTTAGATAGTTTCTTAAGTCTCTTGAATTTTATGGTTGGAAATACCAAATGCATAAATTTTTGTTATTTCTTTTCTATTACTTAAGCTGCTTTTCCTGTGCCTCAAATATGTTTATTCTCTTTCATTGGAGTCTGATATGATTTTTCAAATTTTTCTCTTCCTTAGGTTGGCGTTGTCCATTTTTAGTTTTATTTTATAGAGCAATAAATGCAAAATGGCAATCGTATTGAGTTTTTTTGCTTAAATTGTGATGAATTTACAACAATATAAAGTAATGTGATGTCAAGTTGAAATGTGACCTCATAAATGAGTTTGTATCTGACTTGAATTGTGATGTGATGTGATGTAATGAAATCGAATGTGATTTCATGTATTTGAGATTTAATTGATGGAAGATGTGATATAATGTCATAAATTATGTATTTGTGATGTGATATGATCATGCGGAGCTGATATGACATCTCATGGTGTGACGTTTGATGTGATGTGATCAAGCAAGATGTGATATGATGTGATATATAGCATTTTATTATTATACTTTACAATATTAACTATGTCAGGATATAGAAAATGTCGATGTGATTTGATAGGATAAGATGAGGCGCGTTTACACCGAAGTATTAAGTTTAGATTAGGTGAAAATGTGTGTGTATTTAAGTGAAATATTCATTATGTGATCTCGTAAAGCTAAAGCAAAACCAAGTGACATTCATCGTTGTTAGACATCTACCTTACCTAGCTATATATGAAGTTCGGTGATGTTACATATTCGTATGTAACATAAGACTTGATGTGAATTTATGATAGAATAACCTGTGGTGTTGTTAGATCATGTAAATGCAAAGCGTTGTGATTTCGTCAAGTAAATCTGAGGTGGCACAATGTGTCGTAACATAATCGCATGCGACGTAATGAGATGTGATGAATGTAGAGGATTGAGAGCGATATGAAAAGCTCAAGTAAGACTCAACACGATGTTGCACACAGTAAAAATACATGTAAACGGAATGTGTATTACAATTGTCTAAGGTGTGATGCGATATGATATACGATATATGATGTGATATGGTTCAGACGGTTTTAGTATACGTATTAGTACTGCATAATGTCATGTGATGTTATGTGTGCTCAATCAGCCATATCACAGTGAGGAGATATAATAATTTTGCAGTAATATTAATATATAATGATATCATACAAACTATGAACCAATAATTACTGGGTGATGCGATAATTTACTACAACTAGGACTTTTTTTTTGAATATTTTGTGCAATGGGTAATTAAGTTATGACATTTTTATATATTTATGAAAACTTAAAAAAACATTTTATACACTTATTATATATATAGAAACAGACACATAATGCCAGCCACATTGCAAGCTCTTGGACATATTCACAATTTGACAGCCGCAAATCGGCTCCCTTTAAACCAGCCAACAGTGTTTTATACGATTTTCAGCGTGTTCGTCGCCACTCATTGAATTTTCCACACGAGTAATTTTTAAATTACACACTGGCTGCCAAATATCAAGTGAAACGCCCAAAAAAGTAATAATCTTTTGATTGCATAAATTCTTTTTTTATTAGATTTCAGTGATTTTTCTGAATAACGCTTTATTATGATGATTATGATGTGCAAGACGCAGCTGTGCTTTCTCTGCTGCTGGCTGCTTCATTTTACCGGAGGCGGTCAATGGAGACAATTTGAACGACTGCCATTTCGCTAACATTTGCGATTTTGCTGCTTCAGTGAAATTCGTTGCTTTCCACAAAGCAAGATGGATGAGTGGTCGCACAAGCCTTATAAATCGTTCATCAATTTAAAATCAATTTGGCGTTGGACGCATTTTTTCAATTTCTTATCTCTTTTTTTGTGTGTGTGTCAGCAGTATAAGCTCACATATTTAAGTTTTAATTTCACCTATTTGAAATTTTATTACATTTTAAGTGGATAGAAACCATGTGAAAGTGATTGTGCGCCTTTTGGTAGGCTACAAAATGGCTGATACTTTTATTTTGCAAAATATTTTTTATATTGGAACTGATTGAATTTGATGCACTTGAAGTGCTTAAACAGAAATTTCATTGACATAGCGCTGTTTTTTGTGAAATGTTCAAATATTTATACATAAATTTATACATAAATCTGAATATGTTATATTTTTATATTTACAGTTGATTGGTATTATTTATTACTTATCAATTAAATAGAAGTTTTTGCAAACTCTCATAAATAATTATGTTTCTATGGTGGACCATAAAAGCGTAAATGACGTGATACTTGATACAGAACTGTAATTTCAACTAATTTGTTTCGGCATTCACCATTCAATTTTTTACCACAAATATTAATAGAAATATGAGTAATTGCTACTTTATCAAAAATTGATCGCTTCTGCACGATATTGGGTCATAGATCAAATTATAAATTTAAAAAATATACAGAAGTTTTAAATCACAAACAATTTATTTAATTTACCAACTAAAGCAAGAAACTTTGAATTGCGCTTTCAGCCCAATTGTGTGCTACATTTTTTGATAAGAAATATATTTCACCATACGGTCTAATTTCTGGCGATATTTTTTGGTCAATTTGGTTTACACTTCAATAACTTAAGGCAGCTTGATGACTCAAAGTAAGAGAGCTGTAGACCCTAAACCTATCACACCTTAACTATGGAGTAATGAAATAAAGGAAAAAATCTCATGAGCTAGAGAATACTACAAATACAGTACATCGTACCATGTCACACACGTTGAAAATTTCGCCACTATCTGCTTAACATATTACAGTTAACACTATCTGCTGCAGAGAACAACAATCTTCACTTTAATACTTACCACAAACCTGTGGAGTACTATATGCCTGCTAGTTGAACTAATAAAAAAGTTCGACTGAAATACCGTTAAGTGGTAAAATGAAAATAGAGTAGAACATGCAAGTAAAACTACAAAATTTGTAAAGTAGCCTATTGTAAATTCGTAAAGCGCAGAAGCCTGGTCAAAGACACAGGTGTAGGCGGCAGAGAACACCAAAAGCGCCACCGAATAGCTGGCACATTCGTACACAGACACAAATAAACAGCTAACCGCTTGTGTGTGTGAAGCATTGGTATGCAAAAAAAAACAAACACACACACATAAATATCTTCACTGAATGCCTTCGCCCGATGTGCACGTGTTACGGTGACACCAGCAAATAGAGCAGTTCAACCGCAACCAATGCTCCTGTGAAAGATCTGCACCAACACATACATACACATATCACGTGCGTGCATTTATGTGTCTGCACTAACATGGCATCTTTGCTTAACCGAAGAATTCTCGATTTGCTTCTGGTAGACTGCTAGCCAACTGCTGTGGTAAACAAAATTTCCATTACGATTTTACCGCATTAACCCTTTGAGGAATGCGGGTGGCAGTACATGGTGGCAATGTACATGCAGAGTGAAGGGCTGGTAGGAAATAATGAATGTACTTGAATGAGTTGGAAAGAGAAGTAAAGGATGTTACCAAAGTTACGTAGTTATTTACGCAAATTGCATTCCTGATAAAAAATAAGGCTAAAAATACCTGTTAATGCCTTAGTTTGAACATATTTGAGAACCTTAAAACTCCGATCTACGGCGGATTGTGATGGCAAAAGCTTAGCACACATTCAGGCTGTCATAGCATTATTTTAGAAACATAAACAACTCAAAGAGACTGTACACTGGTGATAAGTTCTCACCAAAAAAATGCTAATTATAGTAACAATAGATCGTATATAATTTCGGCCTTATGCTATATGTTGTATATGTCTGAAACTAGCTACTATGTTGAACAAAGCATACTTTAAGGCTCGTATTTTTAGACTGGTTTTAGATCGCTATCATAGTAGTTAAGGATTTTCCATGAGGCTTACTTCTATCAGCTTCGTAGTTATCTAACTGCGTTTGCATAAAGCTGATGCACTTTGAACAGTTTTGAGCTGAGCATAGAACAACCGGAATACGTTGACAATAGTCTAGTACTATGAGGATGTCTTGTAACTATAAGTATTTTTTTAATTTCTATTACATAATTTAATTTTATTTTATAAAATAGAATTTAATCATATGGAAATGACGTAGAATAATGTTGCCACATATCAAGAAGCTTGCAGTTGAGAATATTTTTGTTAATCGTGTGACGAAAGTTTAAATGCTTAAGCAGTTAGATAGATTGGGTTTTTTTAAATCAAATATTTTTTTTTAATTGAAGCATACTTTGGGAACTAAACAACGGAATGTTGACAGAAGAGTTAACTAAAACATATTTCCCTGTTCAATTCATAAAAATAGTGTACTCATCCCACTAAAAATCCAAAAATATCCAGTTAAGAAAAAACTTTATATTATACTACTTTATATTGAAAAATACCAATTTATTAGGTTAACATCCGCGTTTGAGAGCTTTCGAGACCGTGTGAGTGAAAAAATTAAATTTTATAAACTGTTCACCAAAAATATTTTCAGAAAAATTACAATACAATTTAAGATATCTTTCGAATGCACTACTGTAGATTCTTCCATGCATGAAAGTTATACTTAATATACATTTACAAGTACATACAAGTACATTCATAAATTCGTATATAAGTATATAGGTATATGGGTGACAAAATACCCCAGTACATTGTGTGAGCAGGTGTTGAATACCATCTAACTAACGCCATTGCACAAGGCTCATCGTAAAGAAGCAGAGCCGCCATGTCTTAAATAACTCCAGCTTAAAGAGTCGTACTTTGATTTCCTTTTCATGGTACGCTGCGGATTCAGCAATGTGTACTCAACGGTAGTCAGCGTCACGCATGTTGGCAACTGCCTACACAGCGCTTAGTACTTCATGTCACAAACTGCGTTGCGTGCACCGAGAATTCACTGCAGAGACACCGAAGTCAATTTGGTTTGTTCATTCATGGCTGTGGATTCTCGCTGAGATGGTACACTTCAGGCAATTCAGTAATTTTTGAGCATTAGGGACAAGGTGATGGTCTAACATGCGCACACACACATAAAATTTCCTCCCTGCTTGGTGTGCGCATTTGTTTCTATGTGTGTTTGTTGTCTGCATTTATTGAAGTGCTGTTCAGTTTGAGCTTTTCGCACCTTTATTCCACCTTCCGGTAGTGTGCCATTCATTAAATTTTCTTTTTATTTCTATATCCTCACCTTCATGTCCCATTCACGTTGTCAAGATTTTCAATCAACTCATGCGTTGTGTTTAAAAGCTTTCTATGGAGAGGAAGTTTTTTGTTAGCTCACGGCGTGTTTTTAAAGTGGCTGCGTAGGTGAAAAGTGATTTTTGCAAAATATAAAAATAATAATAGGGTGAATTTTGTAAAGTAATACAAAAAGTTGCCGTGTATACATCTGGATGAAAAGTTATTTATAACGGTAATCCATGGAAACGGGAAAATATTAAATGTATCCGCCCAAAGTTTTTGCTATTTTAAGATGGAGAAGGATTCAAACTTAGTTAAGGAAGGAATTTTCGAAAAAGATGAAATTATTGAAACTTGTAAATATAATTCTAATCTGCAATTTTGAGAAAAAAAAATCAAAATTTTATTTATCGTTGAAGAAAGGAAGAATTATATATACATTTTATATTTTTTTTGTAAATATAATAATTTCTGTATTAGAAAGTATCCATATTTGGAAAAGCAAAAAGTTATACTTCGTAATATCTGTCTCTGTCTTTGTTTCTATTTTTACTTCTATCTCTATCTATATTCCTTTCCCCACCTGTATCTCTCTTGCTATCTCTATCACAGACTCTATCTCTGTCTCTGTCACTGTTTCTGTCTATGTTTCTGTCACTGTTTCTGTCTCTGTCTATATCCCTATCCCCATCTCTATCTCTTTTTCTATGTCTATCACATATTCTATCTCTGTGTCCGTTTCTCTCTCTGTCCCTGTATCTCCTTCTGTCTATATCGTTATCTCCATCTCTCACTCTATCTCTAGCTTAATATTGCTTGAGAACCAGTTTTTATGACTCGTTTTACTAAAAGTTTGAAAATAACGAGTTAAACCTTCACCAGAAAATTGATATATTAGGAAATGAGTGACCTCATAACATTATTAATAATTTAGTTACAATTACTACAAAATTTCATTTTAATATATTCCCGAACTTAGTTCTTAATTCACAAAGTTTCTTAGTTTTTAGCAAAAAGCGTTCATTAACTATTGCAATTTAAGTCATTTACAAAGCTTAAAACGAACATTTGCTCTTTCGTTTGGATATGAGTACGGCTACAGTTGAGCTACAAATCCATAAGTAGGATTAACTGCGCTTATGCACCTGTACGAGATTTATATTTTCGTATACACATATACATATATTAGAGAGGGTCAATTTTCAAGGAACCAAAGAAACGGACAGATCGGGGATTTTGCCTAATATACTGCCTCTAAAACTTGTTCTTCAGCTCTTAAGATATCCCAATAAAACTCTATCACATATCTTCCATACAACTGATTATTCGATTTTTTATACTTCGCCTTAAAAATCGTAACTGCGTTTCATGTCTATAGTCTCTTTACCAATTTTATTCAGAATTTTCCATAGAATATTTTCCGCGAAAAAAGCGACTTTATAGTAAAAAAAATCGACCCGCTCTAACATACATATATACATCTGCAGGTATTTATTTAATGAATACGGAGTAGTATATGAAATAATGAATACATGTACACAAGCTTGGTTATTCAACAAATCTGCAAGCTTAAGATTATCATCACACATACGCACACACACACGCATGAAGAGCAACGAATAATATCGCTCGTGTGTATCAGCTTTTGGTAATGAGTTTTTGTTTAGCTGGGATTTAAGCACACGCGCTCAAATACCAACAGCCACACTTGTATACGCACTAAATTTTTGTGCTTGTGTTTGAATAGATAGTTTGCTGTTGGTGTTTTTATAGTACACCACGATATTATACTACAATCTATTTACTGCTATACGCTTAGTAGTCTCGGGTTTCAGATAAACGTTGGGGAAAATGTTGATACATTTCGGGAACGGTTGCAGGATAAAAGGTAGAAAATTTAATAAAAAATAAAAAAAAAACGTTAGCTTCGGTTGCACCGAAGCTAATATACCCTTCACAGGTGCATTTCTTTTAGTAACTATGTCTTCAGTTTGTATGGAAGCTATCCGATCTGAACAATTTTTTCGGATAAGTTTCCCATGCAACCATTTGATTCCGATCATTCAGTTTGTGTGGCAGCTATATGCTATAGTTAACCGATCTGAACAATTTCTTCGGAGATTACATTGTTGTCTTAGAAAATAATCTATACCAAATTTCGTGAATATATCTTGTCAAATGTGAAAGTTTTTCATACAAGAACTTGATTCCGATCGTTCAGTTTGTATGGCAGCTACATGCCAGAGTGGTCCGATATTGGCAGTTCCGACAAATGAGCAGCTTCTTGAAGAGAAAATGACGTTTACAAAATTTCAAAACGATATCTTAAAAACTGAGAGACTAGTTTGTATATATATACAGACAGACGGACATGGTTAAATCGACTCAGCTCAACATACTGATCATTTATATATATAGTATATACTTTATAGGGTCTCCGACGCTTCCTTCTGGGTAATACAAACTTTAACTGCCTTCACAAATACAAAAGTTTCCTTACAAGAACTTGATTCCGATTCCTCAGCTCATATGGCAGCTATAAGCTTTAGTAATCCGATCTGATTCTGACAATTTTTTGGATTAATATTGCCTTAAATTCACAAATTTCATGAAGATATCTCATCAAATGAAAAAGTTTTCTATTCAAACACTTGATTCCGATCAGCTCAGTTTGTTTGGAATACTATAGTGATAAGGTAGCTGCAGTTCCGTCAAATGAACAGCTGCTTTCAAACTTAGCATAGCCTATAATTAAGGTTTTGGAATATAACTAAATATATAAAAATATTTTTCAAATAAAGTTGTTGAAAATTGCTCTAAACGCGAATGTTTTCTTGTTAAAGCAGACAAAATTATTCATAGAAAAATATCTCTACTAAAATCACACACTAGGTGTATGTAAAACGCCAAGCATATGCCGTATTAATGCACTCTCTCTATTTACTTTTATTTTCTTATTTGTTGTTGTCTCAACCAAGTTGCTTTAAGCTTCGTTTTTTCGTGTATTGTTGGACTTCATTAGTGCTAATCTCGACTTATTTGCCTTAATGTGTGAGATTTATTGTTTGGCTACAACTTAAGCCTTGGCAGCACCAGTTGAGGGTGAAATTCACAATACGATGAATGTAAATTTGTGTAGAAATGTAATGATTGCAAGTATAAGTGGAATATTGAAGCGTTTTCTACTGATTTCTTAGGCATAACACACGATTCATTTTGAAATGTTTGGCGTAATGTGAATAGCAAGTAATTCAGGCCCTGAAATGCTTTTCCTTTTTCTGAAGTTCTCTTGTGAAGTTTTTATTCATAACGTAAGTACGCACTATCTGTATCTTTATATTTGCGCCATATATGTAACATTAATATTAATTTCAATTTACTTCTTTCCAGTCTTTTAGTGGTCAGCAATTTTTACTTTTAAATGGCATCTACTTGCAAATGCCAATAAACAGATATATGTAACTATGTATATGTCAAGCTATCATTAAATAACTACTATATATATATATATATATATATATGTGTGTGTGTGTGTGTGTCTGTTCAATACACCTAGAGGTATATATGTCCATACATCTGCCATACATCGAACACCACCCACATTTGCCCACAGTCAGTCAATCAAACACATACGACTTAATTTAATAGCAATCTCGAGTATTTTGTGTGAACTAAAATTTTAAATCGAGAAGTCTTGAAAACACGAGCATGTAAAATAATTGCATAGACTGCATATCATGTTGATGGAAGTACATACAGATATTTGCAAGTTTCCATAGCTCAATTTGCATGTCAGACTATAAATGTCATTTAAAATAACCACCCATCTAACTGTACTCAGCTCTGGCGGCCAAATGAAATGAAGCATTCGTTTGTTGCCAGTTGGCATGTTGCACCAATTACTTGGCAATAAAAGTCGAAAATATTTGCAATTTATGCAGAGATATGCAAATATATGAATGTTATTTTAAAACGCAGTCCACACACTATCACATGCAGGTTGGTTCGATGGCAAATATTTATACGGTCACGCATATTATGGATGTTTTATTAATGTTTGTGCTGTTTTAAGTCTTTAAAGGCCAATATTGATAACGGTTTGTAAAAACAGATTCTGATTAGTAACCATATAGTATACGAGATTATAATTAAAATAATACATATATTCAAAATACGCAGACAATTTAAATCAAAGAAATTCTAATTAATTATTGATGTCAATACAAATTTCAAGCAGAATTGGATAAAAAAATTTAAACTTTTTTTCTAAAAAACTGAATACTCTAAATAGGTTAGGAAAAAACGTGAATTTCGGCTGAAGAGAAGCAATAATAGCCTTCACAGGTACATTTTTTTTATACCATTAAAGCCTATAAACAGATCTTTACTCATATGTTTGTCGAACAGTTTAAATGCCAGAGATAATATATAGGGGTCCGATCTCAGAGACTGTAGCGCTACTTTGGTTAATAATCTATGCCAAATTTCGTAAAGATATCTCATTAAGTAAAAAAGTTTTCCATGCAAGCACTTTATTCCGATCGTTCGGTTTGTATGGCAGCTATATGCTATAGTGATTCGATATTATCGATTTCGACTGAAATGAGCAGCTTTTTGTGGAGAAAGGGAGTGTTGAAAATTTCAGGACGATATCTCAAAAAGTTTGTACAAACAGGTGGCTAGACATGGCTATACGACTCAGCTTATGACGCTGATCATATATATATATATATATATATGTATATACAAGTATATTATGAATCTTCGAAGTTTCTTTTGGCTATTACAAACTTCGCGAAAAATTAATAAAAAATAAATCCTGTTCGTGGTATAATTTCCAATTATTTCTGTCATTTCTAAAGTTCTCAAAAATAATAATTAAAAAAACCCTGTATTGTATTATAACCGCTGTTACAGTAGAATATGTTTCTCAATTAAATAACTAAATTACGATCAACTTCTATTACTTGTGCTATGCAGAGATCTGCGCACAAACATCTCTAATATTTTTCTGAAGTTACCCTCCTCTCAGAGTTTTGCTCATAAAATACTGTAAATTATATGCGCTGTTGGCTCTGCATGTTTTTGTTCAACTTTTTTGTATCAGACATATATATACATATATATACATATATGTATATGTTTATATTCACACTCGTCTCTTTGTATTGCAACAAAAATGTAACAGCAATATATTCAACCATAAACACCGGTGGTGAGTGTCAATTCCCAACTCATCCGCTGGCAGCCAGCTCACCTCATCCAAAGCCACACATTGCCTGATTGACATTCAGCACATGCAGCATGACGCTCATCTCCTTGCCCTGCCAGCAGCAATTCACAATACACATACCACAAAAACAAACACGTCTACATGCCACATATGGCAGTTGTTCGTGTGGCACCGAATTGCCATCAGTTTGGCATGTATGAAGCGTCACTACTGTTGCTGCATTTGGCATTTTAGCACATTCCCCCGCAAGGCACAGACTAAACAGGTTTTAATTCAAGTGGAACTGGTTGCGGTCCTTGCCACATACAGTTGGGCTGGTATGTTTTTTTGTGTGTGTATTATTTTTTTGTTTTAATGAATTTAATATTTGGCTCATAGAATTGGCAATATTCACGGTTTTCGTTAAGCCATACAGTGCTTTCGGTATGATTTCATGGCGAAGAGTAAATATTAGTTACACCAATTAGACTTTTTGCAGTGGTTTTTTGGAACATTTCTGGACTTGAGAATTCAAATTGGTGAAAAGATTTCGCAAAAGAATTCGATTTTGAATATGTTTCAAACCATAACAAGCGCTTACACGCCTAAAAGTATGCTACGGCAACCGGAAGTGTAATGGTATCGTGAAAATTGCAAAAGCTTCTAGCTTTCAATGTCCCTTTGCAGCTTTGCATTAGCTAACAGTGCGATCTTTTTGCTCGTAGAAACAGCACAAAATAAAAACGTGATTTTAGAAAGCTAAAATTTAAATGCGATTTTTTAAATTAATATCTGAAATTTTGTATAACTTGAGGACGCTTTTTCAAATATTTTCTATTATTTTTGTTTATTTTTTCTTTCAAAGTTTTAATTAACTTTTCAACATCGTTTGCTTTCTTCTTGAGAGTAGTTGCTTAGTATGATTTCTTCATGTACTATTTCCACCTGCATTCTTCTATTTGCATTTTCACTTTTTGGCAACTTGGCAACAATGCCAGCAAAAGTTTTCCGGCAATTTTCAAATTGAGCTACGCCCACATGCCACATTTATTATTACTTTTCTATACTTTGACTTAAACCTGCAAATGTTTTTTGACAAAGAAGCACCTGGAAATTGCAATTAAATTTAAATCCAAGTAATTGTTACTTCAAAAATGTAACGATTAAGCTGAATTTGGCTCAGTTTGATTTTTTTTTTGTTTCCCCAACTAAAATTTCACTGAAGTTCATCAAAAAAAGCGCTTATGAAAAGTGTTTCGAGAACTGGAAAAATCGTTGGCATAAGTGCATTAAATCTGCTGGCGATTGCTTTGAAGGCGACAAAGTAAATATTGATAAATAATTAAATACATTGTGTTTTTTTTACAATTTTCGGGTACATTTTTGTAACAATGAATATCGTTATATGTGACCAGGTCTACGAAAAGGGGGCTTAGGTGTCAAAAAATCAATTTTATTTAAAATTTCTATATAATATTATATATATATGTATATTATATTATATATATTATATTTTATATAAAATTGATTTTTTGACACCTAAGCCCCCTTTTCGTAGACCAGGTCACATATTATATGTAAGTGTTAAGAAAAATGAATGGCTTTGCATGAAATATTGACTTTTTTGTGTATGTCCTGAAATTTTTAAGTGAAGATACTTGCTTTATTGCTTCTTGATAGTTAAGCAATAAAACGTTCTTCTATTTTTTAATATTTTTCAGTAAAATTTAGTGATGAAACTTAGTAAGCATATGTTTTACTTTAGGTCTACTCTTTCGACTTACGATCTTTCAAGTATTCTCAGAATTTTATGATGAGTCTCAAAGCACTACTAATCCAAATTTAGTCTTCTCGGAAAACTTTTTATATTCAAAATTTTCTACATTTTGATGGCCGTTTTTTTCTTTCTGGACCGTCAGGTGTTTTATAAAGTGAGTAGCCGAGAACAGTTGCCTTTTATTAGTTGAAGAATGGCCCTTCTCCAGGAAGATTCTTGTTTTATTACCACTCAGATTCATGCTTTATAATCTTCCTAGAGAAGGGCTAATCTTCTACGAATAAGAGACAGTTAAATAGTTAATAAAAATATTTTTGTACATGGACTTTGTAGAAATGTATATAAAATAATTAATATGAAATTCCAGAGATTTTTCTGCGACATTAAGTACAATTCATAAGTCTTTAATATGAAATAAAATATTATATTTATATAGATATGCTACCTATAATGCCTAAAAAATCTTTAGAGTACTTACACCCTCTGTATACATTTCCCTGCCAAGATATTAAAAATCAAAATAAATAAAACTTTTATTTTCGGTTGGTTCGGTTCTTTTCGTTTCCTTTTCACGTTTGCAGTTTTTGTTCATATAACTCATCAGCTTTTCAATTTCTTTTTTGACTTTTTCGCTTTATTTACTTCTCTCAAACAAACAAAACGGTAAAATCACGTTTTAGTGGTTGTTATTGCAGAAGTAAATTTTCCAAACCACTGTTGCATGACATTATGGGGGCGATGAGTGTGGGAAAACGCAGCTGATCAATTTGTGAGTATTTACGAGGGAGTAGACAATATTTATTTTCTAACAAAAAAGTGTAACAATGATTTGCTACAAACACACAGTTCTAAATGAAAAAGCTTAACTCATGTGAGTCAAAAATTTGGAGTTCAGTTGAGTTAAGAAAGTCCCAAATTCAAAAGGTATTAGCTGAGCAAGAGTGTGCTGGAAAGCTGGAAAGTTTTTTCTAATGTTTCCACCACAATTTGTCAAGACAAAAAAGTTTTTCAACGAACCCTCGCTTTATGCGCTTTCTCTAAAGGCTTAGTTACTTCTTTTCTTGAAATAACAAATAATAAATGCCTGACAACCTCAAAGGAAACCTCAAACGAAAGTGTAACATATAATTATTGAATATTATTTTGCAATTAGCGTATTAGGTCACGCAATAAAAGGGCTGAAAATCGAGTTTTTTCCTGTTATTATGCTTTTGAAACATATAAACATATACTCTTGAATGCATGTGTATATTTATGGGCGTATCGATAATTTGGGGTTGACGAAAATCCATTAAAAATATATACATATGAGTATTTTAACCCTTTTATTGCAGCATTTTAATTGCTTAGTCCACACATTAATATTTTCACATGTAATTGCCTTTAGAGGAATTATTTTTTGTTTAGTGCCAAGTAGAATTGCAGGCATTTAAAAGAACCAATCGTACCAAGAATCGTAAGTCTGAGCCTTGAAGTCAATGTGAACATGCGTAAAGCGTTAGAAAGTAAGGACACGTCATATTATCAAGCAACTCGTAAGCATTTTAAGAGCTGCACTTTTCGATAGACTGTACTGTTTTTGGCTTTTTAGTACACACTGGCTACTCGTTTCTTTATTTATAATTGGAGCCGAAATTATTTTGATAGCAATTGCATTAATATCATCTTCAACCATGTTTCTAACTTACATTAGAGCAATTAATTAATTAAACAATTCGTATTTAATGATACTAGAAGCAGAAAGTGGCAGATTCTACCTAATATCGTATTACTAAATGCTTGATCGTTTTAAGTGGTAATTCGGAGAAAAAGACGGTCAAGATGGAAAACTCATTCAGGTTATGTACCTAACTGAAAGCCAGCAGCAGACGATTTTATGCCACTAAAGTTTCAAACCTCACTGTCACAATTTTGGATACACGAACCACAGATACATATGTAGTACTACATACTTCTGGAAACACCTACCGGATGATAAAAAAAATTACAGTGCTTTTATTTAACAACGGTATTTTTGGTTGCATTTGTGCCTAGAAAAAATTGAATATTATTAAACAAATCTATGGCAATAACCGCGTGGTGATCAGCCTTCTTTATTTAGTACATTTTAAATTTAAAGCATTTAGTATACATAAATCTAGACTCTTAAATGCGAAATATCAACTATGATAGAAACTATTATTTTACTAAAATAGAAACTATTATAGTCTGAATAAGTTGTAAGCAGCAGTTTACAGTCAACCACGCCTTCATCTCTTGCACTGTCCAATCTTTTACACCGTACATTCCATAACATTCACTTGTCATATCACATTTCATATTTCCCGTTGCTTCCATTTACAACTTTTCACTATTTTACGAGAGGATCATATTTTGGCCTGCATTCCCCCACAAGCGCACACAAGCACACACCTACATATACATTGTGGTGCATCGTACCACGTGCCTTCGGCTGCTGCTGGACCCCCAGCGCTTTTTAGTGCAAACTTTTTGTGTGAATTGTGTCATTTTTTATGCTGGCTGTGTATTATTTGACGCGCACCCACACTTACATACACATACATATATGTACATAAACATATACGAGAGCAAACCTCTCTCTCTCGTTCCGTCAACAAACATAGTTTTATTTTTACGTTTTGGTTCTACTGGTAGAATTACTGTTGGTTTATTCTGATGATTCATGGCAACGTATATGGTTGCCTATTATTTTTCAGTGCGCTGTAGCGCTCATACAATTTGAGAGAAGGTTGGGGAGATACTGCAGTGTCAGAGTAGTGGATGTGCCACTGTGGCTGTTTGGGAATAAAAGTACCAAGGGTATGTCGTATATTAATAATGCTACCAAACTGCTGCCATTTAGTGTTTTAACAATGATGTTGCCGCTGTAGTAAAGAGTACCTTACAGTGAAAAGTTACCCTTTGCAGTTAAGAGTTTGAAGTGTTATGCCAATGATTATTTAAGAAGAAATATACTTATATCAAGATGAAAAATAAAATGATTAAAAATTTCTGATAAAAAATATGCTTTATAGAGCGCCTCAAAGGTAAACACGAGCATAAGACATAAATCTGTCACTCAAAGTGAGAAAAGTTGTATGTAAATGGGACTTAATGTTTCAGAACGAAATCCATATATTGCTAGAGAGTCTCGAAAGTTTCCAAAAATCTGGTCAGAAGTTTCAAAAAACCTGCCAACTAAGTGAGCCTAAGAAAATCTCTAACACTTCGCAAGCATATAACACAAAGGCGGCATGAGTAAATACATATATTCAAAGCAATCATCTTAGCCAGTCTCTTGTGCAGAGCATCAAATTTGCAGCACAAATGAATTTCCTGGCTAGACATGTGCTTTATGCTCACACACACACACAAACACGCAGCATTTTTCCAACAAAAGAAAAAAATATGTATTTATGTCAAATCCACGACCCAACAAGCACCTCTTGCTATATGCATTTATATGTATGTGTGCGTGTGTTTGCTGAGGGAACCTGTGCATCGCATTGTCTCCAGTGTCCCATATAAAACCGCTGTGTATGTGTGCGTCTGTTTGCCCAGCGCTGCCTTTTGCGTTTGTGTGCGTGCTTGGGCTATGAATTCCCGTTGATTATTTGTTTTGCATTGTACATATTGCTTGGGTAAATAACTGCATGTACTTATGTACATAAATATTGTATATGTTATGCATGCTTGCTCTGCGCTCTGACTTTGTTGTTGGCATTTGTTGTACTTTTATTTGCATGCCAAATAAACAAACCATATTTTTCTTTGGTTTATGTATTTTTCTCATACACGCACACATGCAACTTACATATGTATGTAATGTGTATTTATTTGAATATTTCTACGTGTTCTTTTTGGCGACTTTATTTATTGTCAAAGTCATTTTTCAACTGCTTTACCTTTAAAGCAAAAGCGCCTCTGCTGCAAGCGCAAAAGCGAATTTTATATTGAAATTAATTAAAAAGCAATTTTTGCATTCTTACATTTATTTATGCATGTATATTTGGAAAATATTTCTCGATCACCAGCAGCCTTACAACCATGTTCGACGAAGTAGTTTTCGGAAATAATCCACCATCAGGCTACACTCATTTCGGTAACCCAGATTTTAGACTTGATTTTGGGTATATTTTATAGGCAGATACGAAAATATTATATTTTAGGTAAACCAGAACTCTCAGCTGACTTTACCGACTGCAGATATGGACAGAGTTTTACCACTCAAATTTTCTTTTACAGATCGTTGCAGCCATATATCTCCAGTGCTACCAATCGCACTTTGTCATAAAAACGTACCGAACGGATCAAAAGAAAGGGCGTCGTCTGCCATCAGGACAACGCTAGACTACACATGTCTTTGATGACTCGGCAAAAACTGGGAGAGCTTGGCTGGGAAATTTTGATGTATCCACCATATAGCACAATCGGACTACTATTTGTTTCGGTCAATGCAGAACTTATTAACAAGTGACAGCCTCTCTTTACAATCACAAATATCTAAAATAAAGTACAAATATATATTTTACGCACGAGAAAATTTAGAAAAAAAAAACTTGTCTTACGAAATATTAAATACGCACTTAATTAAAATTGTGGATCAAAAGGCTTTCGAAAATAATTAAATCTTTTTTTTACCCAACAAAACAGCACAAACTGCGTTATATAGCATTAAAAATGTCGCCAACACTCGGTGAGGCGAGTGTAAATTTCTGTGGCGCCATCGACTCCCACCTTCGCCCCGCATTGCTGCTTTCATTTTAATTTCACAATATTTTCCAAACACTTTGCAACAAGGGTCAACAGCGCAAAATTACTGTTTTACCTTCACTCGGTTGTGCAGTGTGTTTACCGTTATACTGTTATGGCAACCTTTGCAACCACTTTGGGAATTAGCCGAGTTAATTAGATTTTGTTGTCAGCGCGAAGACGCAACGTGCAACGTTCACTAGGGAGACTTTATTCACAATATTATTTACCGTATTTTGTTGTCAAAAGCAACAATTTTTTTACTTAATTCCTGATTATATGGTAATATGCGCAGTGTGAGCGGTGGCGCAAAGGCAGATGCGCATAGTTGGAGCTGGTACCCAGAAGGGATTTATGTGAAAAGTTTGTATTAAGGGTGTGTAGCAAGATATTTTCGTCTTTTGAACCTAAAATTTTTATATAAATGCATATGTATTTAGGAGACTTAAGTGCTACATGTTTTTAAGTAAGGAAGGTGATATATTTTCGATAAAACGTATGTCTGAGAGTGTTTTATCTACTTTTTAGTCTAGCAGCATTTATTCAGAATATAATGTTTTTTAACAAAACTTAAATCTATGAAGAAGCATAAATCAGAGAGCACTTTATAACCTTACTTTTAAGTATCTTTTGTTAGTAGTCTTAATTTTGTAATCCTTGGAATATTCAGACTATCAAAAATGATATGATTGGCAACTTGGATTTCTATGCCAAGGCAGTCAGGTAATTGTGACGCAATTGTGGTATTTATACCTGTTCATAAAATTTTTGGGGAATGTTTTATGCCATTACCAGAACAACACCATCTTGTATATCAAAGAAATGTATAAATTAAATCTAATCGTCCTATTACTCGGTTGGAACCTTCAGATGATAACAATCTTTCATTAGTCGGAGTTTGAGTGCGTTCAAGGGCAAGTTCCTTTGGCAGGTTTATGCATCTTTACGTATGATATGTTTTGTTCTTTTCGAAATCACATTCGCGTCTTTGATAATTTTTCGATTAAGTTAAGCGTTAACTAGATATTCAGCAGTAAAAATCAACGAAAATATAATAAAAAAAAATATAAAAAATTTAGAGTAAATTTTCTCCGAAACTGTGAAATTTGCAATTTCAAGAGTATTTTCCATTGAGTTAATAAATTACAAAAAAAAATTGCCTGAAAGTGATAAATTTCCACTGTTAATATATTTAATCATGAGAAACCACTTTAAAGAGCATTCGATCTTACAAAACCTACGAACTGAGATATACATATATTCAAGTAGTATTAATAGAAATGTGAGTTTCTCTAACTGATAATAAGAAAAAATAGAAACATGTTAGAACTAAGAGCACATAACATTTCTGTACAGGTGTCTAAGGACCTAATATTGGGGAGAATGAAGCGAAAAAAATATTTGCTTTTTTCCCTCCCTAATACATAGGCTGCTATATATATTTCCGGACTAGGCAACACTAAGTGTTGCCAGGTGCAATCTGACATTTCCATTGGAAAGTTTGACATTTTTTAGCATAACATCACTCAGAACATTTTGTCATTTAATCGTGAATTGTTTTATTTACAGGGAATTAAAAATTCATCTCGGCCAAAAAATGGAATCAACTCATGAACATTTTCGTGCGATCATTTTTCACAACTTTCGTCGTGGATTATCACGACAAGAGTGCATCGATGAACTAAAATCTTTGTAATGGCTATGAAGCACCATCCTATAGCACTGTGAAAAACTGGTACAACGAATTCAATCGTGGCCGACGCTCGCTCAAAGACGAATTCCGTGAAGGTCGTCCAAAAACAGCCGTTGTGCCAGAAAACATCGATGCCGTACGTGAACTGATAATGCAAGACCGTCATGTAACATACCTTCAGATAGAGGCATGCCTATGCATTTCTCCCACCAGCATACATTCGATATTGCATGAACACCTGACCGTAAAAAAGGTTTGTTCTCGTTGGATCCCGCACAATTTGACAATCGCTCAAAAAACGGCTCGTGTGGATTGGTGTAAAGAAATGCTGAAAAAATACGATCACGGTGCTTCAAAAGACGTTTATAAGATCGTCACAGGTGACGAATCATGGATCTATGCGTATAAGCCCGAAATCCAACGAAAAAAAAAACATTTTCGTTGATAAATATTCCTATTTTCATTATTAGGCCAGAAATATATATAGCAGCCCTCGTATGTACTATATTTATATCAAGTATATAGTCCATAAAATACCCTGTTTAAGTTTGCATTGTACATGGCATACATATTTATTTATACGTTTGGCACACTCACCTGGTTTAAAGCCATCGCCATGCTCGTGTGTTGAAATAAACTGCAAAGTTGTTAGGCTGAGGCACAACAGAATCGACAAAGCGCGCTCCATGACTGGGTGTAGTGTTGTTCTTGTTGTTGATAGCTGCTGTTAAGTCGACGCTGCACAAAAAATACACGCTGTCAGCAATGTTTTAAATTGAATGTTGTTGTAAATGTGTGTAAATTATTGTAGCAGCTTGAATTTTCGCAACTTTTTTAAAGACCGACTGAAATTTCAAACCGAATTCTTAATTAGCTTTGTGTTGTTTTTATTCAATATATTTTAATATTTACTTTGTTTTTACATTTACATCAATTTTAATTAACTAAATTTTGTTATTGTTGTTATTATCATTTATTTTTACATTAATTAAATAAATGTTTTTGTTATGCCTTTATTTTCTAATTTATTTAATTGCATTTTACTTATTTTATATTAGAGATTACTGTTGCATTATGCACACTTACGCATTTAGCGCTATTTTCTATTGTAATTAAATTAATTCTTCTCTGTGATTATTTAATGCAACATTTTTCCTCTTTTTACAATAAATATATTTTATATGAAATTTTTGAAATTTATTTCCGACATTTTGTGTCCTCACTGCAAAGCACGGCTGCTTTTTGCTCTATTTTATTACTTGAAATTTTAATATTAATGCATTGTTAGTGCACTGCTGGACGGTTGTGGGTTGCCACATGCGTTCAACATGTCACATACGTGTTGTGGCACACCTGGCTTACAGTTGGTCCTCTGCTCACGCTCATTACTTTGGTTTAGTTATGTTGCACAAGGGACAGTGCTGCGCACGTGTCAGCACAATATTGTTAATTTTTAATATGTGTTCACACTTTACATTATCTTATTTATTTTTCAACTTTTTTTTTACTCTTCTTCACAAATTTTACTTGCTCTTTTTGCACCGTACGACCGACCGCATTGTTGCTGGTTTTTTAATGTAAACATTTAGGTGGTGCAAACGCTCGCCTGCGCATCTCTCGCTGTCACTTGCATGCTGTAAGAAATAAAACATACACATATTTACATATTGTGGCTAACGGTTGCAGTGCTACATATGCCATATATGTGGCATTTGCGTTATGTGTCAGGCAGGAAGGCAGTGGCAACGTTGGCACTCATGAAAATGTCCCATAAAAATTCGCATGTGCCATAGTAATCACACTAACACATGCATACATAAATTTCACACTTCACCCTGTACCACAGGGACAAATACACACACACACATGTATTTATATGGCAACACAGAGAAGATTTTCACCTCCACTTAATACACTTACGTTACTAGCTTATAATTCCAGTTACCCGCCCACTTTTGTGCTTTACTTTCATTTCCCCATATTCTCATAATAATTAAACTTTAACGTCAGCCTGAAGTTAACTGACACACCCGCATGTGTGCGCTCATCTCTATGTTGGTCTAATACTTAGTGGCCTTCAGCATTATATTTTACCTCCGAATAAAACAAAAATCCACACAAATTCCACCACCTTGCTTTACACGCATGTATTGTTTCACCACTCATAATTGTTGATAGCCTCACTCTGATCAAGTCTTGTGGCCGATTTAAAGCAAATATCAACTCTTTTAAGCTCATTGCAATGATTTTATTTTACTAAACGTAAAAATGACTCAAGACCTACAGGAAAATTCGAACTAATGAATTTCTGTCATGCAGAAATTGAACGTGACTTTAACGTGGTGAAATAGCCTGGCTTTTCAAATCGAGTTTTATTAAGACTCAGCGCCCTGTTAAAACAAACTAATAGGTTCACAAGTCGGCTGTTTCGTCGTTCGACAAAAATTTCGATTATTTGTAGAAAAATATACAGAAGAATAAGATAAGGTTCTTAAACACCTGGTATTTGCAAAATACATCATTTTGGTCTGAAGAGAGTTTTCTGTGAAATTTTAATATGGAGAAATTAATATGGAGAAGTTGGTGAATGGCTGATTTTTCTTTTGTAAAATCGCGTATTTGGGAAGCGTTCTACGAATTTTTCTGCACAATTTCGACTAAGAGACTATGGCTCTAAAACGGATTTTGAGCCAGCAAATTTTAGGGCGAAGTTCTTAAAATCTGAATAACCGGTTGTATGGGAGATATGTGATATAGTTGTTTAGATGATTCGGGCAAATGCTCAATAGATTTTCTAAATGCTAGATTTTATTCAGACATCTCAAAAACTGATGAACCTCTTTTTATGTTGTCTGTAAAGCTTCGCTTTAAAAAAACGTTGGCTCGAAACTGAAATGCTTTAGAGTCGTCATCTCTAAAAGAAAGTTGTTCAAAATGATCCGTAGAATATTTCCCGCACACACAATTTTTCCGTTTTTTTAGCTCCCTATAAATCGACCCGCTCTAGTGAATTAATATTCTCAAACTTACAAAATTCAAATGACAACGTAGAGCAAGAGGTAACTCTTCTAAATTACAACAATAAACTCGTAAGTTTAGTTCAGTTTTAGTTAAAAAAATCGATTGTTGAAGACTTCTTTCCCAGCGCACTGTAAAAGTACGCTAAAATGACGTCATACAAAAAATCTCGCTCTGCTTTTATATAAAATTTTTTGCGAAAAATCGTGCAGTAAGTGTGCTTATATAAATACCGTTACTAAAACTCAATTTATTTTGCCTCCATTCGGCCCTTCATTGCATTTCTGAGTTCTGACAACTTTTCTGACAAAATGAAGTAACTGCTTATAAATATGGTAGGTGTTAACTTCATGTGCATACCCGCCTACAGACGTACCGTCATGCCTTTAAAGAAAAAATATATAGCACTCTTACAACATTGTGGTTCTATTCATCAACTCAGCTCTCCAAATCCCTCATATTAATAAGGAGAAAACTACAAAATATCGCACCATTTCCTATTTTCTGATCTCCTACACTCCTAAAAGTATGCAACAGAAATGCGTGCAGGCAAGTTTTGCATAACTCTGTGCTGTTTTGTTATGAAGGGTGCAGCACACAACCCTTGGCGCGTGTAACTTCAGGCATTTGCGACATTCAAAAGCGTCAATCTGTGGCATGGTCACAGCGGTAAGCTTTCGTAATTTCATTTTGATTATACAATGAAATTTTTATTAACACATTCACTGCACAGGCGCCCATTAGCGTTGACACGCGCGTGCGTGTTGATATTTTTCAAGCGATGCTATCTCGTGGGTGAATTTATTTCGACTTATATGTATGTGTATGAGCGCTGTTGAAGCGTGTTAAGCTGGGAATGTGGTTGGTCCGCTTTGCATTATTGTTTGCGCAATCAAAATGTACGGAAGTCTGCAAGTAAAGAAAGATACAGGTAATTTGTTAGACCAATTAATAAAAGTCAGTGCTGAAAAGCGAATTTATGTAAGGCAATGAAATAAAAATATTTAAATACCTTTATGCTGAAAATACTTATTAAAAATATATGTTGTCAATATAATTGTATCTATATTATTAAAAACTATTATTATTCTGTTTTATAAGTTTTAAATCTAAAAGCTGTATTTATTTTTTCTGGTAAAAATATTATGTTTATTCCACTTTAGCATTTATTTTACGAAGGCTGTCACCTGTGCGCTAACCCCATAATTAAATTCAAAATAACGGAACTGCTAACTACAAAAAAAAAAAAAAAACAAAAAAAGACAGAAATAAAAAACGTTATACGCCAGAAAGTATGCAGCGATAATTTTCAACGAGTTAAAACAATGGCAGAAAGGGTGAATATGACATAAAAAGCGATTAAGTCAAAGCCCTTCGCAAAACAAAGAAATAAAATGTAAATAAATTCGAAAAAAACAATGAAAATAATTACACAGCAAGACCAGGGTCATTTCTCATTTAGAGCGCGCACACACGTACACACATTAAATCTATGTGTGTGTGTTTGTGCGAGTGCGCTTGTGAGATTGCTTTTTATAGCGACAATCGAGCTTGCAGCAAATCTCCTTTCATATTTATGTATATTGTCACTGCGGGGATTTTTGCAAACCAACAAGCGCACATCCCCTCTCCCTCACGTTCACCCTCACCCACAGGCAAACAATAATAATACTGCACCGCTTTGGTACTTTTTCGCGTTTCATTTATTTTATTTAGCCCATTGTGTTGTTGTTTTCGTACATTTTTCTTCTAATTTCATTGCAGCGTTCTTTAATCTATTAAATATGTATGTGATATCGACAACAATAATAATGTTATTGTATATGTGGGCTTGGGGCAAGCTATATATACAGCAAATATGTACATATACATATAAATGAGCAAAGCTGTATAGATGTATGTGTGCGTTTGTGGCTTACACTGCACATTTACGCGAATCGCGGCTGGTGATAAGAGGTCTTCCTTGGGGGCATGATTAATTAATGAAAATAATATATACTCGCAGTTTCTGTACCATTACACTGAGTTGGACGTGTGTGTATGTATGCGCAGATAAGCTCTGCCACAATGCCATTTGCTTTAATGCCATAGCAGGCCAGATTGCTCGGCGGCAATAGTGAGGCCTGAAGGCGAAAAGTAAATCAGTGCTGCGGAAGTTGATGCCTTTACTTACGCATTCAGTCGTTGAATATTTTTTACACTCGTTGATTGAGCTTTGCTTGATAAACAAATTTATTCTGTTTTTAAAGAATTTTTCAGTTTTCAAATCTTCAAAATAATACAACTTAATTGTGTGAGCAAAAATTCTAATCAAAATAAATAAAACTTTTTAAGGATTATAGTACATATTTGTCATAAAAGCCTTTATGGACTTTAAACCAGTATGCATCTTGAGGAATGAAACTACACAATGGCGTCGAGAAGTTAAGTTATTCACAGCGAGCGACTCTCTAAGATTGCTTGAAGGCCAACTAACTGTGGCTAGTGCCACTGACTCATTACTGGTGATCTTTCGCCATTACAAATTTGCTGAAGTACCTTAACTTATAAAGCATGGAAATCTCTCGGAGTTTCCTTATTAAGGCTTTTGCTCTAGCAGTGACTCTGAGATTCGCAAGGGTTGGTTACCCCATCTCACTCAAAGTTGTTCACATTGCCCGAGATGTTCGGCGCGAACGCAGGTATAATGATTGAGTATTGTAGTTCAACTGTGGCTGGATATCCAGAGTGACTACCACACACCATTTTTTCCTCATGTCTTTGGAAATTAGTTTCTACTCATAATCTAAGCCTTGTAATACTGTTGCAACAGGAGCTACTTTGCAATTTGTAGGCAATTGAGAAGCAAATACTAACTACGATATATAAGTCTCTCATAACTGCCGTCCTATTATACGGAGCAGAAACAGCATTATAAAAAACTGCTCTTTTGAAGATCTTTGCAGCTGTGTGCATAAGCCATTTACATATATCGAAGAAGATGAAACCACGAACTGTTGAACGACATACATATTACTAAGCGCTTATAAATCCACGAATGCTCTGGTTAAACCATGTCGTTCGCATTGAAGATGATGTTCTAACGAAAAGCTTTTTTGACTCGAGAACCATTGGTGGGCAAAGGCAGCAAAAGCGTTCGCGCATTCAATCGAAGGAAGGCGAGCAAAGCGGGCATTAACTCGCAAAGGATAGAATCAAATGGCGAGGTTTTGCATTCTCGACCCAGACCTACCCACAATTATAGTGCCGAAGAAAAAGTTTAATGTTTTTTCGAATGTTCATATCTACAGTCACGCGAGAGCATATGTGCAACGCTCTCTCTGAACGTTTACTCACACATATAGGTAAATCTATAAGTCAATTACCTTATTTACAATTCCAAAAAGTTTTTGCACCAGGTGTTGCTCAGCACCTGCACAATATACTGTAACAAATTACATACCTACCCATATACAAGCAAACATATGTGCAAAACTAACAACAAGTAACAAACATTTATGCTAACTTTAACTTAACGGCAGCAGGACCAAGCACATATTTAAGTACGTGGTTAGATTGTGAGAATGAAATTAGAAAAGTGAATGTTAACGATGTACGAAACGCACTTACATATATACTAACAATATATACATATGTGTGAGCACTAACGGACATGGGTTTATAATGACTACCATGTAGGGAAATCCAGCCTTTCACTTGGGTTCAGTAATAAACAACTCTGATGGCTTGAGCACGCACTTCAGTACTTAAAGGCCTAACCTCGCCTTTGGTGGCTCAAATTGTTGGATCTAGTTTGAAGATTTTTTATTTGCATAAATCGGACAAACATCCATTCTGAGACAACCATTGCGTAATCTGAATCATGAGCGATTTTATTCCTCATTTACCGTAATAATATCTTAGTGTCTTTGCATATTTATCCACAACAAAGTGCATGTTAATTTCTACCACTTGTACGCTATGCTGAAGCGAAACGTTTTCCTACATGGTGTTTCAGGTGTGCTTGTGTACATATGTGCGCAACGTAAAGTGTTAGAGGACTTAAGTTGGTGCGTAACTAAAACTTCACTCGAAAAGTTTGCAGAAGTTTTGCTATGTTAATTTTCTGAGAAAATAAAGTCACACCCCTGGGGCAAAGAAGGGTACACCTATATGAAAGGATATTTTCTTATATGTGCATATTTATTGCATAGGGGAAGGAGGGTAGAATAGACACCATATTAAATGTTAAATAATAAAGTGCGAAAATAATAGATTAGCTGGATAATGCTTTGACTTTTTGTTCCTGATTTTTGTTGGGCTAAAATTTTGGTAACCAAAAGCTTAAATACACGCAATGCACAAACATATTACATGAGAAAATATGATGTGATAGTGGAAATGCAAGTGCAACAGTGTTTTAGCTTACTCTTTGAAAATTTTCATGCAAACAGAAATATATTTACTTCTGTATGGAGCTTGTTCCTTATAGTAAAATTCAAGATCTACAACGAAATACTCAGAACACCTAGATATGCTTTGCATTTCAGTTTTTCTTTTATTTATGATATTACATCCAGCATATTCTGGATTAGAGATGATTCCACCCCAACAGTAATGAATTTTACTCCGTTGACTTGATTTGAGTCCGCAGCGAATATATTTGGAAAATTAACAAACAAAAGGTTTCTGACTTTGCCTTTTTAAGTGTTGAAATAACTTATGATCAAATCCCAACAAAAATGAATTTGATGAAAAAGATCTGAATTTTCCACAACAAGATTAGATGTCGTCGATTAGGTATCTTAAAATGGATTCCTGTCTAAAGGCGTAACCAGAGAAAAACACTGTTTACGAGTAGCCACGGGTTAGAGAGTGGCGAATCGAATCAACTAAACCCGGCGTTCAATCGGAATGAAACCCCTTACATTCTAACCTTGCACTAATGTGTTCTATTTTGGATGTCCAAGTGCATTGCCGCTCTTTTTTAAGTGGAGAAAGGCTCTTTCCGCATCAAAAACAACTTTTTCCACTTGCAAATTTATTAAAAGAAAGAGCAGTTTTTTGATACTTAAAGGTTACATGAGTTTCACGACTTAAAAAAATATATTTTTTTATTTTCTTATTTAATTCTGAAAGATATTTTAACTATTGTCCTAAATTTTCAAGTTCATCCGAGTAATAGTTTGGGAAATGCAGCCTTAAAAAGCTGCTTCATCGCGATCAGCTATAGAGTCACACAAAACTTTGAATGCGTTTTTCTCCAAATTGTTTTCAAGAACTACACAACCAATCTTTATGAAATTAAAGTAGGACTTCAAGCTATCATTTACAAGGCCTTGAAGAAAACATTTTTTTGTTCAATTACGAACTATAAACGCAAATGCATCTTTTCCCGAGGGCCTGACGAAGAAGAGGTCATAATGGCCGAGTTGGCTCGTTGGTGCAAACATATATACATAAGTGAAACTTTAAACGCGTTTTTCTCGAAATAACATTTTTCAGAAGTTTGAAATATTCAATCGAGTACTTTCTTAAAAAAAAATTCACGAAAATCGCCTAATTTTTCATGCGTCACACCGGTATAGCCCCTTAAGAGAGCAACCCTTCCAAACTATTTTTTAACAAAATTTTTTTAAATTAATTTACGAATTGCATATAAAAAATCAGTTCTGTATCTATGTATATCAAAATTTAAATTATTGGAAATAAGCTTAAAATTATTTTTCCAAAGCATCCCTATTGATTTGTCACTCATTATACCCAAAGTTGCGAATTCTATGTGAAGATATATGTAGATATACAAGCGCTCACTCAATAAAACAACCAACTAGACGACACAAACTAGTTGCAAAAACCTTGTCGCATTCAATTGACTCCAAACAAAAACCGGGCATTCTTAGTTCATAATACATGTTGAAAAAAGAACTGCTAAATATTCAATAGTCACAAATGGCCAGCAGATGACAACAATAAAGAAACATACGTTCTTGGGCAATTGCAATAATTGAGCTCAGTTTTTTTCGCCCTACCTCGTGCAAATACACACATACGCGTACAATCGTAAAAAACAAATGTGAATATACATGTATGTGTGTGAGTGTGTGTGTGTGTGTGTGGCATGCAATTTGAAATTTAGCATGGCATTCAATTGCTTAATGCCCTCTTTTTCGCTTGCACATATTCACGGCTGCCGGATAAACAGTTACTACGTGCATGCTGTTGTTGTTGTTGTTGCATGCTCGCTGTTAGTATTACTATGACTGCCATTTGCGCTGGCAACTCGCTCATATCTACTAAATAGCGTTTGAGCGCTGTTGTTTCAGTTCGCTTTGTATTTTTGTTGTTGTTCTTGCCTTCTAGTTAGTCGCGTTTTTTGCACTGCAAATTGTGATCTTTTTCCATTTGTTTTGCTGGCCACTTGCCGCCAGTTGCACAGCAAAAACGCTTGTTAGCCAGCGGGCAAATGAATAGAATTGAAAGTTGAATTTAATGTCCCAGACTGTCGATTGCATATTTTGCGGTTTATTGTGGGCAAAAACAGACACACCCATACATATGCATTTGTATGTGCATATATGTGTGGCATATGTGAAGGCGAGCAAATGAAAAAGCGCTTATGTGCGAGTGAATTTCGCCACAACACGAGGTGCACTCGCACGTATATATAAGTATATATGTATGTGTAAACACGGTATGTGGCTCCAAAGCACTGCCATTGAATTATTTTATAATTTAGCAATTTTTTCGCACCAACTTCTTTGCCAGTTGTTCGTCCAGCTGTTGCCAATCCATGCCAACACACTATATACGCAGCACTGCACATATACATACACACATATACTTATATAATTTCCATCAATGCTTTTGTTCAGTCGTGTTGTTGACCACTGATTGTGTGCTGGTGGGAACAATGGAAGAGGGTGACAGCGCAAAGAAAGCAAAAACGGCACAAACACACACATATGCACATACACATACACAGATATTCTATCGGAAGTCAACTGCACAAATGAATAATGAAAATGTCAGCACAAACGAGTTGCCAGCGTATATGCTGGTAAATGTTTCGCAAAGTTTGTAAAGCGAGCGAGCAGCGTTTGCTTTGGATTTTTTTTAAACAAGCATGTGTCGGCATGAATATTTATTGAAGGAGAAATTGTTAAGAAATTGTAACTGGCTTTGAAAAACTAGAAAAACTAGTTATCTTGAAACTTATCTGAAAAAAAACGCGCTTGGAAATATTTTCGGGTTCGGCTAAAGATAAAAGATATTATGTTCGTTGAAAATATTGAAGAAATCAGTTTTGCGAAATGAGGCGCCATATTGACAACATTTCGGTCAATTGTAATTCACTTTATGAACTAATACATTGGGTTGGCAAGTCTTGTCTCTAAATATTTTCGAACAATCTGTGCTGAGAATGACAGAAGATAGCTTCGATTAAGAGGTTATGGGTTTCAAAAAATCGAATTTTTATTACCTTATTAAATTTCAAAACATCTCTAGAATATTGTCCTAAATTTGCAAGTTGATCTGAGTACTACTTAGTTTCGCAGATACAGCCTTGAGAACTTGTATGCTCGAGGCTAGGTAGGCGTCTTTAAACACGTTTTTCTCGAAACTGTATTTTTGAAGTCGGTTGGCACGAATTTTTTTTTTTCGATTACAACTATTTGAAATATAAATGTCGCCAAAAAAACAAAAATAATAATGCCTGCCAAAAATCCAATTCTCAGATATTTTCCTTAGTCCAAGTTTTAAATTAAGGTTTTAACTAAAAAACGTATTTTTTCAATTTAGATGTTCCTGTAAGGAGTTATCCTGCCAATACGGGTGCATATTTTTTCCAAGGGATCACCGGAAATGTCATCGCAAAAAATTTAAAACATATTTTTCCAAAAATTTCAAAATTTCTTTTTTAATAGTGTATGTTAGTAACAATAAAAAATTCTAATAAAATATTTAATTTTTTATATGAGAAAGAAATTGTTAAGAAAATTATGTTTTTAAACCCAGGAAACTCATGTGACCTTTAAAGATATGTCATGAGAGCGACGCTGAGAAGACTAAGTGGTCAGCCGAACCCCTTCTTGTAAGCGAGATTTCCTCAATAATATTATTAAATTCGAAAGTTATGTCTTTACCACACTCCAGCCTATACTGATTAACTTGTTACAAGCATTTCTCTTCTCTGTTTATAATTATATCTTTTGATTTATGAAAGCTTGTCAGAAGAAGTAGGCTGTTCTCGCTGCAAAGGATGACACATTTTACTTTAGGCCTTTACTATGGCACTTCCAGTTTATACTGAGAAAATTATCTCTTTAATTCTTCAAAAAAATTCAAATAAATATTGGGTAGTCGAAAAAGTCGTTTCGCATTTTGTCAATGGATGTCGTTGCAGTCGTATATCTCCAGTGCTACCAAACACATTGTCTCGTATCATATAGTGTTTGAAAGATAAGATTTTAAGCTTCATTTCTCCCAAAAAAAATTAAATTCGGGGAAATAGAACAAAAGTCACAGCTGTTCAAAAATGATGGAAAATAATGAAGAAATTCGCTACATTTTGTAATGAAATTTTTGTATAAAAAAGAGAAGAATGCCACGCAAACCACGAATGAAATTTGTAGCAGTTCGTATAGAAAAACAATGGTTCGCTCGCTTCCATTCTGGAAATTTCGAAATTTTGAGCTACGATGATGGAATAATATCACTGACTGAAATATATGTAGTTCTATTGGAATTCTGAAATCAGGAACAAAGCACAGAAAAGTAAGGACAGCCTCACCTTAGACCTACAGGTTCAATAAAAAGTTTGAAGTAAATTATTTCAGTAAAGTAAAAATTTGCTAAATAATTCGCTTTAAGCGCAAAATTTTCCAATTCAACCGATGACTTTTTTTAAATGCAAATTATGACCGGATTTTATTTGCTTCCTGCCACTTGGCGGTGAAATACCACAAGGATTTCGCTGAGCGCCACAACAATTTCCGGTTGCCAGGTTTTATGAGTGCCAGCTGGCTGTTTTTCTTTTCTTTAACGGTGGCAAAACAATATTACACACTACAAACACCAACACCTTGTCGAAGTCCTAAGCGCACACCAATACAAATGCGCTTACAAAGATCCAAAGCTATACAAACAATTGCGAGCACGAAGCGAGCTGCACTAAACAAATATATCCGTTTCCGGTAAGGCTCACGAAATGGTTTGAAAAAATTAGTGGGCCACAAATGAATGCACAACAACACCGCCAAGCGTTGAGATCGAGCCAACCAAGCGCCGAGCACCAGCCGGCACCATCACTACTTAACGGTCTCTTGTACTGCCTGCGCCCGGCGAAAGGACCCGGTGTTGCTATTTATTTGTTCTAAAGTGTTTACTTGGTCTGACGTGTACTGCACGGCTGTGAATCTGTTGGAATTTCTGTTAAATGAGTGAACCGTAAAATTGCCACGGCACTGCTGTGCGGCTGTGCGCATGAAATAAAAACGTAATCCGCCAGGAAAACAACGTGGAAATTATTAAAATTTTAAATGAATGAAGTGAGAAGCAACAGAAATCGGCGTTTGCATATGCCACTATGCCAAAACGCCACCGGTAGCACAAAAATGCGGTGAATGAGCAGTTGAACTTATTTATTTATTTCCGCATTTTTTATGCAAAGCATATATTTTTTATAAACCAAGCTACTTGACTGCTATTTTTGTTTTTGCATTCAGAAAATAGTTGAAACAATTTTGCTCACTAGATAAATGCATGCTGCAATCCACTAACCCCAATCCAATTTCAAACTGCATTCATCGTGCGCGCCTAATGGTATGCTACGGCATTTAGCTGTCATTTAGCATTGCCCTCATATTCGCCTACCTTAACAGCAATGAACTGAAATTTTATCCTCATCGCGGTATCCCTAATCCAAGTGCGCTGCTTTTAATGAGGCTTTTACCCCGTGTTTACGTGCCCTCCCCGTTGCCTGCTTTCGCTGCTGTCCAAACTGGACATTTCACATTTACCGCCGACTGTGTGTATTCCGTAATTTGCACACGCCCAGCCAGCAGTGTTGGCATTTCTCCACACTACGTCTCATTATATAGTCATTTGACGATGCCGACACTGGCATTAACGCTGTCGGTGGCGTATGTAGATTTTACAGCTGCGGCATTTTAAATCTCACTAAATGCCAGCAGACAGTTTAACGCGTTTGGACAGCACTTGGTAGTTGCTGCTATACAAAGAATGCGAAGGTGGCCAAACGGTTTTCGGAATTAGTTGATATTTGTTGTAAGTTTTTGATTACAAACGTTCAGTTTTCACCAAAAACGTTACACTAAGAGATGGCATTAAATAGTTGTATACAAATTTATTTTGCACTTCATTCAATTGATTAAATTTTTAATGCAATCAATATGAAAGAAAATATCTCAACAATGTTATGCAAGCTAAAGACAATATAAAAAGGATTTTGATTGCCCCGATTTCCATTTTTGCTTTAAGTTTGTAAAAAAAATTAACTGTTGCCACGTCAAAGGCATAATTTTAATTTTTTATAATAAAAAAGCAGTTTTTGAAAGTTTTGAAAGGTGAATTGTAAGGTATGAAGGTTAGGTAAGAAATTTCGGGTTCTTGACTTGGCTAAAATTTGTTTTGCAAAATGGCAACGCATGTATCACTCATAAGCTACTCAACTGAGATTTTAGTGTTCGGCTTAAGCTATTCTCGAGCGTCCTATTTTCAATATAGCAGATAACTACCATCTCTTCTATCATGAATGATTTTACATGCAATATTAAAAGAGCTTCTCTTTCGATATGAATAAATAAAGTGGTATCAATCTTTGTGCGAAAGCAGATTAATAAGAGAGAGGCAGCTTTGACGGAGAAATTCACGTATTCAGCAGCATTAATTAAGTACGTTTATAGGTATTTCTACTGTATGCTAGGGTAGTTCAGAAGAATCTCAAAGTTTTTTATGCAAAATGCCGTTAGAAAATATTAACCAATGCTGTTTTTTAAGGGGTTACGGCTAAAACTCAGCATTTTTTCAAAAATTTTCTTTCGGGTATATATAAAAAAATAAATATTTTATTAGAATTGTTTATTGTTACAAACTATTAGCATAGAAATTCTGAAATTTTTGGAAAAAAATATTTTAAACTCGGCCATTGCGACGCCATTTTCGGTGACCGCTTGGAAAAAAGAAGCGCCCACCTTTGCAGGATAGCTCCTTACAAGATTATCTAAAGTGAAAAAATACGTTTTTTCGTTAAAATCTTAACTTAAAACTTGGACAAATGAAAAAAATTAAAAAAAGTGAAAATTTCGCGACATTTTTTTTTCAAATAATAGTAATAAAAATCCTTCGTCCAAGTCTTTAAAAATTGAATTTCAGAGAACTGTGTAAAATTTCATGAAAATCAGTTGAGTAGTTCTCGAGAAATCTTGCCAACTGACTTCAAAAACCCAGTTTTGAGAAAAACTCGTTCAAAGACGGCGCACTTGGCCCAGTTAGCCTTGAGCGCACAAGTTCTCAAGGCTGTATCTCCGAAACTGTTACACGGATTAACAAGAAAATTTAGAACAATACTCCAGAAGTCTTGTATAATTTAATAAGATAATAAAAAATCGATTCCTTCAAACCCGTAAACCCATATAACCCCCTTATCGTTTATTAAACTTGTTCGAACGACTATGCGAGGTTACTTGCAATTTATCAAGCCTAATTGATGCGGATACACCTCAACATACAACTTTGAACACTCTTTCAGACCACAAAACAGTGAAAGTAATGCTGTAGGATCAGCACAATATTTTCAGTGATTATATGATATAGTGCACTACAAAACGGCGGAGAAAATTTTTACAACGAATATACATATTTTTATGTGATAACAGGGATATGCTGTATATATGTTTGCATATAGAATTCAAATCCAAGTCTTACATGTTTTTTTTTACTTTAATAAAAATATTAATATTTTAAATTTTTATTTCTTCATTACATTCGTCTACTAAAAGTATATAAAAAATTGATAAAACATCAGAATAACAGCTTTTTCATTATTTTTATTTTTACGAGCCTCCCTAATGTACCAGCTTATCTGCATACTTCTGTATATGCACCGTACATAATGTGTATGTGTGTGCGAATACGGCAGTATCCCCGCTGTGTTGTTTCGCGCAATTTGCTTTTACTGCACAACCAAAGAGCCACTCGTTAGTGAGGTCGTAATGAAATAGCGCCTATAAATTATTCGACTTTCGTTATTGATGCGTCGACATCGAAGGCGCATGGAAATGGACAGCGCTTTTATGTTGCCTTCTCTTTGTAGATATACAACGCCTTCCTGAATGCGTGTGCGTGGGAAAACTCGTATAAAGTCTCCCAGTTAACAAAATATAAGATGTTGAAACGAACCCTTTCCGCAGCTAAAGATGTATGGAATATTAATTTCAAAATCAAAGGGAAATATGTTTGAGAGAATAGTCATTGTTGTAAAGAAGTTAACGAAGTTAGAAGGTTTTCGCGCATAAAACTTTTGAAGAATAATTTAAAAATCAATATATTAATTATTTCTGTATATAAATCCTCACACCGTATTTTAGTTAAGTTTAACCACCCGAAATTTTTAGAACTTTCTTTACTGACCATTCGCGGTTCCAAGTTATACTCCCAACAGGGTATATTAAATTTGCAACGATGTTTGTAATACCCAAACGGAGACATCGGAGACCCTGTGAAGTATACACCTAAATAGATTATTAGCGCGACGAGTTGAATCGACTTAGCCATTCCCGTCTGTCTATCTGTATATAGTTGAAGTAGTACCACAGTTTTGAGATATCGACCAGAAATTTTGCACACATCTTTTTTTATATTGCATAAAGCTGGTAAAAAACTGATGCAGCAAACTCAAGCCCTTGTTTTTTAGACAGATTTTTATCCAAGGCATCGCCACGATCTCAAATAAGTATTTGTATACCCTATGGCAGCCGAATTTAACTTTTTTCTGATTTTCCGGTGAAATTTGTACCCTTCGTTAGACCAACTGCTTCAACATAACCTTATATTAAATACGAAACGAATTTAAAGCGTGATTCTTAACGCTTACTTGGTTACGCGTAGTTTGTGGGACTTATAAACGATTGCTAACATATGAGCACGAGCTCCAGAGCCACTACACATTCAAACATATGTATGTATGAAGTGAGAATACGCCGGTTTGTCAGTATATGTATATGTATGTGTAACATAAATCGCATTCAAAGGTGGACTGCAGCCTATGGCAATGAACAGGTGGGTAAGCTGGCAAGCAACCAATCAGCCAATCAATCAATCCAGCTATCAATCAACGTGATTAAGTGTTGTCCATTTTAATTAACAGCAACGACAAAACAATACATTCTACAAGGTAGCAAAAAGTAACAAAAACTGCAAAAACAAACGAATGGAATTAATTAATTGCAATAACAAAAGAAAGCAATAAGAAAATAAGAATGATTTAACGGCATATGCAAGTGTAGTCGCAAGAAAAGTCGGATATACAAAGTAGTCAACTTAATCACTCACACTTTCATTCGGCTATCGAAGTAAGCGCTCTTAGTGTAAAGACGAAGTAGGGAGGATAATCGTGAATGTTTAGTTGATGGTAAGGTAGCAAGGTGTTTGAAAACACTGACTTTAGTAAAGTTCAGACTATGCGCATATCTTAAATCTTAGTCTCGCAACCAAAAATCGAAATAAAATTTCCCGATAAAGACGGAAATCCGTCTAAGGTCGATGGTTTTGCTCACATGACTGCCTTTTTGTTAGCGGTGAATTAAAAATCAAAAATACTTTTCATGTATTCGAAGGTACCTTGAAGCTCGAAAGTTTCTATTAACCTCTCTTTATGATAGGCGTAAAGATAAAACTGCTTGGTAAGCTTGACTAGGACTGCAGAATAATAAGATATTGGTTTCGTGTCATCAACTGACGTTCAAAGAATATTTATACATGCACTCCTCTCTTCCAGGGCTTCTAGATCACGACCACCGCAATCTTTGAATCAATTCATTATATCCTCTGCTCATGGCTCTGTAGCTTCTTCTTCTTTATTGATGTAGACTCCGCTTACGAAATTATAGCCGAGTTCGGGGTTTATAACTATTGAGTGTAATTTTGGCTGACAAAATAATTTTTCTCGAGTTTTTGTTGATTAAAAATATTTTCGTAAAAGTGCCGCGTTTACAATCGCTAAATTGATAATAAATCATAATCATAATCATAAGTTTGAAGTTCGAACTTTTGCGGCATTCTTTCACACAAAATGTTCCTAAATTATTGTAAGAACCCCCTTCAATTATTAGACTAATAGCAAAATGCATTCGATTTTCAATTAATTGACACCATAAAACCTAATATTTATTTTCCGAACTACCAAACGCATATAAACTTGACTATATAAAACAATTTAAAAACAACAACATACAAGTTGCTTTTCACCATTAAATAACACCATCAAATTTCACAGTAATGCAATTACCAACTCAATAGAATGGGTTGCGTTAATTGCTTTCTGACATTTCACCATTAAATGTCATTGCTTTTAGTGTTATTTTTGCCTCAACGGCAATAATGATAACTGCACTGCGGCCGATGAACCGAGCAGAAATAAAAACAGCCTTCTGGTTATACCCACCAAAGGATCAACTGCGCATTGTTCCAGAAATACATACCAAAGTTTAGTTATTTTATACTATATGTATATATATATACTAGCATATAGTGCTGTGATAAAAGTATAGTTTGAGCTGGTTAAGAGTTAAATTTAGATGAAATTACGCGGCCCACTAGGAAATTTATTGCGTCAAGACAAAATATGTTGAACGATTTTAAAAAAATTTAACTGAAAGATAGAAATTTTTGCAATATGGTTTTGTCTTTCAGCAATAAAAAAAATCGATATGGGGATGTTCACCAAACGTTTCGTGGGATTTTGACATTTTAAGCCAATGTGGTTCAACTAAAAAGAAACCACGGCTTAAGGGAGTGTTCTAGTTTAGAGGCATGGATATCAGGTAATTTTTGAAGTTTCATATAAAAGGATTGTGTGAAAGATTACAGTAAACCGGCAAAAAACTAATTGCACCTTATCAGTGCAGCTTTAGGCCTAAAAAATCAACAACTGATCAGATATTCACCATGCACCAAATCTTGGAAAAAACCCGTGAAAAGAGAATAGAAAATGAGCTGCCTTTAAGACGCGATGTCTGATTTTGGTATTCCTGCAAAGCTAATGAGGCTGTTAACCGACGATGAGCAATACTAAAAGCTGCGTGAAGCGGAGCAAATGAAGTCTGATAGTGAAGGAGGGCAAGACGAAATATCTTCTGACATCAAACAAATAGTCACTGTTAACAGTCATAACTTCGAAGCCGTAGATAATTTCGTCTATCTTGGAACCAGCATTAACAGTAACAACTATGTCAGCCTCGATCAATGCAGAATAACTCTTGCCAATAGGTGTTACTTCGAACTGCGTAAGAAATTGAGAATAAAAACCAAACCCTATAAGTCACTTATTATTTCCGGTCTGCTATATGGTGCAGAGTGGACGATGAGTGGACGTTCCGAGTTTTCGAAAGAAAGGTTCGAAGGCACGACGAGCTGTTTAAGATATACGACGACATTGACATAGTTCAGGGAATTAAAAGACAGCGGCTCCATTGGCTAGTTCGTGTCCTTCGAAAGGACGAAAACATTCCAGCTCTGAAAGTATTCGACGCAGTCGGGGGAAGCAGAGGAAGTGGAAGAAACTCGATTTTTAAGAAAGAAGATGCTCGGCTCTGAAAATGGGTTCACAACATTTTCAATTTCCCACGAACTGTTTCTCAACGTGAACTCATTCAAAATGTGTATTAGCTTCTGCTTTATATTTTAAATCAGATATTTTTTGTGGCATATCTGTCTAGTGATCCAATTTGTGTACGTCATTATACATGTATGTATGCTTCGTTGGGAGTGTATGTAGATACCAGCGAGTGTGGTTGTGTGCTTTACGTAGCTGCAGGGCTTTAACTACATACAATATGATAATTGAAAATTTGTTTTGCTTTAATTAACTCTTTGTTTTTATTGCGACAGCAGCGCAGTGTTTTCGCACACACACACACACACAAACATGCGAGAACTTATACATACATGTATGTAACTGCCACAAAGGAGTACGAACGTAGTGGCAAAAGCCACACACATGCAAAGCTATAACTATATGTATGTATGTATAGTTTTGATGAACATATGTATACAAGTATATGTACATATGTATGTATAAGCCGCTGTATATATACTCTTACATTTGCAACATTGCAATTTACAATTGCCTGTAGGACCTGCATACTCAACCAGCATTCTTTACCGTTACCCGAACTACAGCCGTTTGCTGCAATTTCCGTTTGTATAATTGCACTTTAGTGCACTCCACTGCCACTATGCTCCCGCTCACTCACGCTCTCTGCCTCTCTTTCCCTCACTCGCTATGCATTCGCAATCGTATGCTTTTCGTCACACAGCAGCAACAATAGCAACAACAGCAACAGCTACTGTAAGGTAAATACAAAGCAAGAAATATACGAAGAAATTAAATAAAATCAACTAAAGTGGAGGCAAGGCAATGAAAATGAAATAAAATAGAGCGCACCATGCAAGCAGGCAAATTGCAGCTTGGCGGCAATCAACTCACAACAGGAATGAAGAAATTAAAGAGTACACCAAGTACAAGGCACCAAAGCGAAGGTTGCGCTACACCAGCAGGCACTCAACGCTTTTTGCCACAACTGTAACGGTTAGCGTCAAAATCAGCAGTACCAACTCACAGGCTCCGCTTTTCGAAATGGCATAGCCGTATAGTACAGTTGAGTTTTCAATTATATTTGTATGTATGTGTGTTTGTGTGTGTATGTTTGTGCCACTCATTGACAGTTGAACTGAATGGCTGGATATTTGGAGCTCTTTTCTGTTTGCTGCACCAACAATGGCTGCGTGTTGCCTATGTTGAAGAAGACAATGGGCGTCGATGCGACGAAGTCGTGACGATGACCCGATTGCCAATTAACACAGTAGCATAAAAATAAAAATAATTTTTTTTTGCCAGTTTGAGGCAATTAAGAATTTTATTTAAACATTTTACCAATGTTTGTATGTGAGTGGAAACGGGGTCATCGCAACTGGCATATTCGATGGCTGTTGTGGAAACTGGAGAGACAGTGGACACACTTGGTTTCCAACTTCATTCTAAAAATTACATCTATTACATATTTTACTATATTAAAACGTTTGAAGCTTTTTTAACTAACCCTAAAATTTATCGCTATGCGGTTATTCAATATACTGTCTTTGAGATCTGAACAAAAACGAAATATGATTCATGGTTTTTGAGTACAAACAGATTGTTCTTCGCTCAAATATATATATATATATATAGAAATCTATACCAATTAATTGTGTTCTGAGAAATTTGCTTAGGTACGAGTATAAACAGGATAAACCGGATTCACAGACTCGAATAATTATCGAAACGTAGGCTCAGTATTTAAATATTTGTCAGCGAAAAGCCAATTTTTTTTACCTTCTCTCACTCTTACGCGCTATCAATCGGCATCAAATTACTAATAAGAGTCAGTGACAGCCTATCGCCCACTATCATCAAGCCCACAAGCCCACAAGCATACGTTTATGTGAGACTTTATTAGCCGCCAATGTGGAGCCTTCGAACACAAATATCCACTACTATGTAATAGTGGCATAATGATTTCAATCTTTTGCCGTTTTTGTTTTGCCAATAACATAAATGCTTTGTTGTGTGCGCCCAATGCTCATAAAACTTATTAGGCTCTCGCATACTCCGTTTTCAGACATGTCAGCGTGTGCAAACACGAGCCAATGTCCTTACGACATACCCAGACACGCCAACACCTGTGCAACTGTAGCAACTTGGCGGCATTGAGGAAAATAGTTGAATGTGCAAATTGTTTACGCTTGGCTAATGATGAATGAGTGAATTTCCAATTGTGAACATAAGTTGTTAAGTGGCTAAGACTATTAAGGCGATGCCAAATTGAATTGAGCAGTGATTTGATATGAAGGCAAGTATAGGCAAGTGTAGTATTGAGTTGTGGTTGTGGATAAGAAACAAAAGTGGTCACTTTGATGTGGATTATGTATATTTGGGTATAGTTTTGGTTATAGTTTCGGTTATATATTCATATATTTTAGGTGTACTTTTCTACATATTTCTGATATAGTTTTGGTTATGCCAAAGGCACTTCTGTTAACACACTGGCTCTGCAATATTTGAAATGTCACGAATTGAGAAGAAAACTATTTCTGTTGTGCTTGCAAATTTCTCCAATTAACTATTAATACCAACTAGCTAAATATGCTATTATACTAATTAGTAAAAATCCCAAAAGCCTTGATCACAAAAGTTGTTACTTAAGCTAAGAAGTCTATTAATAAATACAGCTCTCATTATATCAAACTCTAATTATTTATAATCAATAAATAAAGAGCACAGATTGACAGACATTGGTTCCAAAACTGTCTACACTGCCTTCAATATCCCTTCAATTAAGAATTATTATAATTAAAACTAAGCACTGTTATATACATGTGTATGTGTAGGAGTATTTCAACTAATCTATTTGCTTTGAAGGACATAATTCAAAGCTTGTTTCTCAGAAATTTAATTTTATTGCAATATGCTACAAGGCAAATAGCTATTTCTCATAGACCAACTAGGTTGAGACTGACAAAATGCTAATAATTAAATTCCCAATAATAATTCCGACCATGGTCGCAGTAATGGCGCTCGAGGTGCACGTAGATTATGAAGGGATTTTGGAAAACTGAAACTTCTACAATTTAAAGTTGTAGTAGCAAATTCAAAATATACATCTACACATGCACAGTTACCAACAGACGCGCACAAACCACACGGGCAACAAAATTTGAAGGCAAAATATTTTTCGCTGAAACACAAAGCGTCAAACCGCAGGCGGAACTAGACACATATTTGCGCAATTTAGGGTCAAATTTAGTTTGAAAGCCTCAGCGACAGGCTGAAAGTGTGCGCAGCGCTTGGCATAACTTTAGACTATAATTAATATACAACTAATCAACGAAATAGCGGCGCAGCGCACAAACACGAACTGCCGCTGTCATTGATTTTTCAATTAAAAATGAGATATTTCGCTGGAGCGGTCACGGGCGGCAAGGCAGCGCGACAGGACGACAGGCAATAAGAGCTGGCGGTGAAAGGATAATAACAAGCACGACAGCGCGCAGCTTCAAGCTCAACGCATTCACTGCGGCTGCTACGTTGCTCTACAGCGAAGAGCAGGGTAGGGGTAATTAAATTAAAATTTAACGAACGAACATCGGTAGCATCAGCGCTATGTAAGCAAATGAGCAAGCAAGCAAGGCGGAACACGCGAAAGTCGTCAAAGGCAGAGGCTAATATGGAACGTGTGGAGACGACTATGGCTGTAAGCTGCGTTGTGGCAATGTAGTGTTGGTGTCTAATTTGCAAAGGATAATGCTCACAGTGATGGCAATCACCCGGGAGTTTACCATCAGCTTAAATGCCAGAAAAATATTATAGTTAACCAACTGCCTACGCGTAGAAACTCCACAAAACATTGGCATAAATTTGTGGCCTAGTGTTGGCGTCAACAACAGCACACGCTACAGCGCTGTTGTTGCGTCAATGCGAATGTCCTAAAATTTGAATTTAAATGCGAAAGCTAAACTTTACAAAAACATTTAAGGCGTTTAGTTTAGTTTTGTCAGCTTAATTGAAAATTAATTTTGTGAACAAATATGCCAAGGTCCGTGATTGAAAATATTTGCAAATATTTACTTGACAGATAGAAATTTTAATAGTGAAATCTGGTAATTTCAAGCTTAATTCTATAACAGAATATAAGTCGCAGTAAATGAACGCATTTGATTCATATTGTTATATTGCAGCTTTTCGTTGCATACATTTTAGAGATCTTTACTTTTGTTAAATGTCTACTTTCTTTTGTTCCCACTCGTTGCAAATCTTGGTGCAAGCCGACCCACAGATTCCTACTGTGGGCTGTTTATAAAATGGCATTTTCTGGCCGAAATATACCCTTGAGGTTTACTTTTGCATGCTGTGAAGAACTTTACTAGCATACTTGACTATATATTTAGTTTACAGCCACAAATATTTAGTGTTATTGTTATTTTAGTATAACTGAAATTGCAATAATTTTTTGATACTAACTAAAATATATTACAATTTAATTATTATTTCACTGATGAGATTTGCTTCTCTTTTAAGTAGAAAAGTTATTGAATGAAACTTTAAATTGCCAGAAAGATTATTTGTTTTTGTAGATATGTAGGAAAACTATCACATATCCTTGGCCGACGGTTTCCACACAGAGCTCAAAGAAACTCCTTTAACAATTGTCCAAAAAAGTCGCTGTATTTATGTAAGGAGCAACCGACTCTTCGATAGTCTGTAATGCGACCCAGGACTATAAGAATCATCATTAATTGTTTTTACTATTTTATCAATTATATAATGTTTTTGGGCACCTTAAGAGCATTCAGCCAAACAAAAAATTTTGATATTTTCAAAGCCTTAAACTGACTTAAATGATGACCGGTAAAATACGTAATAATTATCACTTCACAAAGGTTTTTATAATATATTTTTTACATTGTTCGGTAGTGCTCGAGAAAATTCTGTGATATTGCTGAATATCAATACCGGTATTCCACCGCTCTCTACTAAAGGTTTCTGCTCCTAACAAATAAGCTTTTTCAACAGTGAAAAAGCAGAGCAGAACTGCTACATTAGCCTCATTAACCGTGCGTTCAGGGCTTGTCAAAGAGTGCCTAACAGCGCTATCAATAGCAACGAGTGTTTTTATAATAAATCTGGTATGGGTGCCAGGTCGCAGCGGAATCGCAGGAAACTCTAAAACTGATGACCTACCAAGAAAAGGCACTCTACAGCCGCTATCGGTCGATTTGATCTGTTTCGGTGCTGTCGCAAAAACTTTTTGGTCCAAGATCGATCGCAAGAGATTTAGTTATCTCTTTGCCAGACGCCCATCTGCAGAAACTGTATGGAAGAAGATGAGGTGAAAACAACTCAACACATTCTTATTGACTGTCTCGCGTTTGAGAGGTCAAGGCTTAAACACTGGTATGCGGTCCACTTTCATACATCCCACTACTAATCGTTTTACTAATCTATAAGTTCGAACACAGAAGTACTTCTTTTCTATGGTCTCACAAAGGACTATATATAGTAGTCCACGTGCGATCTTTGATCAGCCCTCTAACCTAACCTAACCTAGGAAGAGAACTAAGTAGTGTAAAATTAATAGCTTTAGAAATTCAGGAAAACTTAATGACCTGCCGCAATAGTTTTAAAGTTTCGCAGATATTTATTTAATATATCATATATGAATATTGAACTTATATATATACATACTGTATAATATATATAAGTTGAGTGAATAGTCTAGTAACATATAGGGCTTCTTTCTAAAAGCAAACGTGCAATTTTCTATTACTTAGCCAAAGTAATTATTCATTAATTTTTTCTTGATCCCACTCGTTTGTGTTAATATCTGTGTATGTGTATCTATACACATCATAAATATTTAACAGCACATGACCTTATACATACATATGTCCCGCCAGACACTCATTATAAATTTAATTATTTAATTTAATTTTTTTTTTTTGGTGTTTGATAGACGTGACACGCAATGTCAGCTGCCAGTTTTAACACGTCTAACCAACAACCTGCTAACTGTCGTTATGGCTGGCTGGCTGAATGACTGCTTTACTAGCTGGCTTGTTAAACTGTAATTTATGCAAATATGCTGATATGTAATTATGAGCAACAAATGACAAGACACAAAACGACACATCGTTAGAAGCGCAGTACCCTGCACATGGGTCTATGAATATATGTATTTGCATAGTATATGAATGTAAAGATATGTATAAGTATATATATGTGTATGTGTGTGTGCTTCTTTGCCAGTTTGATTCTTTCTATTTATGCCTGGAAAGCGATGCCAGTGAGTTTATAGCCGTCCTTTTATGGTATGTGAGACCTCTGCTCGTATAGAGGTGATAACTAAGCTATTATAGAAATTTAACATTTTTTATACTTTCATAAAACCTGCTAATACCCTAAAGCTTGCAAAACTAAGATATAATACAGAAATTTTGTATTTTTCAGACTGGATATTGCTTGAAACAGTTTTTCAGCAAAAAACTAGTTCATAGAAGTTTTCTAGATTTCTAATAAGATTCTCTCGTGAAATCAAAGCTCGACCGATCAAGTGTTGAAATTCATTATAATATCAATCAAATCACTCACCCAATCGAACTTAAGGTAAAAATTATATTTAATTTACCTCGTACAACTAAGTTATAAAATCGCATAATCAGCAAAACCTGCAAAAAATAACCTCATTTTTGCAACATCTGCGGTCACAGCTTTAATTTTCCGCTTATGCATATGTATATATCTAGAAATGTTCATGCATTTCCCACTTTATCTTCTTAATTAAATTATTTTCCGCATTCTTGCGCCTATTATTATTGTCTACTTTCCCGCTCCTCCGACCCACTTGCTTGTGTATTCAACACTTCACGCTTTCATTCAATTTTTTTCAACTTTTGCGCCACAATGCCAACTAAATATTTCGCCGTCCATGCGTATAAGTATGTGTGAATGCGTAAAAGTGGAGATTTTTATTTTGAAAGTGCTTTAGAACATGTAGAAAAAAAACAAACGTGAGCAGTACAAGCGCTTTACTAAGCGCTGCACATATAGTATGTATATGCTCGACACACTAAAGCTTTTCTGTTGTACATCAAGGTATATTTCTAGGCGCAAAAACATAACGCAAGCATATTTTCTACCATTATATATGCGTACCCAGCAAACATTTGCGTTTCATCAGCAAGTGAAGACAGCAAATTGTAAGAGAAGAAGTTTTCCAAATCTCTCAATTATTGTATTTTCTGGGCAAAATCGTAAAATATTCGCTAGTTTGTATCAAACTAACAAAACACTGTGACACCGTAGTGCCATAGATTTCCCAAGGGTTAAATAATTGGTTATTGGGTACACATGTCACATTCTGCATATGTATGTGTGCTCACGCATTCACTTGCTGCGGCTTATTGTGCGTCCCCTGGGTCAACGGCAGCCTAGACGCCCAACTGTGCCAACTTGCTCTGACCTTCACCTGCATTAAAATATAATATAAATATCCGACTAGCTGTGCTCCACAATAGTAATGTGTGCACACTTCTAAATATATTTTCATATATACACACATTGCCATGCATGTATTTAGTTTATAAATGTAACGCTTGCTCTTGCGTTCTTGTCGAGTTTCACGTGTCTGTGCGTTGTGGAATTAAAACTAGTAGCATTCATGTATGCGCTCAACTATAGACACACATATTTCTATGCAGGAATGAGTGTCACTTATGTATATATACGAGTATATTTATATGTATATATAAAAACACTCAACATACTGTAAGCAGTCTCACACATTTGCTTTGTCTATTTTGTAGAGGTTATATGTCTGTACATCTACATAAAGGTGGAGTGTGCAAATGCTAAGTGGTAATGCTAAAAATTTGCACTTCACATAAAATTTGCATTTCAACATACTTTAATATACCATATATGTATAAATTTGAAGCAATTCATAGCTCATAAACTCTTATGTGAACTTAGGAATAAAGTTTAACATAATTTATTTTCATTTTATAATTGTAGTAAATTTTCGAAGATTTTTTATGCAACTGTTTTGGTTAAAGATTTTAGCATACCTTGAAAAGATTGTAGAACTCAGGTCAGAAGTACATGCTTTGTGGCGTTATTAAGTTAGCTGATGTTAAGTTAATTCGATCAGCTTAAGAACTATTTTCTAGGACGAAGCCTAGAGTCGTCATAACATAGCACAGGTCAAGAAAAACTTATAAATTGCTTTAAAACAGGAAATATTTTATAAAATTACTGAAGGTTGCGCTTTGCCATGGGTACGTGTAAAATTGTTGCAGTATCATATTACACTTCTTTAATACTGGAACTCATTTTTGCTTAGAGACAAATATTAATTCCTCGTTATTAAAAGTTAACAATACAAAAAAAATTTAACTTGTATTTAATTCCTTTAACTGCAACTTAAACTACCTTTATTTTATATAAACTTTTAAACTATTATTTTTATATCGTTAATCTTTACTTATGTATTTCTACGATTATATTTCAAATATCAAATTTTTATATTTCAACTTTAGTTTTCACAACTATGTATATATATCTATGCAAATTTAATAATGTGTATATATATACATACACCTATATATGCACACAAAGCAACTGTATACATAAAAGTGCTTGCGCAAGCATAAGCTTGTGTGATTTTGATTTATAATCCTTACGCTGCAAGAATCATAAAATTCTCAACTTGTGTAAATATGTAGATAAAACAACTACACACCCTATAGGAAATGCGACTATGAAAAGATAATTGAAAAATCTGACAAAAGAGTTTTCCTTCTCCATTAGAATAGTTTAGCAATGATTTTTCAACGGATTTCGTTACTTTTGAATAAGCATTTTAAACCGAGAGAGAAGAGAAACATACGTACCTACCAATGTACAAGTACATACGAGTATAATTTGGTTTCTGTTTTCGAAAATGTTTAATATATTTAATGTTTGAGTTGGAAACATATTTGCTTGTATATCTCAGTTCGCTTACATTTCCTACAGGATCCACTTTAGATTTATGTAAAAAAATATATATGTAGATGATTCCGAATATATGTATATGCATTGCTTGAACTCGGGTTTCTTCTTCTCGTTAAGCGTAAATTGACTTTTCTCGCCAAAAGTGCACAGCGTACGAAAGAAGCAACAAAGAAAAAGCGCCTGTCTTTCATTCCATTATTTATGAAAAAGTGACAATGTCAGGCGTTAGTTTTAAAATGCCACACACGCACTTGAGCGTCGAGCATTATGCATTCCCTTTTATGCTTTCGTGCACTAAATACAGTGTGCATACTAAAGGTGGTTTTGAAATTGTAAGAAACATATTTCAGTTCTTTTTTATTTCGAAAACAAATGCCACATATTATTTAATATGTATATTTTTTAATTATGCAGTAGTTTTTAAAGCATATGAAGAGTGAAGGAGACTCGAGCAGTTTGTTAATTGATTTTAATTTGTGTAGAAAAATCTCTTTAAATCTACAGTATCCTAAAAATACCATATTTTACTTTTTAAAAAACTGTTTTGTATAATTTTTGTCGAAAGTCTCTACCATCTAACTCCATATCTTAACTAAAAGAAATTTCAACTTGGATCTTTCGTTGTGTATATGAGATTGGATAGATCCAATATAAATCGTCGATAAAGTTGAAATGAAACGAATTAGGTAGATCGGCGGATGATGGGAGGATGAAAAAGGGAGACGGATGATAATCCAAAAAATTTTTTTGCAAGTATCATTCGTAATATTCCATATCTCATATACACATATTTAAAAGAGTTCTTTCAAGACTAGTTAACAGCTTTTTGTAATGAGGGTAAGCTTTGGAAACCATAATTATAAAACGGCTGCTTATTTTTTAAAGTCGAAAATATATTCTAAATTGTCAAGTTTTCTGACTCTTTGTGAGCACAACAAAGGCTATTCTTAGATCACAGAGATACTTAGCCAAATTTTATGAAAACATTCGAAATAATATATCTTAAATGCAGTTCAATATTCAGCAGTGCTCCTCCCCATAACCGACCGAAAATTGACTGAAATTGTCTTCAAAAAACAGAACCTCCTCCACTAAGTTCGTTTGGACTTACATATTCATACACAAAGTCCATATTAAATCAATAGAAATCGTTGGAAATCATTATCAGCAATAACAACAAAGAGCACAAACAATGTTAAACAAAATTATGACAGCAAAAAGTAAACAAGAAGCAGGTGAACATAAACAAATGAATAAAAGCACTTAAAGAGCTACACAAACACGAGCATTTGGAAAACAAACGGGATACCTAAACAAAACTGTTATAAGCAAAAACTAAAAAGGAAAGTAAGAGGTAACAAACTAGCAAACAAATAGCTGTCATAAGGATTTGCGCAAATGTCGCAGGACAACTGGAAGAAATATCGAAAGCGCACTGACGTTATGTAAGGACATCAAGCTATATGCCACAACTCATAAAAAAGAAGGATATTGAATGCGCCAGCAGAAGAAAGAAAAATCGCTTAGAGGGGAAGATAAGTATGGCAACATAAAAGCATGCTACAGCAACAACGGCAGTAGAAATAAATCGATTGAATTGAAGAGAAATGCTCAAGTAGATGAGAAGAAACTGTTACTGATAGACAGCCGGATATTCTTGCAAGTAGAATTTGTGGACAACATTGCTGCAGGTGCACTTTTAAATGTTTTTCAATAATTTTATATGTGTACACAAGTGGTTAAGTGGGCAAGACGGTTAGGATTAAGTTATTAAGTTCAAAAATATTATGATATTATACTAATATGAAACGTTTAAACGAAATCTGGTCGACCTCGGAAAGGCTAACATCAGTGTTATATAACATATATACATTTTTTATCAATATCAGGAAATCGTAAACATTTTTCTTACATTTTTTATATGCTTTTATAATATTATAAACCATTTGCATATTCGTATATATAATACATCTCAATGCATCCCCTAAACTGGTTCTCCACACTCTGACATATAAAATTAAACACATTTGATGTTCACAATCACAATAAAACGTGAATAGAAGAGACAATAAACTAGATCGATTGAAGCAAATGCAAAATGGGACCAGAAAACATAAAAGCATAGCATAAGAAAAAATGCTTGCACAAAAAAATAACGAAAACTGGCAATGACAACTAAATAGAAAAGCAAGAATTATAAAGAAAAAAGTAAAAAGTAAGAAAAATAACGAAAAAAGTGAAAAAAGTGAAAAAACAAAAAAGAAATAAAAAAATACGAAAGAACCACAATCAACATCAGTTCAATTCACAATCAAAATACGGCATCTTACTGCGAACAATAAAAGAAACGAAAGAAACACAAGAAGAAGTTGAGAAATAAGCAGCACAGCCATTGATGCCTGAAGATGCTGCAGTGCTGAAACGAAGTTCACAACATTTATCTCAAACTGCGCCAGCAGCGATGGCAGCAGCAGCTGTATCAGCTGGCGAACGAATGTGAACTAAATAGAACAGCAACAAAAGCATTGTTGTCAACATTGCCAAGAGCGCAGACAAGCAGCGCTTTGAACACACAGATATATATGCATGTGTGTGTGTGTGTGTGTGTAAAATGGCATAATGTGAAAACGAGCCTGAAACACCATTCATGGGCACAATAAATAAATGCACATATACAAAATCGAAGATAGGATAACAACAAATAAAAATAGGATAATATTATGGTATTGTGCTAAATAAGAAGAAATGCAAGAAGCAGCAGTTTATTTTAGGTATTGAGAGTATAAAAATTATGTAAATACACAGGATTTGAATCAAAAGAATATATTAATACTGATTTGCGTACGATAAGTGGCAAATATTGCAGTGAAAAGCAATTCTTCTGTTAATGTAAATTAAAAGTAACATTTCCGATCCTTTGCGCGTATTAAAATAAATATAATTTAAAATACATAATCATTAAAAACTATTCTCAGAAATTTATATTTAATGCGCAGTTTCTTGTTTTATTGGTTTTTAACTGGAAAACAAATGGAAAAAATAAAAATAATAAAAATCAGTAATTCCAGCGAAATTTTCGGCTTAATTAATGTGTATGTTTTTCAATAATTTGACGCTAGCATACAATTTTCAAAGCGTTTTTTTGTAAATTATAATAATCTAATAATCAGTTGTCAGATTTCAATGAAAAATGCACAAAAATGTATAAAGTTGAATGTGCATTTAAATATTATAGGTATTACAGTGCGTATGAGTAATATTTGACACCATATTTTTCCTCGGTGTAAAATTTAAGAGAAATCGATATTTTTGTTATAAATAAAAATAAAAAAATCATTTTTATTCCTCATGAATGTATTTATTTATAAAAAAATTCGGACTGATTAATTAGTTTCAACATTTAAAAAAAATTGCGAAAATCAGTGATTTCCCGGAGGGTCACACTAAGCCAACCCTAAAATATAAATGTTTTATATATATATATTAAATATATTTTGCTAAAACTCTTACATAGCTGTATTGTGCACTTAGCTGAAAAGCGTATAGATATAATCTAGTTTACAATAATATAATATATGAAGGGCAGACAGTGCGTATGAGCCATATTTATTTACTGAGCTTTGTAGTAAATACATTTAAGAAAAATTCACAATGTCATTATTAAATTCTTGCATTAATATTACTGTATAATTTAAAAATATAGAAACATTTTCTTTACAATCTTACTACTCTCTAGCATAGATATTCTTATGCTTTATTCGAAACAATTTCGCAGATAAATCCCAAGTCAATAAAGTGTGCCATAATAGTTCATATTTTTCTGCAATTGACAATCGCCAATGGAAGTGCACAGAAGTATTGACCAACACACACGCGGTATGAATGCAGTCCTACATACATACATACAATTATATGTACAAGGACAAGTACACCTAAAACCATAAATATGGAAGTTATGTTGGCACATGCAGACTTATTGGGGGGTCGCTTAATTTATTTGCGCTTTACGACAATTTAGGGGATTAGAAACGAACAAGAGGACAAAATTTGCACAGGATAACAAAAGGGAGTAAGCGTAAGGCAACAATAAAATCAGCAGTAACTACAAGCCGAAACACAAATACAATTACGGGAAAGAAGCGCACAGAATCAGCAAGACAGATAGCAGCGTGAGCACTTGCAAACACCAGTAAATATACTTACAACAAACAAATTGGCACTGCAATGAAAGTAGAATATAAGCAAAAGGAAAAGTAAGAAAATGGCGAAATAAGGAAAAAATCATATCCGAATGAAAACACCATTGTGACAACAATGATATATTGAAAGACGCTGGGCGGTTGCATTGTATTTGTATTTGTATTTATACTCTGTATTTTGTACTTTGTGTTAATGGAAACACAAATGTCTGTCTGTTATTATTTATATACACAACCATTTGCGAGTGTAAGTGTGTGTGTGTTTGTGTATTGGCGATGCCAAAAGAAATAATCATAATAGAAATTGAGGAACAATTGAGGTTCGTGCCAATGCAAAAGAAGGTAAAACAGGATGTTTTAGCTTTGTTTACGCACCGCCTACTTGTCTGCGCGCAGGCGGAGTGCTGCGCGCCGACATCCAGCTGGCTTCCTTCCTGTGCGCTTCCTTTTCGCCTTACATCCAATTGTTCACAGCAAATGACAATCTTAACCCATTCATCTTGCAAATTGAAGTGGACATTGTAAACAATACAATGAGTTATGCCGCCCTTTACTTACACAACACAGCACATACATGAACACACCCACAACAATAACGTTGCGTATATATCAGTGCAAGCAGTTGGTAGACAATTGAAATGTGTCCTGGCAATTATTCACTGGTGCAAGGCAAAAAATCTGGGTATTTCATTTGTTGTTTTTATTTTGTATTTTTTGCTTTTAAAATTACACGCCATATCTGAATAATTAGATTAACAAGCTCTGCCTGTGTTATTTGAACGCCGTTGCATTTATTTTCGCCAAAATTTTTTAGTTCAAATAAAAATGATATTCCCATCTGGCAGAAAGAAAAGGTTGTTTACAGAGTTTTTATATTATAATTTCGTGGAGATTTCAAATTAATTCTCAAAGTGGATTAAATTACCGATTGGCTACTAATTCAATGTAAATATTCAACGTTCAACGCTTAAATATTTAGCTGATGGCTTTAACGCCTTAAAGACGTTTTTATAAATTCTCTTAATTTTAAAAGCGAGCGTAAAATTGAAATCAGATTTGATTCAAAATGTCACTTTTGGTAGTTGACTTTAATTTTAATTAAAGAAGGAACTCTATACTCACCTTTGGACCATATTTTGAATGTTTGCAGATGAAGAAGATGGACATTTTCGTGCTAAGATCTGAAGATTGATCAAATAATGTGCCTCGTTCTTAACTGGCAGTTACATATTCGCTACATATGAGGGTGAGTGAAAAAACGGATACTATTTTTCGTTTAGTACTCTGGTAAATAGGTTTTTAGACACATGTACGAAGACCTCTCCCAGCATGAGCTGTTAATTGAAATGAGCTCTTCTGCCTTACAGTTCTTTGTTTTTGCTTATTATCATATATACGAAGTCATATCCCGCTCCTACTTACATAAAACAATATCTCGTCTCATTAATTTTGAACGAATATTGAACGCTCTACAAAATTGTCTTTTAATATTTTTTCAGAAACCAAACCGATACTAACGGTTGAAAGTTGGACTAATTAAGGTAATATTTAAAAAAAAAAAAACAATTTTTCGCTTAAGTTAAGTATGTAAAGGGATATTTTATAAAAATCAACCAAAAAAATAAATAAAAAATTAGAGACCTATGTTTCAGAGCATCAACTCAAAGAAAAAAATTCATTTCTTTACTCACCCTAATATACCCTAATATATAATATAAATAAAGTTGGCCGTCTGAACGAAGGAGCCCTGCGTTGAAATTCACACAAAAGAGGAAAGTTCACAGAGCGCCTTTAAATTGAAAGTGGACAGAAACGATTATTTTATATATAGCTTAAGCAGCTCACGACTTCCGATCTTAGACCAAGTATTTCAAATCCTAGTCTGAAACACTTTTCTCTCAGCACGAGCTTTGTAGAAAAATATGGTATGATTTTGGACACCGTAGAGTTTATTAAATACGTAACTGAGAACGCAACTGATTTTCATCAACCACAAAGTTATTACAAATTGAAGTTTTTGGCCTAACTTGAGCGTTCTAAATATAAAAAACAAAAATTTCAGACTAATAATAAGTAACAAGTTAGCGTAAACATCAAATTTGTTAAGAGTTTACTAAGGTACAACATTCTTTTGGACATTTTTCTGGATTTTCATTTTCTAAAGTTTAAGATAAACTCACCGCAGAAAGTCAAACCAAGCCATGTTTTCAACTTTTGGATTTCAAGATAATAATAGCTATAGATTTTATACGGCCTCCAAGTTAGCCAGTTTTGGTCTCATGATGTCCTCAGTTAGTCTAAGCTCGTTTCAAAGGAAGCGCACTTTAATAAATGAACTTTTTTTGTGATCCGGTTAGATGGTCATCAGTTTCAACTATCATTTCTTAGTTTTCTTCAAAAAAACTGATGAACTTGTGTAAAGCTATTTGAAAGCACTCGTATAGTCTTTCAAGAAAAAATTCTATATAGAAGCGCAAAGACCTTTACATGGAATATTAAAACTTAAGAAAATTTATGTAAAAAAAAAATTATTTACAAACCCTTGGCTGGAACTCATTCAAAATGATGAGCCTCTTCCAACAACAAAATCAACGCTCTTATTAAGATTTATATAAATTTATATGTAAAATTTTACAGGACGTGATCTAACAATAGATTTTCCTATCGCAGGTAAACAGAGCGCACAGCATGTGACAGTGTGGCTGGGCAATCAAATGACAGCTATGAATAGGATCAAAGGCGACACCAATAATAGCACGACGCAAGGGTTAGCACAACACCTAAAATAAATAAACAACAACAAACAATAGCTAAAACCTACAAATAAACATGCACACACATGAATACATACATATATACTACAGGTACTTCAAAAACAAAAGCTGGAAGTACGAGTAAGTGTCCTTAGGACTAGAGTGGGCATATGCCATAAACAGAAAAAATCTTCTGTGTGTTATGTTAATAATAAAACATTTAGAATAACAGTAGAAACAACAACACTAAAGGCAGCTTACATATGGGCGCAATAGAAACAACTATAACAGCAACACCCAGCTAACGGAAGTCATTCAAGAAGAGCGCTTGCTGTGTTGTCGGCCTACGTGGCGTATGAGCAACACAATTAGATATCAAAGCAGAAGTGCGCTAAGCATTAGTAGACAAACTGGACATATACATATACACGTATATTTATATGTATGTGTATTCTTTGTAAGCAGAATTGATTGACACCAAAAACAACAATAACATCTGTATATTTGCATGGAGAATAATAGAGAAAGCAATAACACTGACAGTTGACCATTACACACACACACGCACACATAGTCTATGCTACTCTAATACACATGTAAGCACGTGTTGAGTACATAATGAATTTGTGCTCTTTTCAACAATACCGTCCAATAACCAACATTTCCGCTCCACACGAGCCGACTTTACTGCAGCGCCATACAAAACTTGGACGAAGATACCAATATTGCTGTAATGTTCCCTACGATGCGCACATAGATTTGTATATGTATGTATGTAAATAAACAAAAGCTGCCAACTCGTAGAGAAAAGTATGCTTATCAATGCCTGGGCTATTGCAGGCAGATGGCAAGATTATTTGTAACACCAACAAATAAGCTTAAATCATATATAATACATACATACGTGTGTATAAGGCTTCACATAGGCAACTAAATATATAGCATAAGCTAAATTACTTTACGTATTTTCGCAGCGCAATCGAGCGTGCAGGGATGTGTTTAGGCTTCCAGGAGCCATTTTGCTGTTATGAAGGTGCGTTAAAAACCAACAGACGGCAGGCAAATGGAGGGCAATCAGTAGGCAATCACTGGCACACACACACATACCGTTGTGTATTAGTATGTGCACAATGCTATGAATTACCGGCTATGGCTGGGCGGGCTCAATTTGATGTTGGTGCGTGAAAACGTGTCAGCCCGCAGCTATTTAGCTCGTGTTAGTTTTAGGAAAACTTCCATTTTCCCAAAGAATATAAAGTGAAAAGCATAGAAATGGTCGTACCTAAGAAATAAATAAATATAGTGGAAAGCAGGCAATAACTTAATGGCTTGAACTACATATTTTGTATGTGCTGTTAACAATGATTGTTAGTTTATGATTAAAAGATATCAATTTTGGTTTAGTGATTAATATTTTTATTTATTATTATGATTTATGACTTGTGATTAGTTATATATTCTATGATGACCGTGGGATGGGGACCGTGTATGCAGGACTCATATAAGTGATTTGTTTTTTCATATGTCATATGATCGGTGATTAATAATTTGTGTTTCATGTTTTAAATAATTAGTGACTTATAGTCGCTGCTAAATTCGCTTAAGTAATTTAGTTTGTAGCCCAAATGTGAAGAAATATTGATTTTCACAATAACTTAAGTATATTATATAAATGCAAATTGATAATTTGTTTGCTTAGATTTCATGATTTGTATTTTATTTATTTATGATTTACAACGATTAATGATGATGATGATGATTGTTTAAAGATTTAATATTAATAATTAACGTTAGTAATTTATGATTAATGATTTGTGATTTGTGATTAATTATTGATTAATTGTAATTTTTCTTTTTCTATTTATGATTTATAATTTATGCTTTACAGTTATTGATTATTGATTAATGAAACTGATTAACGATTTATGACTTATTACTTATGATTTTTGATTTTTGATTAATGTTTTATTATTGACGATTATCGATTAACGATCATGATGATTAATTTTTTAGGATTTATGATTAACGATTAGCGATTTATGATTAACAATTTTTGATTTATGAATTATTATCAATAATTAATTAATTGTCATTTTTGCTTTTGCTTTATGATTTATAATTTATGGTTTATGATTTATATTTACTGATTTAGAGTTATTGATTATTGATTAATGAAAATGATTAACGATTTATAACTTTTGACTTATAACTTATAAGTTATGATTTCTGATTTTTGTTTACTTTTTTATTATTTATGATTATTGAATAATGATGATGATGATATATGACATTTTTTATATGAATGCATATTGAAGAGTCATTAATGATGAGTACTTATGATTTATGATTTGGTATAAGTATATGGATTAGAATAGGATAGGATTTAAAATTACGATGAAGGATTTAGGATTAATGACTTATGATTAATGATGTTTGAAATTATATATCAAACTGTTTGATTTGTAAGATCAAACTTTTTAAACTCAACAAAGAATCTTTAAATTCTTACCGCTGGTGGGGGAAAAATAAAGACCTTAGTCGAGCTGAGAATATTTCATTCTAGTTTTATTTAGTAATTTGGAAACCTTATATACTATTTTTCAAAATATCCTAAATAACTAAATATATGTGTATGTGTGTATGTTCATATGTATGTAGCATATTGTTTATGCTACATGGTATGGTATTGCTTTCAAGTGCACATGTTGTGTGACCTTGGGTTGTTTTAATGTGAGTACATTTACAAGCAGTTGCTAAAATGTATTCTAAGAACCCATGGGTTATCATATGTAAACATCTTATCCTTAGTAATATTTGTGTTATTGTTTGTTGAATGCTATTGTTTTGCATGACAATGCATTTTAAGTATTTTATGTATATGTGTGTATGTTCAATATATTTGAACATAAATATCTAATATTAGTGGACTGTATCAATAGTAAGATTATTTCTTATCTTATTTAACATAATATATAAAAGGTTTAAATATAATATTGTTGTCCGTGCTTTTGGCAGCAACGAACATGTTCAATTTTGAACATTCTCCCGGGCGACAAAAGTAACTAAAGTTTTTAATCGTGTCATGTTCGCCAACTAAGTGACGTTCATGATGACTACGAACCTTTCTATGTTGAATTAGTTTGTTCATCACTATTTCTGCAAATTCGTTAAAACGGTATCCTGCTGACTTTTCATCTTTCACATCGGACGACGGTGTACCTTTGATGTGAGGCTTCTTTTTTCGTACCTTAGTATTCTCCTCTTCACTGCATTCGCCTTTCGGTAATTGTTGTATGTGTATAATTGGTAGACATCCCATCCGTTTCTTCTTGGCCCTTAGATTCAGTACTGCATCTTCCATTGTCATACCCCCATCGTCAGCATCTTTAATTGTCTTGTCTTCATTTGGCTCTTCATCAGGCGGTTCCAGATCCATTCTTTCATCTGTAAAAGATAACTCTCTTCCCTACTTCCTCCGAAGTGAGGACTCTCCCGGGGAATAAAATACCTGTTAACGTCTTGTCTTCCAGTTGTAGCTCTCCAAGATTCCTTTTGCCCTTTTGTTTTGTAATTGATTTTACGAAGAAAGTCCTTCTCCTTCTCCAACTTGATATCCAGCTCTGACTTCAACATCTCATTGTTTGATTCAAGCAAGGATATTTTGCTCTGCAAAATGCCACGTTCCTCAGCATCACGCATTAGCTCCTCATTATGTTTAGTCAACTTGGAAATCTCCTTCTGTTTTAACTCCAACACACAATGCAAACTATCCGCTTCACTTTGCAGACGCGCCAGTTCCGATGGCGAACTAATGCCACTGCTGCGATCCAGGGTCTCGTTAAAGCTGCGCTGTGAGGATCGTAAAACCGAAATCTCATCCTGCGACAGATTTAACTTGTCACGCAACTCGCGTTCCCTATTCTCATTGGAAGCTCTAAGCCCATTGAGTTCCTTTGTCAGCGCTTGCACTCGTTCATTCAAGTTATGTTCTCGTTCTGTGGCCGCCTGGAAGCGGGCGGCGTAGGCATTTTCAGTGCTAGTCAATTTTTCACACAACTCTTGCTCGGAAATCGCCAATAAATTGAAACGCTCTTTTAATTTGAGTTCGCGTTGTTCGGCTTCATCGAGTTGTTGTTGCTTTTGTGAGAGTTTGTTATCAATTTCTAAGCGATACGAATCGAGTGTACGCTTATGTTCCACATCTTGTGCTTCCAGTTGTGACTCGAGTGCTGCGAATTTTTCTTGAGCAAAAGCTTGGTAATCGGAGAGACTTGTTTGTGCCTTCTCCATTTCCATTTTGAGCTGTTCGTTAAATTGTTTGCGCACGTTATCATATCTGTGTGCCAGTAATTCCCAAGCAGTGTTGTAATTTGCACCTGATTCCGTTATCAGGTGACTAACCATTAATCTAGCATCTCCTTGAATACAAGATTTCAAATAGCTCATCTTTTTGGAGTCACTTATGTCCTTATTATTATGGACATACTCCTCGAAGAGCTCCTTAAATGGTTGCCATTCTCGGAATTCGCCTGAGAATTTTTGCAATTCTATTTTTGGTAATTCCAATATTTTCGTTTTTATTAAGTTCATTTCCTTTTGTTTTTTTAATACACGTAAAGTATTGGTGATTTCAACAAAAAGTTCTTCTAATCCTAAAACATTACGTGGCTTTTTGTACTTCATCGCCAATTTGGCGATATCCCCCTCCATGCAGCTCCAATAGAACTTGAGACGGTGTTCGTAATTTTCAATTTCAGTTTCGTCTTTATTATTTATATTTATCTTTGCATCTGCAATTGTAGATTGAATTCTTTTCGATCTTCTTTCAATTGCCTGCTCTATAACGCCTATCATTGTATCTGCGTCTTCTACGCGTAGCTTCTTCTCAAAAGTGATCCTTTCTACGCGTAGATCGCCTTTCCTTTGTACCATGTCCGCAGTGTTCGACATTTTTAATTAATATTTTTTACTAAACTGTTCTTATTCTTTAAAAAAAAAAATAGTTGGTGGTTATTGTTTTGGTCGCCTGGTTGACCTTGCTGTGCCTCGATTCACAGCCGCTGAATATATAATTTTTTTTTTTTTTAAAATAAACAGTTTTACACAGCGTTTAGTTTCGTACTAAACGGCTTATGTGATCATATAAATATGCGGGAATATGAACCCGTCTTACAATTTCTTATTCATTTGCCTATATATATTCATATATAATAGGACTTTTACATATATTGCCTGTATTTTTTTTTCATACAGGTCTTACTTGCCTGTATTTTCCTTATACAGGTCTTTTCTTTGGCTGAGCCAACAATCCGGCTCGAAGGACCAAATGTTTGAATTATATATCAAACTGTTTGATTTGTAAGATCAAACTTAAACTCAACAAAGAATCTTTAAATTCTTACCGCTGGTGGGGGAAAAAATAAAGACCTTAGTCGAGCTGAGAATATTTCATTCTAGTTTTATTTAGTAATTTGGAAACCTTATATACTATTTTTCAAAATATCCTAAATAACTAAATATATGTGTATGTGTGTATGTTCATATGTATGTAGCATATTGTTTATGCTACATGGTATGGTATTGCTTTCAAGTGCACATGTTGTGTGACCTTGGGTTGTTTTAATGTGAGTACATTTACAAGCAGTTGCTAAAATGTATTCTAAGAACCCATGGGTTATCATATGTAAACATCTTATCCTTAGTAATATTTGTGTTATTGTTTGTTGAATGCTATTGTTTTGCATGACAATGCATTTTAAGTATTTTATGTATATGTGTGTATGTTCAATATATTTGAACATAAATATCTAATATTAGTGGACTGTATCAATAGTAAGATTATTTCTTATCTTATTTAACATAATATATAAAAGGTTTAAATATAATATTGTTGTCCGTGCTTTTGGCAGCAACGAACATGTTCAATTTTGAACAAATGATCTATGATAATAATTATTTATTAACGATTAATGATAATGATTTATGCCTAATTATTTCTTATTTATGATAATTAATTATTAAAGAGCAATAAAAATGATGACTTTTGATTTGGAAATTGTAATTTATCATGAAAGATTTATGATTTAAGATTTAAGATCTAAGATGTAGGCTTAATGACTTATCATTAATGAATACTGATTTATTATTTAACGATTAATGCTGATGATTTACAATTTATTACTTTTTACTTGCGTGATTCTTATTTACGATTATATTAAGCGACTTATGATTTATATTGTATAATGCATTGCTGTGAAATTATTCACTTTTTTTATTTTCTATTGCATTTTACTATTTCTGAGTTGTGAAGTACTAATCTGCTATAATTGAATAACACTTTTTGCAACAAAACTCTTTTATTCTAAGGTATAAAATTGGAAAAGTTAGAACTTCTCAAATACTGATTTCCTTATTCATGGATTAGCTTTGAATTATAAACTCCCGTACCCTTTTCTTGTCTCCAAGATAATCCGGCATATTCAAATCATCCTCAAATGTCGAAAAAGCACTTTCATCTGTCTTAACTTTCTGGCCTATAAATTAATCAAAATCTATAAAACGTGCTTTAAATTGAATTTCAGTGATTCGATTAAATTTTCGCCAACCCAAGCAAATTCAGACTTCAAATCGTGTTTTTACGATAGTTTTTGAGGGTGTTGTGTGCAGGAAGGGGAGACAATCTGTATGAATAAATAAAACGGTAAGTCGAAGTGACAGGCAGGTGAGGCAATAAATTGAAATTATTTCGGCAGGCATAAAGGAAAGGATGAGCAAATGCGGGCGATCGAATTACCGAACAAAGCCAAATGCCGCATGAATATTGCGAATAGAAGGCCAAAGCTCAAGCTGATAGCGGGGACTGGATACAGGCGACAGACAACTAAATATGAGTAAAGACACATATACATTCGTATATCGATTTTTATGCACTGGTAGCACAGAGTCACACAAAGGTTACGTGTGCTCGGTGACACTTTGAAATTTAATCGGCTGTTTAAGCATCGGATAAGGTTTTTACTACATATACATATAAGTGTGTATGTGTGTGTCCTCACCTACTCTATATTGCTTTGTAATAAATTCGCGCAACAGCAAATCGTTCGTTTTCAAAGGATGAATGTAAATTTGACTGATGACAATGTACGAATAACGGTGTTTGTGGGTGTGGCATTCGGCTTGCGCGTACAAAAGGTGACTGCCGAGTTTATTTGCTTTAGGCAGGCAATCAAGCGCGTAAGGCGCTGACAAATCGGGTTTCAGGGTGAGATTAGTGAGCGCGCTTATCGCATTAAATGTCGCCGATATTGTGATGTTGGTATTTCATTTTGATTTCAATGTGCCAAATATTTGCCAATACTGACAAATAAACATACAATTACACAGGTGACGGCGGAAAATATTCCGTTACACATTTTGCACAAGTGTTTTGTTTGTAAGGGCTTCAGTTGGGTTATAGAAATGTCTTTGACATACAAATCGTTTATATTGCCATAGTGACGTGATAAACAAACAATGTACTAAGAAATATGATTTAAAGGAACTTCACGAAAGATTTTGTAAGGCAAATAATCCTCCTGTAACAATAATAAAGACATTAACCTTACAAATTATACTGATAAATTTTAACACGAAGTTTTTAGGATATTTGTCTATCTTGGTGTACTCTCATTAACAATATGGTATATAATATTTTTTTTTCTTCACTCACGTCCTGTTTTTTCTGGATCCCTCAATACGCGCAGCGATCCACGAGTTAATTGACTCAAAACGGTTTCCTTGTGCAATCTTTTGAGTTTGCTGAATAGCCAGAAGTCACACGGAGCTAAATCAGGCGAATACGGTGGTTTCGGCACGATATTAGTTAAAATTTTGGCGAAAAACTCAGAGAGAATCTATCCAGTATGCGACGGTGCATTATTGTACTACAAAAAATAACAGTTATCGGCCCATAATTCTTAACTCTTTTTAAGTATAGTATATACGACGCACAGTACTCAAATAGCATTCCTTGTTAACAGTTTAGCCAGTCGGAAGGAATTCGGAGTACACCACACATCGATAATCAAAGAAAACTGTCAACATAACCTTTATTTTCGACCTGCTTTAACCTGCTTTGACGTTGTTTTTCGGCTTCGGCTCACTTTTGTCACCACCGAGGATCGTTTGTTTCCGCATCGTGAGCATAGATTCAAGTAGTAATACGTTTCAGGCATTCTAGTAGTCGGAAAGCATTGTTTCACAGACGTAACTCAGCGCTCTTTTTCTGAAAAACTGAGTGATGTTGGAACTGCGTGCGTTCAGTTTTCTTAGATCTTCAAGTCAGCAATGGTTTTCATTGATCCTTACGATATTTCGACGATGTCAGTAAAATCTCAAATTTTTAATCGCCGATTCTCAAATTGTAATTCCTTTATTTTATTGACGTGTTGATCATCACTTGATGTTGATGGCCATCCTGAACGTAGTATGTACCAATCGAAACACTTGCTCGCGGCAAATAAAAACCTTACTTTCGTTACAGCATCTCACCTCTAGGCTGAGTAGTTCCGTCTCAAGAACTACGCTCCAACCAATTTACCGCTATTCAAGGACAAAAATTGCTCTAAACATGTTTCATTCACTTCCTGGTCTAACCGTTATTACGGTTATTACGTCGACGCGTCAACAGTTAAGTGCCGTCATAATAGACAAGAGTGTGGGTAACAATCGGTGAAGTAGTGCAGTATGTTTAAAAACATAACGGCAATTTCAGTTGAACTTCTAACTACGCGTTGCGCATTTTTTGCCGCAAACGTCAACTTCAAAAGGTTGAACGGGCGCCACAGCAACACAGCTTCAATATCACAGACTTGAAAAACGACTTGCTTTACAACGGCGTCACCCAGCCGAGCGTATCGCGCACAAAGCGCATTATACTTAAGCTGCAAGTAGACGCGCATAATCCCGTTTTGCGCGCATTGCTTTGCTTTGAATTTCTATAAAGTAATACATCTATACGTACACACATACAAACACATCGAGGGACGGATACCACTTTTAGCTGCCGCTTTAATTCTAATATGCGCCGTTCTTGTTCTTGTTTGGTTATGTCATTTTTTGCACGAATTCATTTAACGCTGCAGAACAGTCAGACCAAACCGCCACCTGCACACATGCACACACACACAACTGCAGCGAAGCTGTGTGTGTGAATTTCACTCATTCATACTTTACACAATCTCGTCTGTACGTTTGGGTGTTTGCATGCAATTGCGCTACAGCAGGTGCCCGGTGAGAGCGCTGGCTCCATACACCTCACTGCCAATTTCCAACTCGTTCAAATTGGCGCTGAAGTTTTTTAATTTGCTGCAAAAAAGCATAAAAAGAAAATAATAATGATATAAATGAAGTTTACGCGCAGCAGCAACGCTAAATCCACTTTTTTGCAATTTTAAATTTTTTAAGCAATTTTATTTTTAATTTTTGTATATATTTTTATGCTTGCTCTGTACTATAAATGACTGAGCGTCGCATCGTGGCAGACTTAATAGCACATAGCGTCTGCTCACTTCAGCAGCGGCAACGTCATTAGCATATTTTACATAGAAAAGCCTCTTCTGCCGTACAACCAGCCCAGCACTTCCACCCACTTGCAGCCCCTTCCGCGAGCGTGCAGCACATTTGTGTAGATTTTCAGGCAAAAAGAAATAAAAGGATTAAAATTACTCAAAAAGTCTCCCTCCCTCCGATGTCTGTCGCAACTTTATTCACCTGGCTACCACATTCCCCATCGCTCCTTCGCTGATTACAGCACAAAATGGATAAAAAATTGTAGTGCAACTTTTTGTGCGACGTTTATGCGCGGAAATTAGTGCAGAGTGCAAGTTTAGAAAGGCTGAAGGACGCGGCTGAGCGAGCGTCGAGCGCAAAGGACAATCTCTACAGTTTTTTATATTTCGCAGGTAAAGTTTAGCATAAAGCCTGGGCTATAGTCGCAGTGGTGGTTGTGTGTGTGGAAAGTGTAAAGGATATGCTGCTTTGTTTGTATATTAAGTAGTATGAAACTCAAACAGAGGCGTGTTGTAAGGAGGAAGTTGAGTATGAAAATGAGCTGAGCTGTTGCTTTTTGTAGACGCTTGTCAAGTAAAATGTACCTATTAAAGTTAATGAGACTGATTTAAATTTATTTTAATAAAACTACATGTGATAGCCTTAATAAAGACTTAATTAACATAACTTTACTTATCAAATTATGGCGAATCAAAATCTGTACCATTAAACTTATAAATTGCCTTCCCGAAATAAAATGAATTCAATTAAATTTTCGGAATTTTTTGTGAGACAATATATCGCCAAAGTATAAAAATTGTATGCAACTTGGATATAGTACACATACTTGTACCACAGAAAAAAATCATACTAATTGCACAAACTTTATATTATTATTTAATGTCAGTTAAAGCCTAGGCTTAAAAAATTAGCATTGCCACTCAATTAATCATCATATATGTAACTCTGAAATATATACTATATATACATATATATTAATTGTTACAATGCGATATGTTTAATTGTGTTCAATTAACGGTATGCATTGAACGACTTACTTTTTCCACATATTTTTTTTATTTGGTCTTTTGGTTCTAACCTAAAAATTTGTGCTCTGCAAAAAATGCTGAAATTTTTTGTTTTAAACAAACATTCCTTTAAGCCGTTGCGTGGGTTTACGAGTTAAAAAAAATCGATTTTTTTATTGTCTTATTAAATTCTACAATATCTCTAGAATATTGCACTAAATTTTCAAGTTGATTCGAGTATTAGTTGTGAAGATACAACCTCGAGTCCAACTAAGCTGAGTGTGCAGTCTTAACGCCTTTTCTCGAAACTATGTTTTTGAAGTCGGTTGGCAAGATTTCTGGAGAACTATTAAACCTAAATTCAAGATTGTATTTCAAAGACTTAAACGGACGATTGTTTTGGATTACAACTATTTGAAAAAGAATTTAGCGAAATTTTCACTAAAATTTTAATTTCTTTTAAATGCTGCCAAGAATCCAATTTTTAGTTTTCCCTTCGTTCAAGTGTTAAGGTTTTACCTAAAACACATTTTTCTTCACTCGCAATGGCTGAGTTCAAAATATGTTTTTTCCGAAAATTTCAGAATTTCTTTGCTAATAGTGTTTGTAACAAAAAAATTGTTGAAAAAGACCTTGTTTTTTACCCGAGCAAACCCATGTGACTCCTTAAAAGTTATACGCCGTTAAAATACGAAGTACTAGATTAGTTGCTTAATACAAAATATCAAAAAATTAAATATTAATTATTAATAGGAAAAGAAAAAAGATTTAGCTATGGCGTGAATTAAAAATAAAGGGCTTGCTTACGTTGAATCCTTACTTTTAGAGTATAAGCTATAACTTCAGTAGACGCTTGCCATGAAACAATCAATTTTAGAAATAACCGATACTCTAATGTTACTTAATGACAAACTTTGAAGCTAGACCCAAAAGGAATCGTCAGTGAACCTATAAAGTAAACACATATAAATGAACGGCATGATGAGCTGTACCATTTAGCCATCTTTCTATGTATACGCAAACTAGTCCCTCTTTTTTTGATACATCTATATCAAATTTTGCACATTACATTTTCTCCTCGATAGGCTGCACATATGTCAGAACCGCCGACATCGTACCACTATAGCATATAGCTGCTAGTATCTTTACTAAATTTGACATAGATTATTGTCTAAGGCAGTAGTGTTATATTCGGAGAAATTGTTCAGATCGGATCATTATACCATATACATAGCTGCCATACAAACTGCACCACCGAAATCAAGTTCACGAAAGTAGTGCTTCGTGTTTATGAAGGGTTTTACAGCCAACGTCAATATTTTTTCTGGTTTTCTCTATATATAGATTTATTTTAACCAACAAATTCGATAGATTTTCTTCACTCACGATATTGTACAGTATGCATACACAATTGCAGATAAAATCCCTATAATTAAATGCGAAATTAATTGAACTCAGACAGAGACGATTAAGATGTAATGACATATTTATGCTTATTCATTTCAGCGAGCAAAATTTCATTTGCTGGGCTTTCATAAATCTGCCACTTGCAGCTCTTCCTGGAATTGAGATGACTCAGCCACTCTTTGAGCGGCTGCTCTGCTGAGTTATAACATTTCATTCCATTTTGAGTTTCCATCTGCGTTTGCGCTTCGTTTCTGTGAAGCTTTTATTCTGATTGCGATTTCGTATGTTTATCGTAATAGCATGATTTTCGAAATTTTCTTCCGCTTTTACGTGGGATTTATATATGACTTGCAAAGAAAAAGACATACAGCCATAAGAAAGTTATCATTTTCTAATAGAAGCTCAACATTGACATAAACACATACATACATACGCACATACAATATATACAAACATACATGAAAGACGTTAGTCGAAATTGAACATTTGTCAAAGTACAAAAAATTTAACGTACGTCAATATTTACAGTACGTCATCATTATCACGACCCTAATTTATTTGGCATTGGTATTTGATGTTGGTTCAAGATTGTCCTTCGAGTAAGATGGAACTGAAATTCGTGAAATTATTGCCATAAGCCAGGTCTTTGACCAATAGCTGCTAAGCACACGCCATGATTGCGCTGTGACCTGTCATACAAAGGATTCTGATGATGAATTAGCTTGAAACTGAGGACAAGCACTCACTGACTAGCTTTGAGCGAAGAGTTAGGGAGCTCGGCGCAAATATTGCCGCTCTACTGTCGAAGTGAATCGAAGTGATCGATAGCAGCCATTTCTGCCGAAAAACACTACGTTGATCCGATCGCCTAAAGCTAAGGTTAACGGAGAGCTCTTTATAGAGAACTCTTCCTACATTTTATTTTCTAGCTAAACTGATCCAACTTGGTCCCATTCCGATTTGAGCGGAGTTTTGTAGTTTCCAGCGATACCGCTGTGATTTGTGTTAATTAAGAAAGCTTTTTTCCTGAGTGATATGCTTGTTTTGTCTTCTTCATGTACCTATCCGACATTTTTGACATACTGTTAATTCTTCTCAGCTCGTATAAGAATTTCTTGCACTTTCGCTTCATTTTAACGCAACATTTTCGATACAAAATTGAATATTTACTCAATAAAGTTGCGTTCTTTTCCCCATTTTTCCGCTCGTATCCCTTCACTTACTTCACTTACGAGTACTTCCGCCACTTTATCTACCTGGCTCAGCTTACTATCTCACTCAGATCACTTTTATTTCACAGCAAAGTCGCTTAAATTAATTAAAAAGTTATCAAAGTCATAGTAAAACAGTCTCCAAACAGTCATCGCTGATGGCACTCGGAAGCTGCGAGATTACTTCCCACAACCCTGGTTGCCTCTCGCCTTGCGTCCGCATGTAAGCTGCAGTTGCAATGTGTCAACCACAGCAAAAGTTGTAGCAACTGAAGAAGAGTGTACAGGGAACAAAGCAAAATGTAAGAAAGTTTCTACCGAAGAGTAAACCTGGTTGGACTTCTGCAACAATAACAAGAATATTGTTAAGAAATCGAAGGATCCACAAACAGCCGCGTCATCATATCTATCGCAGCCATCTACTGATTGTAGCACGGAGATTAAAGTACATTTCAACATAATTATCACTTGAAATAGCTGTGTAATGCTTCAGCTGCTCTGCAGCGCTTATTTGAAACTTACGGGAGTTAAAGATATATTAACAGTAAATAAGTGTTGTAACGGCGGTGTCAATATCAGCGGACTGATGCAAACTGTCCACAACAAGTTAAAGAAATATGAAAGGAGAACACAGCAGAGTTTACTTAACTCGCGATTAAAGATATACATACTGCACGTTCTTAAACCACAACAACAATAAAAATGGGAATAGTATTTTGATAACGGTAATGTTAAATATTACTAAAAATGCCGTCCTGCATTCGAAACCCTCACAGAATGACAGTTAAGCACTCAGCGAACTGCACTTGAAATACCTGTCAAGAATAACAGAGAAATATACAGAAATTGCAGAAAAACTCCCACCAACTGAACAAACAAACATTCTTTCATAAATATCCACTTAATACACACGCATATACAATGTTACACATCCATGCGATACAAATACCATTGCGTGCATAAAAGTATGCTTCAGCAATATTGCAAATCACTGTTGAATGATCTACGGAAATCAGTAAGAAAATCGCGCGTTCAAAATGAAAATGTTAAGCTCACGGCAACAAGAAAAGCAACAATTTTTACTTATCACACAATTTTCATGCTTCACGATTGTTGCTTTATGCTTTCTCACGATTTTTGGCCGCACTCGAATACGCCAAGACATGGCATGAAGCTGTCTGTCTTTCTGTAAGTTCAAGCTGTGATTTCGGCTGCCAGCAATGCTGCTCGCAGCGTGTTCGTTATCTTTTATTCGCCGTCATTGTTTATGTTCGCCGGGATGATTGTGAGTTATGTAACAATAAAATGCACGTAAAGTTCAGGTGTGCCTCCAGCTATTCGCTACTTTATAACCGCGTTGGCAATGATGTGCTGTAGCTTTAAGTGTCTTTAAGGGTGATTTGGAGAGTGCAAAAGAATCATATTTGATGGGTAAGGAAGCGAATAATCTAATGCGTTGGGTGTGAGTTATGGTGTTCCTAACTATTGAATTAACAGTAGTTTTAGCTGTACTAAAGGCTTCTTTAACTGCGCAACATAGTTGCGGTAGTTTACTATCGTCTTTTCACAGTTATGTGGCGTGCAAGCAGTGTATCTGCCGCTACATCTGTAAAGGATCAAATACTGGTGATAAGAGTGAAATGAGAGTTATCATCAAACAAGCAAAAACAAACTTTCGAATACTTTCGAAATAGCAGCATTCCATAAATCGAATGCCTGTCGTGATAATTGCATGAGCATTTTAGTTTTATATCCTGAAAAGGGTATATTTAGTTGTCACGAAGTTTGAACACTAAGAAGCAGAAGCCAGAGTATACATATAAAGTAACAACGTAACGAGCCAAGTCGATTTATGCTTTTTATACTTCTGGCTACCTATCTGTATATACGCGAACTAGTCCGACAGTTTTGAGATATAGATCTGAAATTTTGCATGCGTGCTTGTTTGTGGAAGAAGGTGCTAATTTGTCGGAACCGCCAATAACAGATCACTATAACATAAAGCTGTCACACAGAGAGATCGAAAAGAGCTTGTATGGTAAACTATTTCATTTGACGAGATTTATTCACGAATATAGCGTAAAGCAATGGTACAATCTTCGAACATCAGCCCATTCCTGTAGACCAATCAAAATCAAGTTCTAGTATCATATCTATTTTTAAAGAGTATTCCAGTTTCGGTGCTTTTTAATAGAATTTCACACGAGCTTACCATTGTTTTGAGAAATATTCAATACTTACAGCTATTTGGTTTCAAATTTTACTGCCTAAAAAAGTGGACTACAATGCTTACCAATAATTTATACGTGCAAAGTGCCTGAGAGCCAAAAGCGACCTGTAAAAATATAAAAGTATATTATTAAAATATTCTAGTGAAAATTTGTCAACAAATGTGTATAAAGTAACGAGTTAAAGCAAAACTTTTTACCATAAATAGATATATAATAATTTCTATGAATATACGTATACACATAAATCAGATGGGATATCCGAAGGTATGCGCTCCAAAGTGGTTAAGTATTGATCTTCCGAACGCGAGACAGTCAAGAAGGAAGTGTTAAGTTGTTTCCACCTCATTTTCTTCCATACAGCTTCTGCTGATGACATCTGGTAGGATTCCTAGCTTTCTGCGTGAATGCCAATAGGGCACTGGCCTGTTAAAGCCCTAGGGAGAAGCTAGCCTTATTAAGGGCAATAAGATCACTTGATCTCTTGTGATCGATCTTGGACCAAAAGCCTTTTGGTACAGCGCATGTACCGATGGAGGCCCTAGAACACAAGAGGATACGTGTCACCGACCAGCTCTTATTCTACCGATAGCGGTTCTAGGCTGGCTTTCCTTGCTAACTCACTAGCTTTACAGCTTCTTGCGAGTACCCATACCAGTCTTATCATAAAGACACTCGATGCTATTGAAAGCGAGACTAGACACTTTTAGACCAGGCCTGAAAGCATTGTTAATGAATTCAAGTTTAGTACCGTCGCGCTGCTATCTGAATGGTTGGTTGGTCACTTCTCTGAACTAGGCAGTGTTAGAAGACACTGCAATAATCAGGAAGACTGAAGCTGGAGTTGGAGTTTTCGACCCATCCATAAAGAAGCTCTCTGCTTCTCTCCTCAAATGCCATTTTCCCACCCACAACTTCCTCGCTGGTACATGAGTAGAGAAGGAGCCACCAGAATTCGGTTTGGCGACTTCATGATTCAAGTGATCTAGTATCAAGTCAAAGTGGGTGAGGATTTCCGAATGTTCAGACACATGCATCGCACATGCTGATGAGCAACACTCTCGAGCTTCTTTGCAAGTATGGTCTTTTCTAGAGCCCCGCAAAAACTACCTCGTAGAACACAATGGGCTTGATTATGATGTCGTAGAGCCAGAGAACCACTTTCGGTGAGAGACCCCATCTTTTGCCAATAGCAGTGCAAGGCTATCGATGCTCTCTCTTCGATATTTGGTTTCTATGAAAGCTTTCCCTGTATGTGCTGGTTATAGACGGATATCTCCCATTTTCTGCAGCCGGGATCTTATATCTTCTAGCAGATAAAACTAACTCGATTTTATTTGGGTCGATGGCGAGATCGGTTAAGACTTCCCAACTTGTTACGACCTGAGAGGTTCCTGCGTCAATTGGCAAACGGTACTAAGGAAATTTCTTTGACCATGAGCGCTACATCGTCTGAATAGGCAATCACCTGACAACCTCGATCCATAGAAGAGGAGACAGAAATCCACCTTTTAATGTTCCCCTACCCACATTTCGTCGAGCACGTGCGATTCCCTATTTCGTTTCAATCACTCCCTCGCACAGAAAACTGAAAATAAGGTGTTTAAGATTTGATTCAATCCAAGATCGTTCAGGGCAGTTACGACTGCTTCCGGCTGGACGTTATTGAAATTTCCCTCTATATCAAGGCCTTTTCTTCCCAACAGTTAATTCCTTAATCCTAATGGCTTCCTCAAGCCATGCCACGATAGTATGTAGAGCAGTATTCACTAACATGTCTTTACAGCAAGCATATTGCGCCATGTACCAGTCCAGCAATCTCTGCCGAGTTTTTAGTAAGACGCTGATGGGTCTGAAGTCCTTAAGTTCATAGGTTTCGTACTAAAATATCAATTATTATTATGAAAGCATTTTCCTTTTTTGATTGATGTCCTTAATTTCATGTGAAAAAGATTGTGATCGATACGTAAATCAAAACAGATTGGAGAACAATAATTCACGCACATGAATATACGTACCCTATATAAAAGTCTGATAGCGTTGATTTCAGTGAGCCAGGTGTCACTGCAATTTCAAGCTGTGTTGTCATTTAGCGAACTGAAGTCAGCGTTGGTTGTTGTAATTAGAAAGTATGTACATACGCAAGTTCTCTTACTTTTGTTTCAAAATATGCACACCCTTGCATGCCTGAATATGAAAACGCTACATGAACCTGCTCCGACATATAAATATACATAAGTCTACACGGCGTATGAGTAACACTTGAGCGAGAGACAAAAGAAATACTTTTGAGTATTTAAAAGAAAAACAAAAAATGTTGAGAAGATAATTTTTACAATTGAACAATGTACTTTCCAAGCTTTAGTTTCTATGGCAACTATATTTTTGTGGAATCAACCTTTTTATGACATTTTTAGTAGTATTTTGCTGCTATATACATGTAAAATGTATTTTCAGCAAAATGGAAAAAATGCAGAATATGGAATAGCTTTAAAGTAATCCAAACAAAATAAACAACAGAGATTCCCAAGTATTTGCTGAGTGTGCTCATCAACTCTGCAAGTTGGATAAGCTGAAACATCCATTAGTTATTAAATAAACTGCAAAGACAAGCGTGCATTTGAGAAAAGTGACTATGATTGAGGCAGCAGTACAGTGGTATTTTTATGTGAATAAATATATAAATTTCGTATGCTTATGCGCTAAATTCAAGCATTAAATCCGTGCATTTATGAAACAACATACACGCAAAGAGAAAAACTGAAAGCGAAGCTGTTGTTACTGGAAAAAGTCAATGGCATTTTCTGCAAAAAATTTTGGGCTGCCAGTTAAAAAAAGGACAACAACAAAATATCACTTTTGAGATGAATATCGGAGAAAGTTGAAGACCACTCTACAGGAAATTCCACGAGATCGTCGTTGCGCAGTTAACTCCAAACATATTTATTGCTTAAATCTTGTGCACTTTTCCTAAAACATAATTTATTTACGTAACAACTCGCAACATAGTGCAAATTTCTTGTCACAACTGAACAAGTTTTCGGCTTTAAGGCGCTGCGCTTATCTTTGACTATTCCAACTATGCTTTAGACGATTTTGCAACTTTAACTTTTCTTGCCTAGGGAAGCATGCAGCCACACTTGCTGCAGAACTGCGTGTGCTTCGCAAATATGCAAATCCCTACTAAGTCTACATGGATACATGTGCTTGTAGACGCTTACACATGTTTGTTTGTTGGATAGAGCATTTACATGTAGCGCAAAAGGGTGCAGCATATTGGGTGCGATGTATGGTACTGCACAGGTAAGCCTGATATATGATTTGATACCCAAGCGATATAGCTCAGTGAAACGTTGTGGCAATGCTTTATATACTAGAAGAATGAGTGCTTAAAAAATTCAAAGGTTGCACATTTTTCAACTAACAGCCAATCGATAGAAGATGAAACATTCGAGAGAGAATGTTCGATTGTCAATGCTTCTCATAAAAATGCTGCTAGAGGTTTGGAAAGTAATTTTTATTTTATCATATCCTTTCAAAGTAATGTAGAATAGATGGTTACAGCTGGAGTTTTTATTCTCAAATGCAACAACAAGCGTGCTTTTATCAAGAAAATTACATTTTTCGCAGATTTCGCATAAATGAAAAAATCTTGTGCACACACATGCATGGATAAAGCAGGATAAAGCACTTTCAAAAGAGAAAATATCTCAAATTTTTGAAGCCAGCGCTTATATCGTAAACGATAAGCTTTCGTAAATGTGTGCGAAGCTCCACAGCGGACTTCTGTATGACTTCACAAACTATAGTGTATACTGTCGAGATTGTATTGAAGTCAAATAAAAAGGGTATAAGCATGACCCAAATTTATAACAGGTTTTTACTTTGAACTAACTGTTATATAAATATATAATATATGTTTGTTATAGTACCTGCTAGGTTACTGCAGCTAATTTTTCTTTTAAATCACACCCGTATAAATATATAATGTACTAGAATAATCAAATATATATATCAGTGTTCTGCCAGCTTTCTTTATTTTTTCTTCGCTTCTATAAATATATGTATGTATATGTGTGTGTTCGCATGCATACTCTGCAACTGCTTGGCAGCAAACAAAGCAAAAGTCACGTAATTTTACCTCAGCTATCAACTATGGCGGCTAAGTCACCTTAAGTCGCAGCGACGTGCTCCAATCGCTGCTTTGCAACTGAATGTCTTCGCACGCACCAGAAAATATTTGCAGGAACTGCCACAATTTTGCCGTTATTCAAAGAAAGTAAACCGAAATCGATTTTGGGTTTTCGTAACAGCTCATGGAAAGCATAGACAACAACTTGTGGTGAAGCTGATTGTAAAGCATTATATTTTTATTTTTGCTGCTGCTTTTGCGGTGTCCGTTCATAATACAAACCAAACTTTTTGACTTTTTCTCATAAGATTGAGCCTTTCAAGCACACTCTTTTAGACAAGGTTCACACAGGAGGATTTTTGTTGCTCATTATCGGAAGTATTTACATACTATATGCAACAAATGATCAATTACAAACATATTGTAAATATTCTTCTGAAACCAAGCGCAATTTGCAGTCATGGAAGGAATTTCAAAATGAAAACGAAGGGCGTATTGCAAAGCAGCACACTTTTACCAAACGGAACACACAGTGTGTTACCCGAGAACGTGCAACTTTCTGGCCTTCGTCTTTCCTCGGCGCCCGCTCACATGCAAACTACGACTTTCGGCAACGAAAATCTGCGTGTGTGAATCCGCATTTATATTTTTGTTTATTCATTTGCTATTCTTTTTGTTTTTCTTTTCCGCCATTTGTTTACGTAAGGCCTTAGCTGCTGCGGAATTTTCATTTCAGAACTTTTTTTAGGCCAAATTATCAAACAATTTTATTTGCTTCCTTTACTTTATGGGCCATATAACACTTTATATATAAATACCGTGTATTTTTCTGAGTGTGCGCGCGTGCGTGTGTGTGTCTATATAAAGGTTTCTAAAATGTGAAAAAAGTTTTTCAATAATAAAAGCAAATCGAAGTTTTCGGTTCTTTGGCATACTTTCTCACTCCATATGTCCTTCTTCCCTTACTACCTCACTTTCTCGCTCAGAGTTTCTTTTGCCTCGTTAAATTTGTCCTTTGCAAAGTTGAAAATGACTTTATTTTCGTATGCAAAAGTTATGCGGCATTCACTTTTCAATCCATGTCCTTCACGCTTCACTTCGGCTTTCGTCAAATATTTCGGCTTTTCTCTGCTCAAGCATATTTGAATGCAGTTGGGCGCTGTCGCAGATCGTAAACTATGTGTAAGTTGGAAAAATGTCAACACTCAACACAATCATAAAAAATGCAAAGTACTCATTGCATGGCCAATGCGCAAGGTTGTGCGCCAACGCACCAACAGACATACTTCTACATAAGTAAACACGTTTTCAAATTTACATAAAACGTAACTGAGACATTTAACGAATTGCACTTAAAATTATGCAAATACTTTGGCGAGAATTCCGAATGTGGCAAAACGTTGAGCTTGTGTATACGCGTGCAAGCAATTGATATAAGAAAGCAATTGTATAAATTTGTGCAAGAAAAGAAAAAAATATTAGTAATGAAGAAGGCGTACGAATTACTTTGTAATTTTTTGTACTCCGATAAATTGTCAAACAATATACTTTATACTACATTGTAAGCGGCGAATAGAATCTGCTCTTTTATGGCTGATTGTCCTCTTCTTATTATGAGACTTGAATGGAAAAGCATTGACAAAGTCAAGAAAGTTGTGGCTACATCTAAAGTGTCCCAAACACATGCTGTCTGTTTGCTTTATGCCAGTTGTGTGTTCGATTCGTCACAATGTTTGACTTATGAAGAGTATTTGAGTTTGTTGTTCTCGGAAAAATTGCTCCACGAACTGCTGCGAACATTTTAAATTTTCATTCAACTAATTATTGGTGAAAGGCTTACACAAATACGCACAGAATATCAAAGCAAATAAAAGCATATTTCCACAATTCCTCCTCTAATCAGCATTGAGTAACTCCTAAATTAGAACTTTTAAAAATCCTTTAATCGAGCAGGTTATAGAAAGCTTTGTGAATAGCGTTATCGAATATAAGAATCGAATTACTGATACAAAGATTATAATTTTTCACATTTTTGAAGAGCAAAGATTCTTATCAATTCCTATAGTCAAGTAGTTTGAATCGAGGCTCATATTTCGGCTACAATACTCAAGTTGGCTGGTAATGGCAAACTGAAGGGATCATGAAAAAATAGTGGAAAACACTAGCGAAAAGGATCACAAGTGACACTGTGAAGTTAATGGTAGCACTTAGCACAAATCTCTCTCAATAGTTTCTCAACTGTACGTGTACTATGCGGAAAAAATCGAACGTCGGTTTCTGAGTAAGTATAGTGAACTCTGCTTCCGACGACCGCAAAAAAAAGGGTTTTTTAGAATGACCATCTTGTCTAGGGTCCAGTATTTTAAGAGCCATCATTTGGGGATAGCCACATAGGAAATCCAGCATCTTTTATAAAAATAAAACGGGGTTTTCAATGAAAGTGCTACAAAAATTATTTATGCCCGCGAAAGTATATGCTATTATGTAGGGCCAACACGAGAACCCTTGCAGAAGTCCAGACGCTGAACCAATTTTCGATTGTTCAAGCACAAATCGGTCGATATTTCTGCTATTTCATGTTCGATATTCGTACAAAGTTCATCAATCGTCGCTATTTATTGGCATAGACCATAAGCTCGACGTAGCCCTACAGAAAATAGTCTAACGGCGTTAAACCGCACGACCGAGACGGACAATTGACTGACGACCATAAATTGGACGTAGCGCTCTTAATGTTGAGGCCACTTAATCCGAATTTTGATAGTAAATGTTAATAGTTTCGACTCGTTCTTGAATCGCATATTACTGAAGAGAAATGTCAAAAGAGTGGAGAAAAACTGGCATCGTTTGATGTCCCTATCGGTATACTTTTGTGTTTTTTGTTCAAAGAAATTTGAAAACCCCCTTAATTTTTCCTCGTCTACACAAAGTACCATGTCAGAGCCACCGAAATAATTTAATAAAGTGAACATAGTAGAAGACTGCAACAAATGTGGCGATGGTTAAGCATCTCATCACAATCAGTTAGCTTGCGCCCCTACCTTAAACGAAAGGTGGTAGAGTCCACATACTATTTTCTATTACCGCTTTGATTTTTATCTAGTAAAATTACAGACAATAAAGTTCTGAAACCGAAGTGAGGTTAATCTACCACGTCAAAGTCGAAATAAAAAAGTTTTAGTGACAAATTCCAAACCAAATTCAAAGATATCGTTAGTAAAGTGTAGATAGAACCATTTTAAATAGCCTTCGAAAGTTTGAAATATTGCAGAGACAATCATGATAATTTTATCCATTTTTACTATGCTTTAATCAATTAAATGAAAAATCACAAAACTGTTTGCAATTGGTGACAAGAACATGTGTTTGCGACAACAAAATCATTGGTTTATGAAGCGACCACTTGAAGAAGTGTGTATGTGTTTTATGTGAAGGTGTAACCGTTATCGGTGTCATGGTGGTAGGCAATCAAGAAAATGCGCTTACGCAAAAATCATTAATAAAAAACGAGTGACTATTTTCAGGTGGCAATGCAAACAAACACACCCACGTGGGCGAAACGAAGTGCTTAAGTGTGAAAATTGTTGCGCCACAAAGTGTAGATATCTCTAAGCTATCTCTTTTAAATACTCTATTATATAGAGACACATAAATTGTTGCTTGCGTGTGTAGAGGGAAGCATGTGTGAACACTTAATAGTGTTTATCTTCGAATTCACCTTATCCATTTATACTTATGCTTCCTAATACACTTTTTCAACGTTTTGGATTTGTCATTTCTTTGTTTTTCTTTTCATTTTCTTGCCCACACAGAGTGCTCATAACCACACACATGCCTGGAAAAATGTCAAAAAGCACTAAATACACTACTTCACGAATTCTTGTTGTTGTCGTTACGTTAACGCACGAAAAGTAAACAACTTCGCTTGGCGAAATACGCAGCCATTGAAAGGCAGCCACAGCTTAGCAGCGCAAGCGACAACGGCCAGCGGAAGAACAGCCAACAGCTCGAAGCAACTATAATTGAAAGTGGAAAGGTACTCACAGGTTATATGCTTTTAGGCGTGTAGGCGTGCAAAAATCATAGGCAAATTGTGCGCCGACAGCAGTTTCGATGAGTACGAGTAACATGTAAGAGCGGAAAAAGTCATAAAAAGTAAGAATAATATTGCAACGGCAGCAGCAAACACGACACGCAGTCTTGATGTGTGCACACGGCGCGAGCCGATAGACGGAGTGGCGGACAGTGGGAAAGACACAAAGGCATATATGGCAGACAAAGGGTAGCGGGCGCCAGTGAATGGGCTGGTGAATAGGTTGGGCCACCTGGCTGTCTGCCTAGCTGGCTGCCAGTACGGTCTAGTGAACTCGACAAACAAAGGCAAACACAAACGCACGTAACCACACACACAAACACAATCGCTGCGCCCTTAGATTTCATACAAATATTATATAGCCTTATATGCATACATATACAATTCTTCTTTGTGTGCATTACAGTTAGTTGCTTGTGGTTTGTGTGACAGCCAGCCAAGCAGCGCGCAAATGCCAACACTTGCTTATTATGTTGTGCAAACAGAAAAGCAAAAAAAAAATGCTTTTAATTTTCGTCTACAGGATGTCCTTTAACAAGTGCTTTTTCGGTTGTCGTCGCTTTGCTGAGTGTTGGCACAGTAAATATCGTGTTTATAGGCGCGTAAGTGTGTGTATATAACTTTAGTTATTAATATATATATACGCGTGTGTGTGTTTGTACGTTTGGCCTTCAGCGCGTAAGCACGCAAGCATGCAGGCGCATACAAACACTCAAAGGATTGCTTGGCAAATAGACAAATATGTATGAAAACACGCACGCACACACACAGCAGACACAATTTACATATGTGGAAATATATATCAACATACATATATGTGAAAGCGTGCAACCACGCGTTTACGCGTAACTACTTACGCCAAGCGTGAACGTTTGTGGCCACGAAAAACATATATATATACATAGGCATAGATATCCATACATATGCTTGTGTTGGCAGATGACAGACTTTGTGCTTGGAATATAGCCGTGATATTACGGCTCCAAGTAGTGTGGAAATGGATCAATGCATTTGGAAACAACTCTTTATTTTACTTTTTATTAAAAATATAAAGTTTATGAGTCTTAAATGAATTCAGAACTTATATTTGTCATTAAATCGAAAAGCTGAAAGTACTTAACACTTTCTAAGTTTGCAGAATAATATTCTTTGTAAATAAGAGTAACGCTTGATTTGATTTTTTTTAGTTTACTTCGTTCTAGTTTATTCCAATTATTTTTATTTTATTTTTTTTTTTAATTTAAATAAATTTATTTTTATTTTATTTTATTTTATTTTGTTTTATTTTATTTTGTTTTTTTTTTTTATTTTTTTTAATTTATTTTACTTTATTTTATTTTATTTTATTTTTTAAATTTTATTTTATTTTATTTTATTTTATTTATTTTATTATGTTTTATTTTTTTTTAATTTTTTTTTTATTTATTTTATTTTATTTTATTTTATTTTATTTTATTTTATTTTATTTTATTTTATTTTATTTTGTTTTTTTTTTTTATTTTTTTTAATTTATTTTACTTTATTTTATTTTATTTTATTTTTTAAATTTTATTTTATTTTATTTTATTTTATTTTTTTTAATTTATTTTATTTTATTTTATTTTATTTTTTAATTTCCTGTTTTTGACAATGAATAGCAGACAGCAAGCGCCTGTTAATAGGCAATATATTTTTGTTGCCTACCTTTAGGATGACGTTGAAACACGGAAAACTTAAGTAACATTTTTTGTGTGAAAAATTACATGTATTGCTATTTCTTACAATACAAATTTAAAACTTTAAATATTCGTAGAAAAGTCTATGTTAATTATTCTCTCAAATTAAAGAAACTTATTTAAAAAATTCATTAACAAATTCTAAACAAAAATATATATATTATAATCAGCATAATATTCTAAAGCTGTTCTGAAATCAGCATAATTATTGGCAGTACTTCCATATACCGCCAAAAGAAATATAATAAATTTAGAGAGAGTCTTACTTTCAAGTCCAGTATATCTAAAGACATATTATATGTAAGCATTTGAGTGCTTGTATGTCTTACCTTTTTTATAATGCGTTGTTGGCATGACTTTTCTGTGGTCACAGATTCATACATAACCCTACCTAGGCAAAAGTTTGTATATGTCAATGTATATCTATATTTTAATATCTACATCAAATGTGTTACATGTTATCGACCGTTCTGTTGTGGTTATGAAATATTCTACTCCCTGTTCCCTCCTTGGTAGACAACTTAAGATTGTTGTATGCAAATAATAATATGGTATAGACGTTCACTATGGCTTAGATAACTGGGACAGTTGACTTAGATAGGACATCTTATTTTTCATTTTGAAAAATATCTTCGAAATTTTAATTTTTCTTTAAATTTTTTTTACTTTTTTTTTAATTTTTAACTTGTTTTCTTTGTTCTTTTTTCAGAAATTTATTAAACAAAATTTTTAATTCTTTAATTTTTTCGATTTGAACTAACACTAATCTACAACAATTAACCTACTAACAGAACCAAGCTGGTTAATTTGCAGCAAAAACGAACAGTTCCGCTTAGTCAAGAAACAACTGTATTTGAGAAACTTTAAAGGCACGCTTCCATGTCACTGTTTTTATATGCATCTGCGCCTAGTGACTATGTCAATGTGTCTGACATACTAGATTTCCTAGAGCACGCTTACACAGGCACACAAACACATGTAATATAACATGCACGCAAGCCTTAAGGGACTCGTTTGACATATCACATACGCATTAAATGCATTGAAAGCGCTTAATTTAAAAGGCAAAATAACCCACATACACATACATACACATAAGCATACATGAGCACACAGGAGCATACATGCTTACTGTTATGTAAAGTAAATGTGAAAATTGTCCGCCAGCAAAACCAAAATGAAATATTGCGTGACTGCGCAACATTGTCGCACACAACAGCATAAACACACATACATAACACATTTATACTACATAGTATATGCCTAAATATATGTATATAAATATATGTATAGATTTAAGTATACGGATGTACTTAGTCATGTCTAGTGATATGAACAACGCGGAAAGGGAAAGGCGACGCTTTCAGCTGGCATCGAACAATGATGCGATCACGCATATGCTGATTTTGAATGGAAATTTGCGCATTTAACTCATATTAACTGACAGCAATTTTAGGTATTAACAAAAGTTTTATTTATAAATGTGCAAAGAGGTTTATTCAATTGTTTTTTTTATACTTTTTTTCTTTTTGTAGATTGTGCAACCGTTTTTGTGAGTGAAAAAAAGTTAAAATCTTTTTCGATTGCAAAATAATCAAGGGCCTTCATCGGAAGAACCAAAAGTAAGCTAAAGGGCAAGAGCGGCTAATTGGAAGAGGGAAAAATCTGTCAAAGAACGTGCAATATATTTTCAAAAACCAATCATCGGCCCAAAATCAAGTGATGAGCTAATAATTTATGAACGTTTTAAGTGAAATTGCCTATGTTGCCTCAATTTTTATATTATAACTCAGCATATGTCGCGCTTTACTCATTTTGTAATTTTTATTTTTATTTTTTAATTATTATTATTATTTTTTTGGTCGTAGGTCATTTTAGCCTCAGTTTAACGAGACTTTTTTAGTTTTAGGTATCAGTCATGGAGAAGGCCGCAATCACTACAGCAGTGGTGTACCAGTTTTTAGTGCTGTCATAGATCTCGTAAAGCTCAAAAATTATTAATTTTAATTCACTGAGTATTCTAGTGTCTAAATATAGGCAGAAAATTTCAAAACAATTGATGCAGTGGCTTTTTTTAATTCCAAAAATCGACGTTTTTTTGGCTTTCAAACTAAGTGCGGATCCTTAAAGTTTCATTAATTTAAGCAGTATCTACAACACATTAATTTTCCAAAAATAAAAAACTAATACCATTTTCCAAAATTTTGAATATTTTAAATTTCATAAGCTTTCTATTTGCCTCTCGCAATCAATATTTGTCCCAGTCATAAATCCACCAAACCATTTCAATGAACACATAACGCATACATTATAAATACTATATATACAGTACACATACTCAAAAAACTCTATTTATGTGTGTTGAAAACCCAAAATAACTGCACATAAATATCTATTTTTATGTTGATCGGAATCTCGTGCACACACTGCCAACACAATAACGCATTTATCCTAGATTTTATGGGCAGCACGTGCCACTACACTTATGCAAACCGAATTCACTTTCATCCGTACACTTGTCTGCGTGTGTTGGTGTGTGCCTGTATGATTTTACACGCGCAACACACTTAGAAGTGTTCATAATTACATATTTTTCACACTGGGGTGGGGCGCGAAGGGTGTAACCGAGGCACACATACAACATGCATAGGTGTCTGGTAAACGGTGCGGTTTGTTGTTTGTGTGTTTAAATATTTGTAGTAAATGCGTGCTTGTATGCATATGCATGTGTATGCAGTGTATGCCCAAACGCACCTGATTTGAATATTGAATATTTCTGTGCTGCACATAAAATGGTATGGATTTGCTGATTAAAATGCAGATAGGAAGTTAGAGAGGTGTTTCATAAACTTTCAATTTCGTTCAGTGCAAAACCGAACAGGTGAACGAAATTATAAGGCATGACCCAACAAATGGCTTAGGTGAACATGGTCATACAAGAAGATGATGGGCATGTGAGATTTTATAGAATTTTGCACAAGGCATGTTACCTAATTATCTGTTGTGTGCTTTTAGGCGAAATAATTAATTTATATGTGTAAGGGTGTCCCAAAATTAACGCAGATTGTTATTAAATATAGGTTGTCCCAAATTGAACGCTGAAGAACACTAAAATTGAGAGCTGAGAATTTAAATTTAATATATATGAAGCATTACACTATAGAGCAACGTGTCTTCATCATTGAACAATATTTCAAAAATAATGAAAACTTTGGCGGCCACGGTTCGAAAATTTCATATAAAATATGATCAGAATAGTGCTTTAATTTCATCAACTGTGAATATTAATTAAAATAGCGGAAAATTTAATTCTTACGTTAATTTTGAGACACCCTGTATATATGTAGATACAATTAAGTAGGCACTTTTTTTTCTTTTTTTGGCTATTTTTTTTTTACTTAACTGATTGCCTTGAAATCACAGATTTTAACAATAATTTGAAAAATTTGAAAAGTCTCTTCCAAAGGTGATTCAGAAGCCAAAGCATTATCGAATGACGAATTTCTGTAAATGTTTAAAATTTTCCGAAACCAATAATTAATCGCAAATGACCATTCTATTCGGCATCCGGCTATTCCGTCTTAAAGGGAGCATTCAAGACTAGAGGACAGAATTTCGAGCAGTTTTCTGGTTCTTTTGGCAATGAATAAAGAAAAACAATTTATTTTTAGACTATTCATTGTTTTTATAATTTTTATATATATGTATATATCTGCAGACCACAACAAATTTGGAAAAAAATGTATTGAGTCATGCATTCTCGAAGTAGAGGGGGACAAAATTTCGTGTCCTCGTCGCCAGTTGAACACCTTACTAGTTTTTTAAAAACAGTCTAAAGCAATTTCCTTCCCAAAAGCATTCAGTATAATCCTAAAATCTGTGCTAATTCAAAATTAGGTTTTGTTATTTTTAGGCACAGCATTCATCAATAAAGAGCAGTAATCGAAAAATCCAAAAAAGCGAACCACAACTTTTGCTGGCATTTTTGTTGGCTGGCTTAAGCTTAACCACAAATCATTTCGTTTTTCATTGCTCTGCACTTGTCACTGACAGCTGCAGAATTTGCAGACAAATACTTTGTACTTATAATGTATTTTGTCACTAGTTTTTATGCTCACAACGGATTTCATGGCAAATCAATCGAAGACAAACAAATCGAGTGTTTTACTTGTAGTTGGAAATTTTGTGCCTTACTGGAGGAGAAAAATAAATAATAAAGAGAAAAAATTCAAAAGCATAGAGCTTTTCTTCTAATGAACTCGATTTCAAGCCTAAAAAACATGTCATTCAGAAAACCCGAAAAGTTTCCAATTTTTAGCTACTCCCAGATAATTCTCAAGTAACCGATTAGCCATAATAAGACTGGTTAAATCCAAATTTCTTCAGCATTTAATCTTTTAAGCCATTCCATCCTAAAAACACCAACTTCAGGAAAGGCGCTGTTTTAAATTATAAAGTATTTTTTTATATGCTTTGTTGTATTCCTAGTGGTCTAAATGAACATTTAAAATGATTCCTCAACTAAAGTACGCATGAATAATAAAAGGCGCTACGAATTTAACAGGAATACGCTATATTAAATCTCAATATTGTTGCCCATGCACGATTATAAAGCTTAAACCCAATTACAAACCTTGCGAAAAAAGAAAGAAAATATCACATTAAATTTTTTATAATGCTTTCAGTACAACAAGTGCTTTAACATATGAGCAAAAAGCGGGAAATAAATAATTCAATGCTGTGGCCATGCATTTTTCATATTACTCATACGCCCCACTGGCCAGCTGTATAACTGAATCATTCGCCTTAACCCGATTGTGAATTTTTTGCTGCAAAATTGATTGCCCCTTCCAGCTGGACATATCCAATTCGCACAACATCCAAACCAGCGTGCTACCTTCACGCAAGCACAAAAACAACACACAAGTAAATATACGCTGGGCCATACACACACACACAAGCAATCAGATTTCAGCATATCGGCATTTTCCATTGTTTTATTGTTGCAACAGCGAACAGGCATTTTGAACTGCTTTAAGTGGAACTATTGTTGTTGTTGTGCTATTTTTTTCAATTTTGGACATAGTGGTTGTAGCCTTGGCCGTTACAGTGCTGTAGCATAATAATATTACTGCTAGCGCAGCATTGAAGCAGCGAAAACGCTTTGCAATTGAACTGTGGCTGTCTTGCTCTACCCGCCTAGCCGCCGGTCCGACTGTCCGCCTGCTTGCTTGCCAGTTGGCCTGCCATGGCGTGGCGAAATTTCAAAATAGCACTTCAGGCACAATAATAGCAGGCAATATATCGATCAATAATAACAACAATAGCACAAACAAACTCAAATAAGTTCACTAGAAGCGAATAAGAGCTTATTTGTTGTTGTTGTTGCTGTTGCTTCTGGTTTTCTTTGGCAAGTTTATGCGCTGCAACTGCATTTGTCGGCCATTGATTATCCATCGTTTAAAGCTGTGAATTCAGCATTCGTTGCCTGTGTGTTGTTGTTTTTATTTACGCTTTTTGTTACTTGCAATTGTTGTTGTTATTGTTATTGCTGTGGTATTGTGGGGCCGTTTGTTTAAGAGCAGTTTTATTTGCCTCGCATCTCACTCGGTCAATGCTGCATTCGCTGCACTTTCTTTGTTGTGTTTGCACGGTTTCTGTGTTTTGTTCGCATATTTGGGTCGAGTGCAGCTCACTTTACGAAACGTTCGTTTGTGTTATGCTCAGTTATATAGCCGATTACCGTTATTCCACCAACCACTCCCACTGTGAGTCCTTCGTTGAGTGTGCCATAGTTATTTGTAGATTCTATTACGCTCGTCAGCTCACCCTCCCTTCACACGGCGAGTTTTTTATGATTTTTTTTTGTTGTTTTGCAAAGCTTTTTTGTTTTTTTTTCTTTAATCTGGGCTGTTGCGTAATTTATTTTGCGCGCTTTTTTGCTTCTTAAGCGTCAGCAACTTGAATACATGACAGTCAATAACATTGAAAGTGCATTAGCCACTTAACTAGCGAGTGAGCGAATAGAAGCGCAGAGGAATAACGGCACTTAAGGGAAAATGTGGGTATATACGTGCATAAATACTATACTTAGTGAGTAAGCGTTTTGTACGCCAAAATGGGGCAAATAATGCTGTACCCTGAAGGTCACATTACCCCAAATATAGAAAAAAATAATGAGCAGAGCTCAGTTGTTAATTTGCAAGCAATTCCAACTAAATTTTGACAAAAAAATGGTATCTACCGAAGCCTTATTTAAAATTTGGATGCTCTTTTTATCGGTTATTCTGACATTTTTGTTATTCTTTTTTTATTTTAACTTTTTTTAATTCATTGAAATTACGAACCGAGTTTTACATATTCGATCATAGAATAGTATGCGCTGGTCTAATCCCAGCTTCTGTGAAATTGCGACATCCTTTTGGTAGAGAGTAGAATGCAAGAAAACTACTTTCCCTTAGCAAAGTTGATCCATTCCTAAGAGTGCCTACTGAACATTACCCCTTAAGCATTCATGCGGTAAGGCTTGTCGGGTGATATTAGTCAAAGTTGAAGGATAAATTGGAAATATCCAGGCAATTTCTCATCCATTGTCCGGCCTTTGCAAGACTGAGGCTGAAACATCTTGGTAATCTTATCTTCGTCGAAGCAGAACTTTATATATATGTATATTTATATATACTAATTTGGCAATGTTAGATAATTCTGGAATTTCATAGGCACACAGCTTAAAACGCCCGTCCGTTCTAGTACCTAAAAATCCCCGTATACTGGTTCATAAGATCTTTAAAAATCGACTTTGAGGTATCACACATGTGTTCAGACTACTAATGCCAGTATCGATAAATATATTTATTTTTGTATATCTTTTCGAAAGCAAAATCCTCACTCTCTTACATATAAGCTATTTTTGCTTTTAGGATTGCAAATTAAATGCTTTTGCTTATCGACATAATATATTTATAATTCCACTGTCTTCTTCTCTTTCTTTTCTCCGTTTCTATCTGTAATCTTTCGATATGTGTTCAAACGTTTAGGACTTAAAGTCTGGGTAGTTAAGGCATAGAGTTTTCATGATCTCAACCTTCTTAGAATACTGAAGTTCATTCGATTTGAAAGGATCTGGCCGTGTGGTTTGTAGCCAGCAATAAAAAAACAGCCTTAAAAATATAAAGTTTTTTACTCAACATTTTCTCTTTATAATCTTTTTATATATTTTTCATTGTTTATCCACGTTTTTTATCTCCTCTTTCTCTTGTGTACAACTGTTTATTTCATTATTACTGCTTAGCATTATTTTTTGCCCTTTTCGATGCCTGTAGCCGCAGTGCCATAACAACCATAACTTGTTTGTATTACTGACACTTGAGTTGCCGAGAACTTGATTGCCTCGCAAGTGAATTCATCTTGTTGGCCATTTCACTGAAGGTATGCATAGTGACTGCGCTTGAAGTCAGCTGAGGCTTGAATATTGAAGTATAATGAGCTTAAATATTATTGCTTAAGTACATGCCGGTATTAGAATTCAACTTTGCGCATTTCTTTTATTCTCTTACTCCCTTCATTTGTTTCTAGGAAACAATACACCGTTTGGCAGTAAAACGCTTTATTATTTATACATAAGTAGTTTCCTGGGTATGGTCTATATTTCAGGATTTAATATTGACTTGAGTGTTGACTTTAAAATTATTAAGTTTCTTTTTAGTAAATTTTCTGCAAATTGTTTAAAAAGTACGTAATTTAGTGATATTTTATGTTATATTTAAGCTTTTATTAACATCTCATTCCTATTGCAGAACAAAGCCACAAGTTCAGGTAAGCTTAATAATAGATCTATGGATAGGGTAAAGACTACGAAGTTACCAATACAGCCGTTTATGTATCTTGGAGCATTTTCTTTTGGATAATCCACTGACTTCTCTGCTTTTTGATCGTTAGGCTCAAATAGACAGATTAAGTTTTCAAACAAAGAGTAATTAGCTCTCAGGCATAGAACTAAAACAAAATTCTTGTATGCCAAACTAGACGTTCTGAGTACTAACATCTATGAATTCCTCTATGTGGTCACCTTTTCTATAAAGCGGTAACTTTATGTCAATGAAAACCTGTTAACCACCGGAATTGTAGTTTATTTATCCTCAAATTACTTGTAACAACTTTCAAAAATGCCTTTCGTACCCCAAATATCCACCAAAATCATTCGAACGGACTCGGGAAGATATCCAGCTCTTATCCATATCCTTCCCTTTTTTAAATGTTCATCAATTGAAGAGGTCACCGTCTTTGAAGGAATTTTATTACAATTTTCGGGTGCTTTTTGTCGCAATGTATGAAAATAAAGTCCCAGTCAAAATGTAACTCACCTTTAGACATATAGTATTTTACACTAACCATATTACACTATTTGTTTTGTATTACTTCCAATTTACATCGAAAAACAATATTTATGACCTCTTGTAATGTTATGAACCCTGTAATAGATACCTGAACCATCCACCATTACCACTTCGATGGCACCCGCGCGCAATTTGCACTTGTACACAACACTCGTGTGCGCTCAAAAACACTGATACCTCTTACATATTTGCCCATTAATTATTACTACACAAAAATCCAACAGCTAATTATCGGCTTTTTTCATTGTGGCGCTTAGAAACTAAAGCACAGAGCTTGTTTTCATCCGCACAAGTGCAATGAACTTAGCAAGTCAATTGCTTGTGATCAGCGCTAGCAACAGCACAGAGCGGCCGTATAACATTACCACCTTCGCTTGTGCACACACACACACACAAGCACATATACCAACACATGCTACAAGTGCCTACATGTGTTGCGGCAACTAACAGCCGTTACATAGTACAATATAACAACAACGAGTAAGTGAGAAAATAAAATAATTTTTGTAAGCGCACTGCAGCAGTGTCTGCAGCAAACGGCAATGGCTGGTAATTTATTTGTTCATTTGACTTAATGCCACTTGATGGATTGTCTGGCTGGGTAAGCGGTGAGCAGTGCGCGCAACTAAGTAAGGGCAATAAAAACTGCAGCAGAAGAGCAATAATACCCATAGCAGCAATCGTAGCAACTGTGGCAGCGGCCAATTGAGGCAATCATGAGAATCAAGTGCTAGTTGCTGGCGAACTGCTTTCGTTACATGCGTCTTTTCTTTCAATTTGTGCTTTCGTTTATACCCATAGACCCATAGACTCAAGAAGGGTATCAGCATTCAAACAAACTGCTACATGCTGGCATGTGTGTGTCTATCAAAGCAGATTCAATGATACACACATATACATACATATATGGCTTATGTTACCTATAATGTTCATATGCACTCTTCATAGCCAATAGTAACAACTATTATACCTTAAACACGTTTTATTAAGTTTGTGACAAGGTTTGTAGCACCAAGAAGCATAGAAATCCCCCCGAAATATATTTATTAATAATGAATTTGACGAGCTGATTTTGTCTGTATTTATTTATATGAAATAGTCGCTCAGTTTTCGAGGCATTGATCTGAGATTTTGTACACGTTCTTTCCTCTTGAATAAGGTTCTCATTTGTTGGAACCGAGAATATCGAACTACTACAGCATATAGCTGCCATTTAACTAATCGTTCAAAAACAAGTTCTTAAATGGAAAACTTTTTTAATTGACAAGATATTTTAACGAAATTTGACAGGGATTGTTGTCTAATGCAACTTTCGGCAGGAATTATTCATATCGGACCTCTAAAGCAGAGCCGCTCAAAATAATGCGCAATTTATTTACCAACGCATACAATCACACATTTGATATCTGCTAGCGTGTGATTGTGTGCGCGTGCTTGCTTAGTACACTGAGTGAAATCGTGCTATTTTGTTATTTTGTTATTAAAAATTTAGAAAAAAAATAAAAATATATGGTTTTTGATTAAAAAAGCAATTAAGAACAACAACAATTTTAAGTTAATTTTTTTTAACTTTCCAAGATTTTTTCCATATCGACTTCACGATCGTAAGTTTTGATTCTCATTAAGTCCTCCATATGCTTATTCGAAACTGAATTCCTGTATTTCGAGTGTATTTTTGACGCTGGCAGAATTAGCGTCATAGCGTACATGCTTCGACTGCATTTGCTTGCCTATACTCCGAGTATAGGCATGAAAAATTTTGAGCGGCTCTGCACTAAAGCATATATCTGCCATACAAACTCAAACTGGCCATCCTTAATCAAGTTCTTATATGGAGAAATGCTTTATTGAAGAAGAAATCGAGTTCGTGTATGGAAGTTTTGTTAATTTTTTAACTGTTTTCAGATTTTTCAGTTAATTCTAACCTCAAGCACATAAACAGCTACCGCTTTTAAAGCTAATTCTACAATTGCACAAAGCTTTTATCGACAAACTAAAGCTTTGCATGCTGAAACGCGTTGCAACATCACCAATTCCGCTTAGTCGGTTACACCACTAATCCAAGGGATTAAGAAAATTTTCTACCCACATAAACTCACGCTCACGCCCACTCGCTGCTCCCTTTGCCGCTCTCTCCCACTAATGATATTTTATAACTATTCGCATGCCGTGTTTCAGATATTTTTCCCCGTTATTTCATAGTCGCTTATTTTACTTTGCCTGCACGGCAATTTAAGCTTTTAATTGGCTTAATTTTATTTATCGCTTACACTTTATTTTCTGCAAGCGCGCGTTTCATTCCAACTGCGCAAGGTATTTTTTATATAAAGCAGCGTAATTAGCGGCGCAAATAAATTCGATTGATGTGACTACAAATTGCAATTCATTTTACACTGTCTGCGTTTTTGCTTTTGTTTTCATGTTTGCTTTTGTTCTGTGCGGCATTTGGCACCTTGTTCATGCGCTTCGTTAAATGTTATGAAGGTTGCGTATACGCAGCGGTACACATTTTTACTAGACATGTAAATGATTTGAGCACGGGAGTCAAAATTTATTGCAATATTTCGTACTTTGTAATATGCACATTTTCAGCATAAATATTACTTGGTTGTATAAATGTCGGAGTTCATAAAAATTAGCCTTATCTTGTAGTTTTCTGTAATAAAGGGATTTAGGTGATACTGTCATGCCATAAATACAAAAGAGTTTAAAACATGTTTTCAAAATAATAAATATGCCAAATCTGGCATCTCATCCATAGAAAAATTGTTTGTATTTATTTATATGAAAAATAATGAACCGGAACGCCTTTGTTTATGGGCTGGTATGAGTTAGAGGGCCATGAGTTTTGTCGAACTGCCCTAAAAGCTGACCCAATTTTAAGAAAAGCAATAACAATGACTCAGAAAAACTTGAAAATTTGATGAAAATGTATGCTTTTTGAATTTTTTGTAATTGTCAAGAGGTGGTATAAGCTTAAAGCTGCCATGAGAGCTGTGAAAGCATGTTATTCTAATTTGTTCCAACAACTTAACTTTCTTACGTTTGTGCCTTTATTATCGTCATTCTGAGTTTTATAAACGCATTTTTACAAAACTGCTGACTAATTCAATTCAAGTCTCCGAACATCATCTAGTTATAAAATAAAACTAACTGGTTTTAAAGCTTACAGTCAGCTTCATTGACGATTTGGTGGGTAGAAAGCTAGAATTTACGTTTATTGCTAAACCATTGGTAGCTGGCATCGATTTTTAAAGTAATATTTCAATTGTATTTGTTTGAAAATTATGTCCAAGCGAAATGAATTTCAAAACGTCTGTGTCAAAAACAAATACGTTCAAGGGAATTTCATATAAAGTGCTTAATACAAACATTTCTAAAAAAACTAACAGCAATTTCTGAAAATCGGTTGACTTTAAAATTTAAGAAAGCAAATAGACAGACAAGCTCAAAAGGTTTCGATTTGCTCGTAATCTCCAGACGCCCACAAGTTTGTACTACAAATGTTACTCATACGCCCTGGAGGGACCGCAACATTTTAACTTCTGTAGGCACTTTGCACTTAAAGTTATACGTGCACACACTTACACGTACGGGAATTTGTTGGTCTCTTTAAAACTCACACGTATGCACACACAAACCCACACAGGCACTTAAACTGGCAAAGGCGGTCATATATTGCGCTTATCTATGCTACCTTTCGATGTTTACACAAAAATTGTAGCAAATTTCCGCAAATACCGCCTGTGGCCCTTTTACAGTTGCGCATTAAATCAACTAACGAAATGGCTGCTGTAAAACACATAAAAGTTGTAAGGCAAAGCCGCCAGGCGGCGGATGCCGGCCGGGAAAGGGCAAAGCTTGGATTATAGAGTAGCTAACGGAAATCAACTCAACACACGCACACAACTGTATATACACATGCATGTTCTTGAGGGAAGGCATGTGCATGAAGACATAAGAAAGTTAAATATTATATAAAGGAAAACCCACAAACACACAACACACTTGCACGCGCTTAGCAAGTAATGCTTCATAAAATATCAACTACCTGCCTGATGAAGCCTGCAAAAATAAAAGCAAAATATTTACTTGGCATTTAGCAATGAAAGATAAATACACTTGCATGTCTGCTTATATTATATATTATTATGTATGCGCTGTATTAAGAAGAAGGAACTGTTGAGGCAACACATATTGCGGAAATAAAAATGGTTATGTAGCCAGCACATAGGCGTAAAGACCGCTCGTAAAAATATGTACAAATGTTTATATGTGTGGGTATATATAAATACATTACGACCGGAAAACTTAGCTTGAATAACAAGTCAGTTTACGCCGCCAGCAAGTGGGTAAGCTATAAAGGCGAGAAAGCAGAAAAAACACGAAATAACTACAAAAACTGACTGACTTATTGCCAGGCTGACTGTGTGAACCCTGAACCCAGCAGCATCAGACAGACTATTGAAACAAACTTGAAGGATTTGCAAAAGACACCCATACACGTGTATTTTTGTATTTTTTATATTTGCGTGTATATACAGCATGTAACATACACTAACAATTGGACGCGCTACTTTATTCCGGCGTATCTTTCTTTTTTCCTCGAAATTTATTTTACTTCATCCTTTTCGTTTGACTTGCGGCAAATTAAATAAAGGCAAGCAATCAAGTGTAGGAGCGCTCGTATGCATACTTGCAACAGCAGCAGCAGCGACACCCGCTGTGCGCCGGCTATATGTCGGAAACACACCAACACACATACACCTGTCTGCATGCTGTCATATTACTTTTATAGTTACTCTCACATTTTAATGCACATATGCCAGCTACACACATGCATGCTTGTGCGCGAGTTGCACGAGCAGCTGGCAGCTGCCAACATGTAACCAATTGTAATCATGTTCAGTTTGACACGAATACCCAGCTTGTGGTCCAAGGCTGCGGTCCATTATATTGGTACAAATTAAAAGTGAGAAAAAAGATTTTATTCAAATGGTGAGCATTTTAAATGAGGCCATGGCTATGTGGCACACACTTATGCAACTTTGATAAATTGCAGATAGAGTTGTAAGTAAGCCGTTTGATTTATTGGAAAATGCTGCGTGAAGGAGCAGGTTAGCAAATTAAGTTATTAAGAACTTAAAGAAATTGCGTATAAAGTCTCAGATATTATTTTCGAAGTTTGAGAAAATAGCGTATTTAAAACATTATTATTATTATTGGGTAGTCTAAAAAGTCTTTTCGTATTTTGTCAGTAGATTTCGTTGTAGTCGTGTATCTCCAGTACTACCAATCACATTGTGTCATACCATATAGTGTTGGAAAGGTGAGATTTTAAAATTCATTTAACTAAACAAAAAATTAAATTAGGGGAAGTTTTTTCAAAAATTAGTGAAAATAATGAAGAAACTCGCTATATTTTGAAATTTTTGTATAAAAAAGGAAAGAATTCCACGAAAGCCACCGAAGTTTACGGAGACGATGCTGTATCAGTTCGTGTAGCACAGCAATGGTTCGCTCGTTTCCGTTCTAGATGATGATTACTCTGTTGAAATAATAGCTCGTGCGGAAAAATGGCAAAAAGTAGACCAAAATGGTACATATTTGTTTATTAGTATAAATATAAAAAAAAAATAAGTTGTAGTTTTATTCTCGCAATTTGAGCCGTGACTCCCTCATATCACTTTGTGGAAGTTTTCTTTAGGGACTAACATCCTGCTTCCTTGCCACTTAGCACTTCTAATGGATCTTCAAAAAAATTCACATATATCGCACTTCGAGACTTAGAGAGACTATGTCAATAAGCCAGTAATTCTATGCAAAATATTTTTATATGAGAAAAATAAATCGCGACTGAACTACACAAATATCAGACACATGAAAATTTTTTGGAGAAAAATTGATGAATTTTTCGAGAAAAAGTAGCAAGTTCTCGAAGCCATCCAATTCCATTAAATGCAGTCGTTTGAATGTCGCTTTTATACCAAAGCACAGGACTAAACATTGAATAGAACTTTTGCTTAAATATTGTTCCAGCGGCTACTAATTTTCAGAACAGGAAAATTAAAAAAATTTTGGTGATTTGAGTGCTAGGCCGCACTTGAAATTCTAGATATAGCTCGTTATAAATAAAAGGACGACTATTTTTTCTCTAAAGGCAGCATGGATAGCGCAGAAAATGCATAAAAATTATATTTTCTTCCAAAACAAATGTTGGTTGTGGTAAAACAAATGTATAATAAATCTTTAATGGCACCCTAGATGTGGAAAAAAAATGTATTAAAATATTTTTATTTTAAGAAATACGATAAAAAATTTTTCCTGTCAAAATTCTCATATTCTGGTACAGATTTCAAAGGATTACAAACTCTTTTCCCAAAACCGGCATATTTTCCTTAATAGCAAGAGATATATAACATAATCACGCTTTTCCGATAGACAATACTATTTTTAAATCCGAGTTGTTGAACTCCGGTTACAAGACCACTATACAAATTCAGTTAATAAGCATTTATGTAAAATAAAAAAAATATTTTCAATATAAAGTTGTATATGTATACAGAGTTTTGGCATGCTGCTGTAACTACTTACCTCATATAAAGTGTTCCAAAAGATGTTGGCTTCGACAAAATTCGAACAGTTGCTAGTCCACACACCAATGTAAGGCACTTTGATCTCAAACAATCAGTTTGCGCACCAATGTTTTTTACACTTGCTAATATATAAGCTTTACACAACTTAGCTGACATATTTTGGATGCTATTAAATACTCCTTTAGTGCTTCCTAATTTAGCACGCCACAATGTATCCATTGGTATTTTTATTTATTTTTTTTTTTTTTTCAAAAATTTCAAAATTTAATTTGTTTTATATATTTATCAAACAAAAGTTATATACAAAAGTTTTGCACTTTAATGTTTCTTATCTTTCAATGTTATGTCCTGCTTAGCCTTACTTTAGTATATCACAAATGCACTTCATTTTTGCCAACCAAATTTTGGTTATTTTTCTCCAACCGCTCATTCGGGTACAATTTACGCCTGTTGATATTTATTTCACGTTTCCTTAATGCATTATTTTACCTTATGATTTATGGCCACGCAGCACACCGCTCAAAATAAGTAGTAATATTGGTTGTTAACTAGCGTTATAGCCTATTTGTAGGCGCACATAGCAACCATTTGCTGATCGACTGTTTTATGTGCCTCGCTTTTGATGTATTTTTCGTTTACCGCAAACAATTTATGAGCCACGTGCGTCCGCACATAAACTGTGTAGTAAATTTTTACACATACACACGTTTCGGTTGCTAATATACGCCTGGAGGTATGCTACACTCTGGCGCTTATGCCACATTTTATGAACTATAAGCTTTACTTAAGTAAAAAAATAAACAAAAAAACGGCGAAGGTGTATGAAAGATAATATAAAGAGTTGTTTTACACTTTACCCAAGCAACGGTGTACACAAGTTTATTGGCATTTGACATATACACACATGCACACATGGTAGCTAACGCTCATACACAACCTTACAAACAAAAAGTTTCAACAATTTTAGCCTTTAAAAGCCTTTTTTCGTGCTTGAGTAAACTTTAGTTCACTGTTATTACCCCTGCTACTTCGATTTTTCCTTGGCGTATACTGTTAGCAAGTTGTTGCTTTTTCGCAATTTTTTTTAGAATATCCTTTAAATATCTATATGCACACTCTGACTGCACTTTCAATACTGATTTGGCTCTGCAAAAGCCTCGAACTGCCTTCGTATCTGCCGCTTTGAGCGGAAATGCTTAATTTTACGTGAAATTGTCGGCTTCAATGACGCACAACTTGTGGGCCAGCAACATTCCACAATTTGGGGGCGTAAGTAGTTTAGTGTTTGAGTTCAAAATGTGTTCCTTATTGACATATTTACATGGTTTTGCTCTATTTAGAATACATGTAACAGGTTATTTCATTCAATTTTTAATTCCTCGTTATGATTTCAATGCATTGAGTAGCATACTTTTATGGGCACGTGTCAACAAGTCTAATTCCTTAGTTGAGTCAAAACAAATTCCCTACAATTTTCTTTGAAATGTTTACTTTTGACTGTAATTCAAATTATAGGTCATTTTTCCTATTTGTACAAACAACTCAATATTGCTCATATGCTGATATAATATACGCCTATTGGGAAACAATTTAGTCGAACAAATTACATGTACTCAGACGTCAAAAAACAAACTTTACGGCACTTAACAGCCAAAGTGGCATACAAAGCGGGTAGAGGAATGATTTTACCGTAACACTAATAAAACAGGAAAATAGGTATGTTAAATTGTGGTGACGTCGTAGAAGCATACTTTTAGGGGCGAATCATCTACATACTTATTAATTGCTGTTGACATTGTTATCATAGTGCATTATGCATGTATGAACTTTAGAATTACACGTATTATTAGAAGCATACATTTAGGAGCATATTATGGACTAATTATATATGTGCACTGTACTTATGTTATTTAATATTTCTACGGGCTCTGTGAGTTTTTAAACTAATGACGTTTGATATTTAAAATATTTCACATTAAAAATCATTAAAAATAAACAGACACTACGAACACATAGCTGCTTTGGAAAAAGTTGGCGTTTGGTAAAGGCTTGCTGTTGAAAATTTCATTGAGGCTAACCTATTATTTTTAGAGCCACCAAACAGAAGTATTATGTCAAACGCTAGGCTTATAAGTGACGTTATTTTTGTTTTTTAAAAAATAATTATGTTGGAAATAAAAAGAAATAGATTTTAGAATATGAAAAATTGCAGACCACAGTTTATGAATGCAATCATTTAGTTTTATTTTATTAAAATTTCGAATTAAAATTAATAGATGTTTAACACATCATACAAACGTATTTACCTTCAGCTTAATTGAGGGCTAGAACTTTGTGGCTTCTGAAATTTTAATGATTTGAAAGATCCACTTGCAATAACATATGATCACACTCTGTTGAAACATTCTATCTCCAATATTTAAACAAATGAAAGACAATCTAGCTTTATGTTGTCTTATTATATAATAGACACCGCAACCCCAATATATATAGTAAACAAAACTTTTTTGACATGGATTGTCATGCTTTCAGGCTTACCGTGCTTACCATAATCATGCTGAGGCACACCAATACATACAAGCACACACACGTTACATGCAAATATCACACGCAAATAGAACTAATTCAGTTTTCAGAACACCAAAATTGCCCAACTGCCGTTATTTTGTTTAATTGAATATTTGGTGTATTTATTTATGTTTGCCGGCGACTACTTACACTCACACAAACACATATAAGATGTACTCTGTAGAAATAATGCGTTGAGCCTTTTCACGCGCGCACTACACCATGAAACTCCAGCAAACTGCTGGCATTTACAACATTAAAATGAAAGCTTAGCCTACTTTTAGGCGCGCAGATGCATTAAATTACACCGCATTGCACTTCAAGCACTGTTAGTTGAAATGTTTTTTTTTTTTTTTGTGTGCTGAAAGCAATTTTTCACAAAAATCAATGCCTGTTTTGTTTATATGCACGCATCTTATTTAATCGTTTGCTTCACTACCGCCCAACTTGTTTAACGCATTTTCTATACATACTTCTATAACTTCCGTCAATGTGGCGTTACACATATATTTCTTGAACTCCAATTATTTGACAATTTTTGCTTTATTATGTGGAAAATAAATATTATTCGTGTATATATTTTTGCACATTTATTATTAGAGTAACACACACCGCAACGCGACACACCGTCAAAAGCTGAAAAAACGTAGCTGCGCTGCTGCGCTATTTTTCCAAACGACGACTACACAAAACCACGACCTTTTCAGTACTAAAGGATTTTCGCCCATTCATACATGCGTTCGTCAGCGTACTCGTTTCGTGTGTATGCTCGTAATGTTGTCGTGTGCGGGGAGGAGCAGCGCTCGTTGGCTCACTCGACGGTCGTCAGCGGGCATGGCCATTCAAGTGTCTGTTTGCTCAGTCGTGGGTTATTCACAGCAACTTTTCCTAACCTCTCACAAGCGCGTCGTAGTGGTGGAGGCGTTGGTGGCATTGTTGATTTTACTCGTTTGCTCCCACACACACACACACAGTTCGCTACGTAAACGAACGTACACATTAATGTCAACTGGTACAAGACAATCACAGCTGTGTGTGAGCACTCGTTGGCAACTCGTACGAGTTGAGTTGCTCGTTTGGTCATTCAATCCGTTGTTCAGCTTCTCAAAAGTTGGTCGGCGCTGGCAACGGTTGGCAAAACATTGTGCAGTGTTACTGAGAAATATTAGCTTTTTCTCCTGAACGAAAATGTAAACAAGATTTAAAGTAATTAGATAAACATTTATATAATTTTATGTGTTCTGTCATTTATTTTTCATTGGACTTTTCATTTTTATTTCTACGAGTATTGCGAATAATGAATACTCGGAAGGTACATAAGTCTTTCTAACCTAAATCTCAGCTGTTGATACTTCGTAAATGGTAAACTCGGCACACCGCTCTCATATGAACACTCTAAAACAAAGTTAAGTCCACACAAATAACAACAAACTATTTTACAATATTTTTTTTTAAACAAGCTCTCTGAAAATAGCCTTTGTAAAAAGCATCGAAAAGAGTTAAACTCTGCAGTAGAACAATCACAGAGTTTCATAAACTCTCTAATATTAGCGAATTCGCAACTCAGAGAGCAAAAACTGGATACTCGAAATATACGTCACTCGCTCACTAATACGTCGATAAAACACAATATACTATATGGTAAAAATACTGGCAAGACCATTTGCATCTTACACTCTACCTCTTTTTTTCAGCGAAGACTATTTGCAACATACACTCTACCTCTTTTTCTCCATTCTATCTCTCACACACGCTCCGCTTACTATCCGCTCATAATACACCACTCTTCTCACACAATTCAGCAGATAATATGCTCTCAAATTCCAACACGACATATTTGATTTCGAGCCGTCTATCGCTAGTTTGTAATATGAAACCCGAGTCATTTGCAGCTTTTATAATGAATTATTTATTTGTGCTCATCGGCATGCTTAACTATTTGTATTGTGTAATTGGAAACCTTTAATTTAGTGGGCCTGGTTTATTTACATATGGAGCAATAATTCAAGGACTAATAAATGCACGCATAAAGAAAGCACAATTTATGGAGTTATGAATTATAAATAAATGACGAGAGCGAAGGTAGAGCGGCAGTCCGTAGATGGGAAAGCTGTGAAAAATCTGAAATTAATAAAAGCTGCAATTGAATGTTGAAAAGTGTAAACAAAGACATTTCTCATTGCCAGCGCTTATGAATGAATCTTACGAAGATACGTAACATGACAAATGAAGCTTCATGCAAATTCGGCTCCGGTTCTTATCCATGTACTACTAAATGCAGCTCCTGAAATGCAACTATTGCGTCAAATCTGAAACTGGATAGGAAGAAATAATAAGGCAATGCATAAATTGAACTAATATATTTTCTTATACTCCTTAATGTAGTTAATTAACTAGACTAAAATTTTTAAAATATTTTTTATAAGAAAAAGTCATCTTAAATTTATTCTAAATGAAATCAGAATTCAAACTAATTTATTTTATACTACTTAATGGAGTCAATTAGCTAATTGGGTAAATTTAAGATGAAAAATAATCTTAAATGTATTATAAATGAAAGTAGGACTCAAGCTAATTTATCTTACACTCCGACACACGATTAGCTAATTGACTCAACTAAAATTAGCTAATCGACTATATTAAAAACATTTAAAATCATTTCTATAGGAAGAAGTCGCCTTAAATGTATTTTATACTCCTCAAAGGAGTCAAATAGCTAACTGAATACATTAAAAACTTTAAAAATCATGTTTATGGGAAAACTCATCTTTAATGTATGCAAAATGAAATCAAAATTCAAGTTTAAATTATTTATTATCTTTTATGGAGTCAATTAGTTAATTGACTAAATAAAAACTATAAAAATCATTTTTAAGGAATGAAATCATCTTAAATGTATTCTAAATGAAACGAGAACTCAAGCTAATTTACCTTACACTCCTTAATGGTGTCAATTAGCTAATCGACTATATTAAAACATTTCAAATAATTTTTGTAGGAAGAAATCGTCTTAAATGTATACTAAATAAAATCAGAATTCAAGCTTATGTTTTCTATACCCAAGTGTAATCAATTAGCTAATTGACTAAATTAAAAACTTTAAAAAGCACTTTCTTCAGAACTACACACTGCAGAAAGGAAATAGTAGAAACTCAAAAAGGATGTGTTGACTTTTTGGAAGAACCTTTCGAGATGCACTGGAATATAAACTACAAAGAAAGAAACAAGCTTTTATAATACTTGTTTGAGTTCGGGTTTCCGTCGATCCCCACACGTTTCACACTGATGTGTCTAAAATCTTTCTAAGTTATGTATAATTGATCTTTTAGTTTTCTATATAATTGCTAAACATTGCAAAGCTCAAATCTGTCGTACTTATTTAAGTTCAATATAACACTTATAAATATCATATAATAAAATAGTTTTATGTCATAGTGCAAGCGTTTGGACTTTCAACAATGCTCACTTACCTTCTTTCGAGCAGCGAGAGTTATAAGCGCATTTACTCACATTCTGTTGCAAATTTATTGTAAAAGAAGCTCTGCACAAATGTTTAAAAACGAAAAGTAAATTCTCAGAATTCTTCAACTTTGCGCTCTTCAAGAGAACAGAAATTGACACTCAGCTGTCTCAAAGCTAGCGAACTCAGCTATACGTTGCTCTCATACAACTCACTTTACTCAAACTCTCAGTATATTCAACATCTGCATTTCAACAACCGAACGCTGAGAGCATTTCGAAATTGAAATGTTCATATTGCGGTGCGATGAAAGGAGAGCATGCTCGCATGCTGCTTCAAGAACGAAATAAGTGGTTTGAATACTTCAGCACTACTACACTGTTCCACTCACAAGTCTAACACGTGACATTTCCAACAAGCCGAAGCACGAAGAGACAGTTTTCGTTTGCGAGTACCTAAAAAACGTTTAAATATTGGTGAGCAAATCACTTATCTTATACTCTTATATTAAATTCTTCATTTTCGTTTTTGTTAAGCTTTTACTCAAAGGCTGCTGGACGTTGTTTGACTGCAATTACATATTTTGAGTGAGTGTGGCTTAACTTTTTTTCAAATTGATATTGATATTATACGCAAAACAAAAATAACCGATATTGAATGTGACCTATAGATTCCGACCGATCTAAGGCTAGTTAACTTAGTCCAAAACAGAGCTCACACTGGCCGTTTGAGTTTGACAAATCAGGCGAATACGATGGTTACGAAAAACGATATGAAGCGAGTTTTCGGCAAAAAGCTAACGAAGAACCATTGCATTGTGATATGGTGCATTACATTTATGAAGGATTTAAAAATGATTCAGCCGTAATTGCAAATCAAATTATATACTTTGTAGGTAGTTTGATCTTACGGAAGTAGTTGTTTGAAACTTTAGGCATGGCCCACGACGGTAGAGGTTGATGATCGTCCAGACCGCGGTTGGTCTTTAACGCATTCTCGGCGCCCTTTAAACTCATTGCACCACTTATAAAAATTTTTTGTTTTTTTTTTAGTATAGTTCGATCAACATTTTTTTTTTTTTGTAATATTATCAACGTGTTCCAGTCATGTTCAACTGATGCACACAATATCAGCTGTCCAAAGACATGTAGACTATAAAAGTAGAAGCAAATTCTGCTATTCGAATTGAGGAATTAGGGGGATGGAGACTGAAAGAGTACCGGCATAGCGCCATCTTAGATCAGCTGAGTATAAAAAAATCGCACTAAATCCTCCCTTGCTTGGATTTCAATGGTCACTTTCAGATGAGAATTCCTCTAGACGAGAACGGAGAAAAGGTATAGTTGTAAAGGAGGATACTACCTCTATCTATAACGACAGGTACAAAATGGACTGCGAAGTAGGAGTGGGGGTATAATCGAATGATCTCGACACATTTGACTCTGTCCGCCTACCAAACTCAGCCATCATCTTCTAAGCGGAAATTTCGATATGGAGAAGGCCTGTGAAGTTCCATTAAGTAATTACGCGAGAATACAAAAAGCAACCATATAAATACGTAGGCAGACAGGCGGCATTGCTTGCCTTGTCGACACCACAGATTAATTCCAACCTAGTCAAGAACTACAGGAGGGCTTTAAGCTCATTTTCAAGTCATTTCCAGTTGCCCCTAATTTCGGTTCCCAGTCACAGGACATTTTTCGGCAGCGAAAAGACAGGCGAGTTGTCCTTTACATATATTTTGAACAAATCTATCATCTATGGTAAAATATTGTATTAAATTTCGAGTTGCATGATAATTTATTTATTTATTAATGACTAATTGTACAGCATTCGGAGAACAGGAAAATGACAAAGCTGTTTTGAGTTCGTTTTTTTTTCTTCTTCTTCTTCCTTACTGGCGTAGACACCACTTACGCGCTTATAGCCGAGTTAACAACAGCGCGCCAGTCGTTTCTTCTTTTCGCAACGTAGCGCCAATTGGAAATTCCAAGCGAAACCAGCGAAGCCTGGTCTTTCCAAAAGAGAGGAGGTCTTCCTCTTGAGCAGAGCACACTTAAATTCCAATCGTTCCGCATTCTTTCGTCCGACCATATTCTACAAAGAAACTGATGCGTGCTCCTTATCAGTTCTTTGCCGCCGTGTTTGAATAGCTCGGCCCCCGCTGTTTTATTGTTCTTCAGAAAGGTAATTGCTATTCGAACTTGTTAATGGTCGAGCAATGGAACATCTGCTCCATCGTCGTCGATTGGGGAATCGAGTTCGTATTCTCCTGGTGTTATGCTTTCACTGCCATTCAGCAGGCTGGAGAAGTGTTCCCTCCATAATTTTAGCATACTCTGAGTATCGGTTACCAGATCACGATTGGGGGTTCTACAAGAGTATGGTCCGGTCCGGTCTTGAAACCTTCTGTTAGTCGCCGCATCTTTTTGTAGAATTACGAGCATTACCCCTGTGGGCCATCTTGTCAAGCATTTCGGCCTCTTTCTTTTACTGTCTGTCGTCTCGCTTCCCTCTTTAACTCTCGGTGTCTATCCTATCCCGCACGTGTTGTAGTCAATCGTAACGTTGCGGATAGGGTGTAGTCACTTTAAAATCCCAGCAAATTTTTTAATATCATAACTGTAAGATTACTGTTCACAGCAGCGATTTATTTCGAAATATGAAGATCTTTGAAACCAATATATCTATAAATTATTTGAAAGATATATTTATAATAATAATATATATAAAAATTTAAAAAGCAAGAATTTAATTCCTGGGTCCACAATAGAACTTTTCAACATAATAAATTTCTATAATATGCAAACCTGTTCATATCAAATTAAAAAAGGTTAAAATTGTTGATGTTCTTATAATGGCAATGATAAATTTAATAAGGCCTGAACTACCGACTTAAAACTATTTGAGTAAGCTCATTTCATATCAGAAAAAAGCGCACGCAAGTTTAGGAGCAAAACTGAAAGCAGGTATTAGTATGCGCCAGAAGTGTAGTGAGCCAAACTACTCAATAAAATTGCAATAAAACTGTCAGAATTTCGAAAACGAGCCAGCAGTAGCAACAAACACCGCCAGCGAAGATGCGAAATATATTATACATTGCAGCACGGAGTAAGGAGGAGCAGAAAATATTTGCAATTTATCGATGCTTCGATGATGTGCAAATTCTTCAACTTGCAGCTGCAACAATACACCGACGGATGAGTAGAAGAGGCTATGCACATCAAAGCCAGCATACTTGCAATAACTTTAAGCTGTTTGTATATGTAGTGGTAGTTGTGGTGGAAGTGGTGTTGGTGTGGTTGCTGGTCGAGTGGATTTTATATAAAATAATTTGTGCAATTTTTTAGGTTAAGCAACAACAGCGCTCAGTCGGTCAATAGTAAAAGTCAAAATTGAGAAATGTAAAGCTTTATGCTATTTATTTCTGCTTGTTGTTATTATTTCTGTTGTTACTGTCGAGCAACGCTCACAGCGATACGAAGTAACACCGATTGTATAACGTAAATCATGCGAGCCACTTTTGACAGCGCACATCAAAAATGCGCCAGTCAAGCCATGGCAGCAAGCGGCAACAGTGCGGCAGCAGCAAAGGCGGGCGCCACATCCAGCACTGAACAGAACTATCCTTGCATAGGTGTATTGGGTATGAGCATAGTCCCTGTGGCAAGTAGTCGGTTGTGTGAAACATTTAAATAAAATTGGCTGCAAGTCGGAAACTCTGGTGTGCGAAGCAAATTGCAGAGGTAACTCACGCACACACACGCATACACACACCGCGGCATTTATATTTCCATGACTGCGCACACACGCTCAGCTGCTGGTAAAATACAACAGCTAGTCGAGCGTCCAAGCAGTGCGTTGGCTGTTGCACGGAAGTGCCGTTAGAACGCTACTAAGTTGCAGCAATGCTCCTGCGGCGATCAACACTTTTCGTTTTTGCAGGCGCTATCCAAGCTGCTGCACACAAACACCACTCACACACACAGTCATAGTGCAACAAATTCGCATTCCTGTTATGCTCATGCTGCCGCTTGTCGGTGTCGGGGTCGTTATCTTCTGTTGCAACAAGCAATTTTTACTAAAAATACCAATGTGATGCTTGCAGCTCAGCGACGCCATAAAACAACAAGTGCAACAACATACACACAAGCACAAGCAGGGAGACAGCAAATAAGTTGTATATCCAGCAGCGATGTAGTCTCAAAGCGCCAGACTGCCCCTACACCGCTTTGCCCGCCAAACCGAGCCGCTGGCCGCTAAGCTCAACATTTCATCTCAAAAGTTAATCTAAAAGTAAATTCCCGAGAGTTGGTAACTAAAAGCGTCAAAAACCACTACAACCGGCTGCCGGTTGAATGGGTGGTAAAGTGGCGCTGATGGATGGACAGCCAGCATGTAGCAAAGCGTACGGCAGTGGGGCACTCGGACGCCAGGAGTTGCGACACAAAATTGCCACCGAAAATGCAGTGTGGACGAAGGCGCCGACAAAGCAGAGCACGGAGGTGGAGCTGGAATATTTGTGCACTTGAATTGCTGTGGTAGATGCACGCTTCTGTGTGTGTGTGTGTGTGGCAAATACAAGTGAAAAGTGCAATAATGAAATTGAACAAATGACAACAGTAAAATAAATTGTATGGCAAACAAGAAAAATCATAGCTGCAATTACGGCAGGGGCGTTGCAGTGTGAGCGTTAGTGCCAGTGGTTTGCTGCTGGCCAACTGGGCGTATGAGCAACTCAAATGGCTTTGCATGCCATTATGGTCTTTTATTAAATTAATACTGAAATTTGTATTAAAATATACGCTAATTTTATTGTGTAAATTTAAATATACTTATTTAAATAAATATAATTTTAAATTTCTGTTCTTTGCTTATAGCTGAAAGCCACTTCAAAGTTTTTACTTTGCACTGAAACTACCTACAGCGGCATTCTTTATATGTTATGCCTAGAAACAATAATATTATTAAGCTTCAAATCTTTAAGAAATGCACTGGGCTCAGTTCTAAAGCTGAATTATTTCTATACATTGTGCCAAAATAGTACCCGGAAATTTTAAATAAATCTCAAAATATTTAATTATTCATAAATACTTATTTTGTCGCCTTTAAAATAGTCCTCACTAGTTGTAATAAACTGTTGGCAACTATTTTTCCAATCTTCGAAACATTTTTTACAAGCACGTTCTGGGATGGACTTCTGCTTCTTCAGCGAATTTTGTTTTATCTGTTCGATCGACTGGAAACCCGTTCCACGGAGCGAAAATTTCTGTTTGGGCAACAAGAAAAAACCATATGGAGCCAAATCTGGTGAATACTGGCATTGATTGATTTTATTCATTGCATTTTTGGCTTTAAATTCGATGATAATGATGAGAAAATTCGGTTTTGTCGGGATAAGCCGAGCAAGAACGCGTTGTATACCCAAATCAACCACCAAAATCATTCGAACGGATTCGCGAGAAATGTCGAGCTCACTTATCATCTTTCTAATACTTGTTCACAGACATGTTAATTTTTTAAATTTTTATCAGTCGAAGAGGACGCAGGTCATCCACAACGAGGCATGTCTTCAACAATCTGTCGACCATCTGTGAAAGCTTTACCTCACTCGTCGCCTTGTGTTTTTAATAAAACTGAATCACCATAAACCCTTTCCAACATTCGCAACGATCCCGAACACGAAGTACAGTTAGAAATACAAAATTCGAAACCAAATTTTTGTTCGATATTACCATCCATTGTAAAAATCGCAAGGCACTACTAAGATGTACCGACTTAAGTAACTGCTGTAAACAAACTTGTTGACTGATCGCGCCCATATTTCGCCCTAGACCCCATATAAATAACAAGTCTTATAAGCAGGAAAACTTTTCCTGACTTGCGTGGAAAAACCAACAGTTAACTGTATATAAAAAATCGAACAATTGGCGAGTAGTGCTGTGAAGATGAACAATGCCTAACACCAATTGGTTCTCACCGAATCTAGCCTCCTATTAGAGCACCATTATCATAAGTTTTATACCGCATTACAAAACCACTTGCTTATTACTGAATTATATTTTATTCGATAAAAAATAATATTTTATAAATGTTAGATAAATTATATCTGAAATATATAAAAAGCGCCCAGAAATCTAACCTTCGATTGCGGTCTAGTCCCGCAAACGCTTCCACTGATATCGCACTCTTGCTCGCAAGCATCGCTAAACATGTTCACGTGATCACGCTACAAAACCGTAAAACTTTAGAAACCTAAAAGAAGGAATAGCCATAAAAGCTGTGACATTCATTAAAAGCAGTAAAATTCAATCGACATTTAAACTTTAAAACTTAAATCCAAACAATAGCGGACGACCACTGCTGGATGGCGCACACGGCCTGGGAGTACACTTGCTACCCTCGTCACGTCACCTGCTCACTTAGCCTGCGTGCACACAAACTAAACCATATTATACCCTTCACTAAATAGTCGTCTTCGAAAGCGGTCGCCTTGTTTTTGTGCCTTTTTATTGTTGTTTGTATTTCACTTGAGAACACGTGCTTGTGCACTTCAACCCATTTGCTTGCCGTTGTTGTTGGTTTTAGAATTTTACTTCCATACATTAAATTTGTATAAACAAATTCAGTTGAAATAAATTTTCTGCTCGAAGTATGTTGTATGGCGCGGTGCATACTACATGTAGATGTGAACAATGTTTAAAATGTTAGACTTGTTGAAAAAGTGGAATTATATAATGGAAGAAATCTTATGATAATAAAACGAACTGAATTTTAGGAGCTTTTAAAGAAGGTAGTGAAATATTTTTAACAATATTAATAAGACCCTCAGAGAAAACCCGATCACAGTTTAGACTCAAGGACGAGATATTTATATGAAAAATAGTATCTAAGCATGCAACGTAAACTCAAGAAAAGCAAATGTTTTTCTTCGCTTGGTTTTCTGAAAAATTGTTTGATAGTTACCTCTAAGAAAGGCTGTCCAAGTATGAGCTCTTAATTGTGAAGAACTAAACACTCTCTACTTTTGCTTATTATCAGATAGAAAAATTTGTATCTCGCTTCTAAATATTTAAACAAAAAAATCATTTTGAGGATTTTGTAAAAGATATTAACAATTAAAGCTTGGTTATTTCAATTTTTTTTTAATAAATTTTATGATTATATATGCAATTGTAAAGACTGGAAAACCCTAATGCTCTTATAACTCCAGAAACTAGTTTCTAGTCTAGCCGCTACAAAGTGTGCAAGTAATTTTAGTTGTTTTATTCGAACCAGTCTACTAAGCATACACGTACATATATACATATGTGTGAGAGATATGGTTCATACATATTGTATGATTGTATGTTAGATACAGCTATTAAAGCAATGGGAGAACCCGTACAGCTACAATGGAAATATTGTATGTTTTAAAACCTAGACATTTTAGAGCAGGTCTGTAGGCATTTGCACGTGTGCGGATAAACTGTTGTATTCCAGTTTTGCTGCCAGACTACAATACTTAAGAGAGCAGCTTATCAAAAATTAATATCACACCAAAAAACAAATGGTTTTAGCTCGTGTTACCTAAAACGATTTCAAGTGACAACAACTATATTTATATTAAGATTTCATTGAAGATTTGAGGGTGATGCTCTCCAACTTAATCAACTGATTTTAATATACTTATGTGAATCGAAATTTTACCTAAATCAGTACATAGACAGTTGATGTTGGGGCTTTCATGGCTAATCTTACTTAAGGCCTTAAAACATGCTACAATTACCCAAGCTCTCTACAAGATTGAGTCTTTTTGAAGATAGATCTGTGCTCTTAGATTACTACTTAAACTTTTGATTCTTCATTTTCTTCAATAGCGAAAATGATTTGCCTCACATTTAAAATACTGCTTCATTCAGCTTTGTAGCAATCACAAATAATACTCCCCAACATGTTGCTACAGAGTATAATACTTTTGTTCACCTAACGGTTGTATGAATCAGCAATAACTAAACAAGATAGATATAGGGTTATATATATATAAACGTAGACGATGACGACAGTACATATACACTCGAAAATTGTTGAACCAATCTATTCAAGACTCGATGTTTCGCCATAAAGGTAGCTTGGACTTAGAGATTGCAAACTCAACTTTATAATAGCAAGCCAAGTAGTCAACTTACTTTAAATTTCAGCGAAGCTGTTTGAACATTTTGCCGCAGACCGTCTTCCTTGTTTTAAGTAAGAAATTTCAATTCCAAAGATTTTTTGCAATCATACACTTATGTTCACCCAGTTGTGCATAAAAAGCTCGGTTTTAAAATTAAGCAGCCTCACTCATTCATATACAGTACATATGTTAACTTTTCATTGACGCGGTTTAGTCCTGCGACTTGCTGGATGTTTGCCTGTCTCATTATCGGCTTTCAGCATGGAATTTTCGTAGTATAGCAGTCGGCAAAAACCAGCTGCGCCCAGATACAGTGTGACAAAGTGTTGCTAGAAGTGAACACAATATTTTAAACGAAAATTTGCTTCAATATAATAAACACTTTTCGAAGATTTTTCGAAATTTCTTAATGCTCATAAGCCATTGAGAATATGACGCTTTGAGTCACTATAAATTTTAAGCTAAAAAGTGCTGCCTCCCTCAAAGAACACAACCCACAGTGAAACAAGCACAGCTTAAGCACACAACTGCGTTGGCTGCATGCGTTTGTATGCATATTTGTATGCAACGAGGTTGGCTGATGAATACTTTTGCTGTACCGTTTTTTTCGAAGCATACATTTGTGCGCTGTTGTACACTATGCAACGCACGTACGCCACAAACACACACAGTGGCACGCACTGTGCGTGTGTTTTTTTATTTATACAGTATCTTTTTGTCCAACCATTCTGTCTGTGCACACGCACACGTACACTTGATTACACGCACGCATTGGTATTCCTTTAATTGGTAATTGGCATAGTGGCTATTGTGGCGAATGTCTGGACTTCGGTTGACACTTTGTCAATACTCGCACATTTTCAATTACGCGCACGTGTGTACGCATACATTGGCCACCACAATCGGTGCGCTTTCAAGCGCTTTTCACCATGTTAAAATGATTAATGGAATACTGATTAATTGCTGATGATTTTCCGCACATTTCTGCTTCATGTGAAAAAACTCGCCTCTCTCTTTTTTTCTCTATCACTTCACTTGACTTCGTCGTTTGTACATCGTGCCTTTTGTTGTCATTCATTTGCCTGAACGGTGGTAATAAGGGTCTTAGCTTTGTACAGCATATGCATATTTTAAACGTTTAATTATTTTCATTAAAATCTGTGTATGGTATATGGTAGAGTTGCAACTTTATATCATATATTTTTGTAGAGAGTTATATGCATATTTGCTAAACATTGAAGGATGTTGATAACTTATGTTCTGAATATGCATTTTCGTAAGCGTTACTTTCAGTTTCAAATCTTTTAGCAGGTATTTGAAAGAAAAACTAAGTTCAAAGGACTCACGATGGTCTGAGCACTTTTGTAAGGACAAAGCGCTTTGAATCCATTACAAATCTGCTAGGGTGACTAAGGTGAAGAAGGTACGCTAGGCTAGAAACTCTACAATTTTCGACCGTAGAAGTGCTAATATTTGAACAACGTAAGACAAACTCCCATGAAGTACAGACTTTTAGAGAGCAATTACATTAAAAGTGACGCACTCCGACACCGTCTGATGTTCTTTCTCCTGCAGGCTCCACGATTTTTGCACCATAGATGCATACTCTACTATGACGAAGTAGTTTTAAGTCATTGATCGGTTCGTTAGGTACTTTGCCATTATTCTTCAGCACAGTCCAACTATCGCTGTGAATACTCATCGTACGATAGTTGCACTACTATGCAATAGATGCCTTATAGTTTCCTCATTTAATAAGAGGTTGATGATGAGCAGTGTTCTTAGCTACAGTACTCGAACTCCGAGATTGGAAAACTTTGTTAATTCACCGTACATCTTTACAGATCATATAGCAAAGAGATTGTCATTTTCTCTTTGCTATGTTATCTGTAAAGATGGATGGCTACCAAAAACTACATTCAAAAACGGCTCGTTATCAACACATATCCAACATTTTGTTTTATACTAGTCCTACAAATCATCAAATTCATTCTTTTTTTTTTTGAATACAGAACAAAAGATTTTACAACCCTATCCGTTTCTCAGTTTCCATCTTATTGATTATTTTGTAATTTTCATTATTTTTGAAGTCAAACTCGAATCTCTATATGCCTTTAGAGCGACAGCTGCTGTTTTACCTTATCAAGAGCTTGAATGGAAAACTTTTTCATTCGACAAGCTATCTTCATATAAGGTATTAAAGCTTCAGTGCAACCAGAGTTAATCGAGATTAAGTCAGATTTTAAACTGTTTTAAGAATTTTCTTAGAATCCACAAATCATCTAAGAAGTCGCTAAAGAAATTTTAATCCACAATATATTCATTCATTTCCTGAACACTATATATATTTACTATAGAAATATATTTCTTTTTCATTTTAGGAGTGCCAAGTCATATAATTCGCGCATAATTTCAAACTCTTTGGTACCTTATTTAGTTAACTTCAACATACAATAATTTTTTTCTGTGTCATGCTCCATTTTTCCTGCAGTGCTTGTTGAAAGTCGCACGAACAATAATGAAAAGCTCATCCAAAAGATCAAATGGCAATGGTATTTCGAAGAATTGCGATAATTAAGCGCTTAACATCAGCTGGTGAGTTAATATAAATTAAAGGGATTACTGTACATTCGTATATATCTACATATTTATAATTGTATATTGACTTGAAAAAGCAAAATTTTTATAATCCTTGCCAACGCGATGAGCAGCTGTGATATTTAACGCAAATGAAATGGACTCAATCAAATAATACAGCCATCATATATAAGAGCAATGAGTAAAAAACAAAAACAAAAACAAAATTGTAGCGTTACTCCTCATTTACATATGCTGGAATGTTAAGTTAAAGCTATAGCTTTAAGCAGAAGTTACCGGTTTGCATTTATAACGCTCTCGGTAGTTCTTCTTCTTCTTAATTGGCGTAGACACCGCTTACGCGATTATAGTTAACAACCGCGCGCCAGTCGTTTCTTCTTTTCGCTACGTGGCGCCAATTGGATATTCCAAGCGAAGCCAGGTCCTTCTCCACTTGGTCCTTCCAACGGAGTGGAGATCTTCCTCTTCCTCTGCTTCCCCCGGCGGGTACTGCGTCGAATACTTTCAGAGCTGGAGTGTTTTCATCCATCCGGACAGCGTGACCTAGCCAGCGTAGCCGCTGTCTTTTAATTCGCTGAACTATGTCAATGTCGTCGTATATCTCGTAAAGCTCATCGTTCCATCGAATGCGATTTTTGCCGTGGCCAACGCGCAAAGGACCATAAATCTTTCGCAGAACTCTTCTCTCGAAAACTCGCAACGTCGACTCATGGGTTTTTGTCATCGTCGTTGTAATGTTACTCCTCATTTAATTGCAATGTGAAGTTAAGACCAAAGCTCGAAGTAAAAGTCGCGGGGTAGCATTTATATCATTCTGCATAGTTTGGAATATAAAAAATTTCTTATATAATTGTTTTCTTTTGTGAGATTAATATCAGACCGCTCCATACAGAACTGCGCCAATTTGGGTATTTTGTCCAATATGGCTCCCTTTATCCACAAATTAAATTAAATGTGACAAAAGCAAAATATTTTAAGACAAAAAGGAAACGCAACTTATTGGTCGTTATTCCCTTTTGCTTTGTTTTCTACTACACAACAAATTGACAATTCAACCTGCTTGCATACATTTCAGCGTCGTCTCAGCTTTGTATTTTCAATTTCGACTTACAAGCAAATCAAGCGCATGCACACATACATACGAGTATATTCTAACACACCTTACACCGGAGCGCAGGCAACTGAAGCAAAAGGTAGAAGTCAGGCAAGTAATTCAAAGAAATCATGACACAAAAGAAACGAAAACGAATCGAAATACATTCGTCTGCGCATTGAGCACGTCGTCAAATTTATTGGAATTAAATTTTGCAACAATTTTCGAACTCTTTTGTAGATGTTTACACACGAGCGTTTTCTTGTGTGTTTTGGCGCCTTTGCGATACGCTTACTTTATTCCAACAGCAACAAATCGACGCTTTGACTTTTCATTTAGCCGCTGAGTAAATGACTCGAGAGCAGCTGCAGGAATTGCTCAGGTAAATCAATGAACAACAAATTCCATTTTAGCTTTCATTGGCTGCCTATAGCAGCTTTTCGTTGCTTGCCACATGTGCACATATTATATATGCATGCAACAACAACATAAAGTGAACTTACTTTTATTTGCCAGAGTATGTGGTTTGTAATAAGGCATACACTTGAGTTGATTGCAACGCTGCATGCTGCCACAACACTATTCTCTGTTCCTCATATTTTCTAGTTGTGCACAATAGGGATGTACTTAAGAAATGAAGTTCACTTGGGTGTTTGCAAGATACCCAACTAATGAGAAAAAATTTAAGCTCAAGTGGCGACTCGTAAGCAGTAAAAGTTCATGCTACTCGTACCAACACCTCCTAAGCCTATTACCTAGTATAAAGTCAGTAAAATTTATGTATTTTAGATCTTCGCAGCATATAGCATTTTGACCCCACATCAGCCCTTTGGCCTATTTTAACGCGAAACTGCATATACGCCTTTAATAATACCTTAAGTGTATGTTATGCTTTGTTTTTCTGCTCTTGAGAACCACCCTAATGCTCATATTAGCTTACCTGAATTTTGTCATTTAATTTCTTGTCACAGCCCTTTACCCGTAGCCACTTTCGATATTTTTCGCACTGCTTTTTTTGTTTTCACATTCCTGCTCGACACACCACTGCATAAGTGTGTGTGTGTTGTTGTAATTTTTTTAATAATAATACGTAAATATTATTGGGAATTTGTTTATTGCTCATTTGATTTTAATTTCAGTTCAACGAAACTCAATTTTTTCGTAAAAGTTGTCACTCAAAACTCTTTTCAAAATGTTTTTTTTGCTCTTGTAACATGTTGAACAGAAAGCAATAATTTCGTTCGCCGAAGAGTTGTCATCTGAATTACCACGCCCCTAACACAGGTTCCCTCCTACGAATAAAGTTTTTTATCTCTCTATTGAGGGACGGATCCAGAGTCGAATTTTGGGGGACTTTATAATTTTTTACTTGCAACTCAAAATATTTTTCTTCGCGGAGTGCCACTTATGATGGAAATAATGTATAACTTTAACTTTGGGGGGCGGGTAACTCTAAGCAGTTGCCCCCCCGTGGATCCGCCCCTGTCTGTTTTTCTGGTTCAACAAATTTGAATCAAATTTTGTGAGTAATTTTCACAAAATTTTCCCAACACTGCTTTGAAATAATAGAAATTGGAATATCAATATAATCATTTTCCTAGATCATCATTTTTAATCCTGACGCTTTTAAACAAGCGCAACAATGGAGATGTCCTCATCATTCCTTTCGGGCAACACAAACTTAGCAACACTCACTACCACATATTATGGTGGAACTTTGGCAGATTGCTGTTAACCAATCAATCACGGCGCGTGCCCTCACGTAAGCATATTCCACTGAGTTGGAGTTATAATCGGCGAATTTTTCAAATATGCTTAAATCTTATTTAGCTCCCGTCAAAATAGTACGCCCACTAATATGTGGATAATTTTCATATGCTACGCATCACCGAATACGAGAAAGAGTGTGACTAACATTGAGCATAAAGAGTTCTGAAAGGCTCCTTGCAAAATAAAAAAAAATTAAAGCGCATGCCATTTTAAAAAGAAAAAGAGAAATGATAAAAAGAAATAAAAAGACTCCCTATCGGAAATTTTTTGAAATGTGAATAACTTATAAAATAATGAAGACTACAACAAATGTATAAAAATATACACAAATATGATGTAAGCAACCTCTCAGCAATTAAAGATTTTAAAGCCAATTTTTTTTATAAAAAAATTGCATGAAAATTAGAATAGATAGTCAGATTTCCAATTTTTCGTTTTTCACAAAAACACATATCCACTTATTAAGCTGATTAAGCTAATTCGTAAGCAACTTTCAAGCATACAAAGTCCTACTGACCCCTTTAGTACCCACATGAGCACAAAATACAGGAATATCCACTGAGTGTGAAAAATGATACAAAGAAGACGGATTTATGGTAACAGCGACTCCCATACGCGCCGCCAACGCACCAACGAATGCGACAACAAACGGAAAGCGCACACACGCGCAGCGGCTGTAGCAGCTGCATTACAATGATGTAGCATTAACGGCTGTTGCATGTATGAGAAAAATCTGAAAAAGTAAGCAGTTGTGAAAAATTATTAATGGAGTTTTCATGTATATAATATCATTAGCACCGCATTTTGGGCGAGAACGGGAACCTCTTTCGCTGCGATATAAAGCTTTTGCTACCCAGTGTGCAATTCAACAATACCTGTGACAACAGTAAGCAGGTGGCCGGAATGTGTGAGATTTCAAAAAGATAGCATTGGGGTATTTAAAATTCACAGCAGTTGTTTCTGAATCACAAGAGCATGCGGTTACGTGAGGCATGTAGAAGATAGTATTAAAGAGGGAATGGCGAATATATAAGTCTGAATCTTAACACAAATCATAAGTGCTCTATTAGATAATGAATTTTCACAATGAAACCTGGTATTTTCTGGCAACTCGCAAATTATTACTACTACTACTTTTTTCAATAGCCTTTCTCGACAGATTACACGTGAATCGTTTCTAGCTGCCATTTTGTTTTACAAGTACTATATAGTATCGTTTGGCATTTGAATATACTTCTGAACAACGTTACAAATGAACTTATGTTGAACCCTATTACGTAAATTCACGTTCCTTCCCAAGCGACATCGTCTCGTTCTATGAACTGTTGTAAAGTTCCAAGAAGATCCGACGTATTCACACCAAATTTTGATGATGGATGAGGAGGACTTCTGGCTTAATAGGTATGTAAACAAGCAAAATTTCCGCATTTGGTAGGAAGGTCAACCTGAAGGGCTTCAGGAGCTACTATTTCATCCCGAAAAACAACGTGTGGTTTTTGAGCCGATGGAATCATCGGTCCAAATTTCTTCAAAAATGATTCCGGTGCGAACCTAACCGTCAATAATGACCGTTATCGCGCCATGATAACCGACTATTTGATGGCTGAAATTGAATCTCGGTGATATATGGATTCAAAAAGACGGTGCCACTACACACCACCACAATCAATGGATTTGCTGAGAGAACACTTCAGTGAGCAGATAATTTCACACCATTAGACTTACTCGTATTCCTATGGGTATATGCAAAATCTTAAGTCTACTCGGACCATCCCGCTTCGATTCAGGCCTTGGAGCAAAACATCATGCATGTCATTCGCCAGTAACTAGTGGAAATGCTCGAACGAGTCATCGAAAAATTGACTCAACGGATGCACCATCTGAGAAGTAGACGACAGAGACAGAGATAATCTTCAAAAAATAAATGCCAAAAAATGGTCTTTCGAATGATAATAAACATTCCCCACTAAATTCGAAATTTCCGTGTTTTTCTTTGAAAAAAGTAAGGAGCCTCGAAATGGATGACCCTTTGCAATAGTTTGCCAAAACTTGTTTTATGGACTTCAAAACAATATCACTGCTTTTTTATAAAAAAATAATTAATCAGCAAAAATATTAAAATTTAATTTGGTTCAAATTTCAATCGAAAATGTAAATTATTCAGAAAGAAAGATCATCTCTACCGCCCTATCAATGGAAAGCGAAAAAAATATAATTTTAATAAATCCTAAAACTTCATTATTCATTTTCAGACATATTTACTTATGTAAGCATGCATTTTTGTGTGTAAATACACCTCGTTATCTGAATGTATGTGTATTTAATTTAAGCGCAATTTTATTATAAATGTTTTTATAACCCAAGACCAACGTTGTATAAATATAAAGAAGTCATGTGCGTTGTGCACACTCTCTCTCCATTCGAAGCAACATTGTTTCGCACTTTTCAATCCATAATCCGCTAGCAGAGAGTTTTTGGAAAATAATACGCAAAGGCTTAATACCCCCAGTGCCTCACATACTGCAGAGGTTCGAAGATGTGAGTGACCTCCGCCCTACTACACTCACCCATGGGGCCCTTGCCATTTCCATTATAGTCATTATAAAAGCATAACCAAACATACACATATATGCAAATGGCTGTGTATGTATGTGTGTACATTCAAACTCATTTATTTTGCTTAAGCAATGTATGCGCGTATGTGTGGTCGCGAGTGGAACATGCTGTTGGCTGAAAGGATATTATGCACGCGAAAGGGCACTGTGGCGTTTATGGCTGTTCCTTTGTGCGGGAGCTTTACATTAATGTTGGGTAATATAAGCTTAATGACTTGGCAAGAAATCACTAACATCAGCTAACATGGACCCCAGCCGCAGCATCAATCTCGGCGCGTAGCGTTACATTCATTAGCGCATCAAATATTATTTAAGTCGTTTGTATGACGGCAGGTAGGTACACGGTTATGCAATTGCAGTTGCTATAATTCTTTATGTAAATCATAAACGTATTGTTATCCACATTAGAGGTGCTGAATTTGAGGTTATGTGTACGCAGAAAACGAGGCATACAAATTGTCTACCGGCCAAAATCGAGAATGCTTTGAGCACAAGACTTTTTGAATAGAAGTGAAACCATGGAGTTCGAGTACGTGTCAGAACTTGCTGTGCTTCACAAGTTCATATCGACTCGAAACAAAGCGTGCAGCCCTTTATACTTCGGTCTGAGGTCTATAACACAGGCCAAAAGGTGGGCTTGACTTCTCTGCTACCAAGAATTTGTTGCCGATAGGGTTGAGAGTACATGCCCAAGACTGGTCTTAGCTAGTGAAGAGGAAAATTTAGAAATTTTGGATGTTGTAGAGGTCTTTGTATATATCTTGTTTATTCTCCATCAACACAGAGAAATATTATATAGTAATTACGATTTAAAACACCACAATGTTTTTGCATAAAGATATTAGGTTAAAACTGATCTCAGAGATATTAAAACAACTACTGTTGGTAAAAACGGGTTCTATATTAATAGATTTAACCTCGTACGTAGCTTTAAAATATCAACAACCCAGTACAAAAAGCCTCTATGTATGTACTACATATCTCAAATCTTCACACCTACTCTAGCCCCTATTTATGTATATTCAGCAACAACGGCACCTACCATTGGTATTGAACAAGCATTTTTTTTCTGATAGCACCAAAATGCGCCGTAACCACTTTTCACGAATCGTTGCAACACTCCACCGAACAATGTAACAACTTCGTTAGCAGTGTTGTCACCGTTGTAGGTGAAATATTACGAAACTGCACACAAAAATTTGCAACGTTTACTTTACAGAAAAAGATAGCACACAAATCCAACTAGTGGTTATGGTGAAACGATCGCGCAACGGAAACGGAAATAAAGTTTATCGTAATAATTTACAAGCCTCAACCTTTAGTTCGCTGGACAAGCGAAACGGCTGCAGGCGCCTGCCATCCAGCAACTCGTCGACGCACTCCAACAACTTTTTGTGCGCACTTTTGCGCTCAACTTGTCTGTCCGCACGCAACGACGCACTTGACTTCTGTTTGACATCAACTTTGACGCTTTTCAGTTGTTTATTTGTTAGCAGCAACTGTTTTTCTCAGCAACTTTTAACGTGTGGCATCTGTTTACCGGCATTTTTACCTGCAATTTTAGCTTTTTATGTTTTGTAGCTAAATTTACTAACTGCGTTTTTGCTTGTGCTGATTTTTGGCGGTTTTTCCATTTCTTTTTTCTTTGGAACTGTATGCCAAACTGACACTTTTCGACGGGATTAAAAGGTGATTTTGAGTGTTAGTTTCAGAAGTGCCCAAGCAAGAATCTAAAAAAAGGTTTGGCATTAGGTTGATCTCCGTAAACACAAGTGTAGTGAAACACTTCCTTACATCTTATTGGATACACTTAGGTCTTTAAAACCTATAGACTCGGTCAATCATTAATGACTTTGTCCTGATAAATGTTTCAACAAAAGCCTCACAAATTGCACATATACATCGCCCTTATTTCACAGCTCCAGAAATAGATTCAGAAAAAAGAAAAGCAATTTTGTTTCTTTGAGTTTTGAACGACATTCCATCGAGCTACCCATATTTTGGAATTTATAGTAAAAATGTGGTATATTATTTCAAACTTAAAACAAGCTTATTAAGCAGGGACCCTAGGCTTTTACATTCTAAAAGAACCGGTATATGTATTTCTCCCAATGAGTTGCTTCAGAAGTCTTCAAAGCATGTTGCGCTCATCATTCGGTTATATTACAACGACGGAACGGAAATGATTAATACGTCACCTTTTAACACCAGACGGACACATCGACGCCGTGGCCGCAAGTCTTCTTTAATACGACCTCTCTACTCCGCGGTTCTAAACAAACTGAGTAAACTATTGGCAATATAGTTCTTTCTGGTCGAAATAAACTATCGCCTTATAGATCCTACTTTTTGAATCTAGCGCCGCTGGTGGCGCCATCTCGTCAACTGGTGCGTTAGAATTTGCAATCTTTATCGATTGTCCGGTGAGAACTTCATGACATTTCAGGGATTGGAAGTGAGTTATTGCGTTTTAAATGTCAGTATGTTTGTGTTATCGGTGCGAAAATGAGCTTCGAACAAAGAGCTAACGTTACATTCTGTTTTAAAGTTGGCAAAACTTTTACCGAAACATTTCAATTGATTAAACAAGTTTATTGCGATGATTGCCTATCCCGTAGCAGAAAGCACGAATGGTTTCAACGTTTTCAAAGCGGTCGTGAAGACACGAATGACTATCAACATGTGGGCCAATCAAAATCCGTGTTCACCGGAAATTCCACCGAAACTGTGCGTGAATTCATCAAAATCAGTCGAAATCATCAATGAAATCCATGGGAATGGAATTGAATGTCTCCAAAACATTTGAACTAAACGTTTGGGCTTACGAAAGATGTGTGCACGGTTTATTCCGCACAAATTGACTGCCGACCACAAATTGCTCAGAATCCAACATTCGAAGGATATCATTGTGAGCGATTATTTGACCTAAAATCACATTTTAACCATTAACCACTTTCCGTATTCATCTGATATGACACCGTGCGACTTCTTCCTTTTCGGAAAAATACATTTGCCCATGCAAAGAAAGCGTCATGCAGACGTAGAAGCCAAAAGGCTTGCACCGGCATACTGGCGGCCATACCGGCCAACGAGCTAAAACACTCGTTCGAAATGCTTTTGGACCGTGCAAAAAGCTGTATTGAAGAAGAAGAATACTATTTTGAATAAAATAAGTTAATTTTGCTGAAAAAACCATTTGTTCTTTTTTTTTAAGTCCTGTTTACTTTGGAACGCACCTTGTACAATGCCCTAGTTGAAGCAAAACGAGCTCAAAAACTTGCACCTTAGGCTAGAGTTTTAACCAAAGTTTTAACCTTGCCTGAAATCATTTTTAAAACATAATGGCTTTATTTTTATTGTACAGCTAAACTCCTGGCCCTAAAATTAAATTATATGCGTTTGATTTTATTGAAAATTGCTTATCTAAAAACTACACCCTTTACATCAGCATACTTAATAACAAAGGCAACTCTAAAAGTGTTCGAAGGAAAATACGAAAATTAATCAAAGTCTCCATCACTATGCCTGATAAGCAGTATCAACTGGCAGCATGCCAAGATAGAGGTCTCTTCTATATAATATATATAAACAATATATACAATGTATATATTATAGACAACACAAATGTTGCACATAACAATTTACATTAAAGCTTACTTCTTTTACCTTTCTGTTTAGTTTATTGAGGTTAAGTGTACTTCTATTTCATCCTTCTTAAGCTCCGCTCAATATCCTTTTAGATACTTCTGCGTGAGTACGTTGTCTCAGTGCCACTCTTTAGCTATTACTTTTGCAACATGCAAAATTCGCAAACACTTTTTATCTGTAAACTCATTAAATGCAGAGTTTTCGGTGCGCGTTTAACATTTTCTTTTTCTACAGGCGTTAAGTGTTCGTACTTTACAACGTTTGTTTTGTCATGCCTACGGAGCTGGAGTATTCCGAAAAATTTCTGCATATAATTTCATGCAAAATTGTGTATAATTTGCAGAAGCAATCACTTGCTCGCAAAAAGTAAGTGCGCGCTTGGAAAAACTAAAAATACAATAAATAAACAACGCCAATGACAGGGTGTAGGCGAAGGTGTGCAAAAACCGTGTGGCAACTTTACAACTTAATGCGCATGGTAGCGCGTTGGCAAGTGTCAGCGAAAGGCTGTCGTCTTTGATCGTTGTTTGGGCCCTGCTTTTAACAAAATTGTGGGACGCACTGAAATATTACGAGACACTTGCAAGACAAATATGAACAAAAAGTGATTTTTTTGGAATACATATTTTGTATTTAGTACCAGCAGCGGTAGGCTTGAAAGCGCTCACTTCCAAAAAATACTTTTCTCTTGCATTTGGTTTCGAACTTGGCTACTACCTGTCATAGGTCAGAGACGCACTCCACATTCTTCAACGCGCGCTGATTTTCACTAAGCGCTGCGAATAATTCAGGTGCTCTGTAGGTGTATGTGTGCGCGCTGTTCAGGCTTTTGGGCGGATCTATGTAAATTTTTTGGTCACTACAACTGCTGTCACGCCCAGCCGTAGTATTCACTCATTTGGTGGGTACCTACTTGCAATTGCTTACTTAAATGTATTTACATATCATTTACAAGTTATTCTCGCACACTAACACACACACACAGCATATGCAGTTCGCATGTGATTGTATGTGTTTGTGTGAGTGTGAGCTCATGCGTTGTAGAGCGCTGAGTGTTTGCGAAGTGGCGAAATTCAAATTAACGAAGTTTTTGCTATTCTGATTATTTTGCGTTGCTGTTGGCGTTCCAGAGCTATTGTTGTTGACAGCGAAAATTTACAGACTTAAATTGCTTTGAAGTGTAAAATGTGTTGCTTTTTGTTATACTTTTCAGTTGTGCATTTCGCCTACGTTTTTGCTTTGCTCTTTTTTGTTGCAGGCACTGTCTCATAGGAGTGGCTGCTGCTCGTAAGTGGCATGTAATAAAGTTCACAATTCAATTAAGCTTACTTTCTTACAATTGTGGGATTGTGGGTGTTTTCAACACGCTGTTTGCGGAACCAAGCCGAAAACTGTGCTCATTAATTTTGCTGTAATTATAGCAATAATAATTTTAGTATCACACAAGCGTAATTGCTGAACTCTTAATGCACTAGACGTGAGTGCAAGTGATCAATTCGCGCAGAAAGAGATGACAAAAGGATTTGAGGAAATTGAAGCTGCAATATTGATAAAAGGTCTGAATACAACTGCAGAATTGCGAAAAATATGATCAACTAATAATTTGGCTGTTTCTCATGATCGGTTGTGAAGAAGAGATCAGCTATTCCTCAACATGAAATACAGAATCAAAATCGTTGGGTAAACTAGACTACTGACTTACTTAACAGTACACAATTGTAAATTTTAATGAAAACAGACTTCAACCCAGCTTAAATAAATTTGAAGTCTTCATCATAAATTAAGTGCTCAAAATTAAACCAACAAATAAAGAAATGTGGTTCACTAAAACCAATACATTAATTATGCAAAATGCTTCAATTATTTTGATACCTGATTATATTAAGAACGGTCTTCTCAATTTAGCATAATAAACTTAAACAAAATGCGAAAATTCTAAGCTAAACAAATTACGAATAGCAAATGAGAAAACGCTTGATTCTTAAGCACTCCACCAACATTTGTGACCAAGTCGAGCAAAGCAAGCATTCACTGTTCAGCGCCACCAAAATTGTAAATATGTACGAGTACATCTGCAACTTATGTAGAGTTGATGGGAGATTTCCATTATGTGCAAAAGCCCTACAAGAATTTTATCTGTTTACCAAAATAAGAATCCTTGTGTCCTAAGTTATATGCAATTTGAGGTAAGTGCGCTAACGATGATTACTTATACGACCTGGCGCACAATTAGAGCGAAATTGTACTTACAGAGAGGCGAGTCAAAGATCACAGTCTCATACGAAGGCAGCAACACACCTACACTCATTTATATACTACACTAGGGTGTACCTTATTTTTCAAGTTGATTTTTATTTGAAAATGTGCCTTGAAGTTTCAGATTTTGTTCTAAAAATAAGATCTAACATCACTTTACTTCTTCTGCATATTTTATATGGGATTCTTTGATATTATGCTATAAAGTTTTTGAAGATAGAAGAAGGTCTCGGTAATTTTTTTCATAAAAATGTCGCTTTATAAGTTTTACTCAGTTCATGTTATACATCAAATGTACTGTATTCATTAGTACACCATGTCGTATGAGCAACCCAAAATTTATAAATTACTTGTATGAATGCTCAGGACATTGAATGTATAGCTTTAACTGCGTATAACTTTTAGTATGAAATTTTATGAAAAAAATCATCCCGCCATTTTTTGCAGAGCAAAAAATTTTGAGTTCAAATATCTTTCTTTCAAGGTTTTACGTTTACCTCTTAAATCAAAATATAATCGTTGCAAAAATTTAAAAAGCAAAATGATTATTGTAGAATTTAAATTGAAAATAAAGAGCTTGTTTACGCCGAATTATTATTTATAATTATTTATAGAGAAAATACTGAAACTTCAGGTGGTGTTTACAAAACCACAACCAACTCGTGATATATCGGACACCTTCATACTACGCTCATATGTAATTTTGCGAAGAACTGTAAAAATAAATTATAAGCGTGTAAACTGATGTGTTGCAAATATTTAAATGTAAATTTAATAAACAGTAAATGCAACAAATTCAACTTGTGCACACTTCACCATCACCCCACATATACACATGAGTGCATGGCAAAGGCCAAATGAGTTCGCAAGTGAAGCCTGACTGCAGAAAACTGTTGCCGCATGTCTTGCATGGAAATAGCTACATATTATATACATACACATACTAGATATATAAATATGTATATATTATATATACAAATATATATATAGTTTGAAACTACATATTCATGAAAGCTGCTATATACATATATTTACATGTATCTAAGCGTATGCAAATGACATTTGAGCAAATATTTTTTCACTTGTGCTCAGGTTTCATGCCTTCCCTTTAAAATTACTCTAAAAGCTTTTGGCAGATATTGAGTTAGCACTTTCCTTTATAACTTCGTGCAGAAAGATTTACATATATAATATATTTTAAATATGCACCAGAACGTAGAAAGATGTAAGTTTACCAGGACATACTGAACGTTTGTGGCACTATTTGTATGCTAAAAATAAAATAAAAATACCTGTCTAGTTTTTAGAATCAGCTAAGTCGATTAAAAGTTACTTTTGATAATAAAGTACGTTAATAGAACGTTCTTTTTTTATTTAAAATTATCAAAAGACATCACATAGGAACCCAAATAGAAGTCACACGCATATCAAAATCTGTCTAAAAAGGCTTTGAAACTTCCATATTGTAATTAGAACTGACCTACGCACCTAAGAAACATCTAAAACCTTAGATCTAAATCATCTCATTAATGAGAGTATAAGTTGACGGCGAATCTCCCAAACTATATATCTCACTAGCAAAAAAATATCCTATAATCATAGGATAATATGAGTAATCGGAATATAAGATATTAGTTTGAAAATCGAGGTCTAAAATTTCATCCACTCTCAAAAGTATATGCGATTTTTTCCACATTATCTTGGGTAGAATAAATTTTGAGACTTTATTTTCATGTGAAGAACCAAATTGGTATTCATTTATAGACAGCAAACGAGGTAACTGTCGATGGTTTTAGTTACAAAAACTAGCCAATTCAAGTTCGGCGGGGTCTTTCTTTCTTTCAAATATTTCATATTGCAAATACTTTTTGCCGCTACCATAAGAACTACCTATAAACCAATCAACATAATATCTTTGCCACCTCGCCGTATGAGTGAAAGAAATGACGATTAATCTCAAAGACAGCGCTAATTGAGTGTTGATCTAGTGTAGTATAGACAATAAGCTCTTCACTCGCACTAAACTGAGTCCGATTGTGCCTCTGAATGAAAAACTACCAAATACGATGCCGAAGCTCCTAAAACCCCTTTTTCCAAAAGTACTAGTCAGCAGTTAGGAACACGGACAATACCGGGAAGTCTTAAACTTAGCAAAACAAAGATTTTAAACGACAATTTCAAGCTTATATCAGATCCACTCTCAACACAAAAAAACGCTTCAACGCTTGTCTCAATTTCAACACCCTCGACATCATTAACTCCGGCGGCCAACAAAAGCAAACGCCGTACTTACTGCCCTATTCCACATTTATGAGGTTTGAATTGCAAAATAAAGTGCCACAAACAGCAACAACAACAACGTCGCTACAATTTTGCATAAATTTTATTTTACTTTTCAGTTTATTACATAACGGTAGTTTTGAATTTATTATTTATTTTACGCGCGATTTTTTTTCCTTGCCACTTCACCACGCTTTTTGCCCCAACCACTTAACACTATTTCGCGTGCAACAAAAAAACACCGCAAATATTGTAAGTTAAGTTTAAAAAATGCAAATTTAAAATGCATGCAACAAAAACGCTTTCTGCAACTTTCAAGCGGTGGCTGTGTGATTGCGGCATGCAATTGAGAGGAAAAGCGCAGGGTGATGAAGTGCAGCGCAATATGTGGCACAAGTTGCTGCCGCTGTTAATGCTCTTGCCGTCCAATTTACATGGCGCTTTGTTGTTGTTGTTGTTTTTGCTATTGTCATTTTGTTTTTGTTGCTGCAGCGCACCTTCCTCTTGCGTGTGGATGTTGCTGTGCAGTTAATGTGTCTGCGCTTTGCTGTGGCATGTAGCGAATTAAACGCACTTCACTCCACTTTCCTCTTTCGCAAGTGGCGTGTAAGTGCGCATGTGTATGTGCGTGCGTGTATCGCGTTGTTGCAGACACAATGCATATGCACTTTCCTTCAAAGGATGTGTGTTAAGTTATCTTAACACATGTACGTACGTCTATCAGCGTCACTTTGAAGTATGCCACGTGCTGTGGGCACCCTTTAAATTAAAATTTATGAGAATTTATATAAATTTATTTACAACCACTTGTTATAATTCTAGACTGCCATCAGAGGGATTCGCTTTCATCAACAGATTTGTAAGCAGTTTGTTTTGTAAGGCCTCATTCTGAGGATGTCTAACCTTAAGAGAACTCTTCTGGTTTTATATATTTTGAGTTTTAGGCAACTCTATTGATAGACTACGTGAGTTCTATCCACTTTATAGTTGAAGAACGACCATCATGCACATCGCTGGCTCAGTGACTCAGCTTAGCTCAAAACGAGATGGCCACCAATCCCGATTTAAAAAAAAAAATCTTGTTCTTTGACGTAGCTCACCTTTGATTGAATGGCCATAGGCCACTATCGTGACGTTACGTCCATATGAATTAACTCCGCTGGACTAATTTTTGTGGGATTTTGTGAACTACCAAAAGAACAGAGGCGAGCAGAGCAATGGTGAATCGAAACAGCTTATATTCCAACAATTCTATACTCTCTAGCTTAGAAAGTTCTGGGACCTTCATTTGCGAGTTTTCCAATTTCAAACTAAAATTGCAATGTTCAATCCTGCTTAAATTAAAGTAAAAGTTAATGCTTTCACTGTTCGCACGCATGCCATAAAACATATACAAAGAATAGACAAGACTAAAGATTAAAAACTTAACGTCACTTAGCAACAGCTACTCATATGGATTACAGTTAGCATATGGATTACAGTTAACATATTTACAGTTGTAAGTGTAGTTAGTTGAAGTGTTGAAAAGCTCCCAGCTCAAATCCTTAGCTTGTATATTTAAGATTCTTAATTACATCAGCTCGCTGTAGCAATGTTGAAAAGAAAGTGCAACAACATACAACACAAAAACAACAGCTGATATAGGATAATCTACCCGTAGGAATTACACAGATTGCAATGCGTTAGCTATCGCTGTACCGAAGCGGCAGCGAACCGAGCACTTGTGAACTGAAACCTTAGGCAACATATATTCTTAGATTTAAACTAATTCATATGAATAATTTAGTGATTATTTTCCAATAAAAATATTATACATATATGTAGATTTGCTGAAATTTTTTAAAATCATCATTAAATTTGTTAATCGTATGTTTTGCGTTAATGATAGGCTTTGCAGATTAGAACTGTTGAGATAATTTTTCTGACTCATGTTTGAACTTTTTTTTATGTGATTATTAGATGGACAGATCCTAGCTAACGAACGAGTTGTCTTCGAGTACCTGGAAAATCAGGACAAATATTTTCGCGCGACGTATTTCTGTAAGTGTTGCAAGCCGAAAATGTTTGCTCGGTATATCTACGACAGAGGCGTGTGATACGATCAAGCAGGCCTACGCAGATGTTGCTTTAGCAAGAAGTGGTGTGTTTTGATGGCACCTGGCCTGTTTGGAGGGCCGGGAAGAAGTCGCTGATGAATGAGCAAAACCAAAGTGTAAACGTTGCTCATTGCGTTATTTGATATTAAAGGCATCGTCCACCATGAGTTTGTTCCTCCTGGACAAACCGTCAACGCCAAGTTTTACGTGGAAGTCCTCGAGAGTCGCAAAGCAAGGGCCAATCGGGTCCAACAAGACATCGCTACCGATTGGAAGATGCACCACGAAACGCCCCGGCTCACACCGCCTTTCTTGTGAACAGCTACCTAACCAAGGCCGGCATCCCCCGGTCTTTTTTTTATTGTTTCGTTGCTTGAAAAGACCGATGAAAGGCTAGCATTTTGAGGCAACAGAGGGAATCCAATCAGCAAATGGAAGCAGAATTGTCTGCGCAGAGTTTAGACTTTACATTATCCCCACTGGAAAAAGTATATGGGTGTGATATTACACAGTCTTGGTGGCCAATAAACTGTCCGAAATCTTAAACTTATCTGCTGCTTGAATTGTTCTCTCAATAAATGCACTGATTGATGCGATGTGTGGGAAGGGGCGCCATGATTTCACCAGCCTACAAACCATACCAAATTGTTGTTTTTTCTGGATGAAATGGCAGCTTTTAAATTTCTTCAGGTTTCTTAGCCTCAAATACGGTAATTTTGCTTGTTTACATACCCATTGAACCAGAAATAGACCTTACCGCAGAACAAAATTTGGCTCGAAAACGTCGAATCTTCTTGAAACTTTTCAAGAGTCCGTACAGCGAAACGTTGCCTCGCTTGAAAAGGTCGAACGCCTTCAGTTCTTGCACAAACTGTATTTTGTGCGCTTTCAATTAAATATCTTGACGTAAAATGCGCCAAGTTCTTCCATACATCAGTCCAAATTGCTGCGATCGCCGCCAAATCGACTCGTCACGGTCTTTGTGTAGACTCTCAACTACGGTTGCTCTATTTTCCTCACTGCTTGCCGGACGTAGCCAATAATAAATGATGTGTCTCAAGATAGGTGATGTGTTGCCAATAGTACGCTCAGTAGGCCGATTTTGTTGACCATAAGTTGAACGCGAAAAACATTCTTTACATAACGGGATTTTTTGTAATAAAGTTAATGAATTTGTAAAAACTGTTCAGAAGTAAGTCTTCCCATGATGAAACGCCAAACAATACCGAGCAAAACTAAAACTACTCAAAAAAAGCTATTGAAGGAAGTACCTCTACGTTGATCCCCCATTATTATTATTACTTTGCTGAAACTTTACTATTTTAGCGAGTGTTCTATTGCCGCCTCTTTAGCCATAATGATGTTACTCCATACATATGTACATATAGCCGATAACTTTAAAATTTGTTAATTCGTCATAAACTGAGTGTGAAGGTCCGGCTTTTGTCCTTCTCAGAGAGCGCAGTAGTGTGTAAGTAAAATGAGAAATCGAATTTTGAATATTTTGAGCTGTCAACTTTGATTGATCTATGTTATTATAAATAGACACAATTTTTTAACTTTATTTGCATTACTGTTATCGACTGGCACAATACGCTACTCAAAATTTATTAGATAAGTAACGGGTCATTTATCATTCGTTGAGAGATGAAAAGCAGAAAGGATTGCAGATTAATTTATTTGACTTCACAACTTTACGGGCTAGAAAGCGACGCTTAAAATAACAGTTTATATTACAGGTTTACGAATAAATATTACAAAAGTATATATGTACACATATTATAGGTATATATACATATATTATATGTATGTATACATGTTTGAGTGTATATGTGTACTAAGCCTATATGTGCGGTCATTCATTCAAAGGATTTTGCTCATTAATTCTCTTCTCTGCGCTTACACAGGATCAGAGATATCACGAGGAGTAGCTTACAAATGAATTAATAAATAGAGAAATAAATTTAGGTATGAATGCAATCACATCACAATACACACACATACTTGACACACACAACAGTTCTGTGGAGTTTTAACTAGCCAGCCTAAGTATGAAGAGATAAAGTGCGCGCATGAGCTCAAAGCGGCGCTGTGTACAGTTATTCATCTGTGCGGGTTAATATATAGAGCGATGCGTGTATAATTTATATTATTTGTATGCGAACAAAGCCCAACACTTTTGTTTATCTTGCTCATCAGCCTAACTGTCTATCAAGTTAGCTAGTCTATTTATTAACCTACTTTGTTAGACATTTTGCGAAATGAAAAATTATCACGCAAAACGCACCGAAAGCCAAACACCCATCACATTCGCTCTTAATATTTTATTCATTACACTTCTTTTTTCCTTCGTACACACACATTTATACATAAAAAGATGAATTGAAGAGCTTAGTGTGGGTAAGTGTGTGCGTTTGTGTTTATGTTTTTGTATGTGTGCGAATTGAGCACTGCCACTACTGTCGACTTATGCACTTAAGCAGCGCATAAGTAAAATAAATGAGTGTAAGTGACTTCTTCAAGTAAGCGTGTGCTGCGAATTGTTGTAGCAAGCATTTAGGCGCTACATTTATTTATTTCATTATGCTGATTTATTTGCCCAACTGACAACTCGCATGTTATCCTTTTGCTACAAGCTGAATGCCAGATGATTAGTTTTTTCTCGCAGCATAAAAAATATGATCAAAGAAATGGTAAAATTCGCTTTCAATGTACTTAAAATGCGACGTCGGACTCTCATTGTAGAACTGAAAGCGTGTATGCAGAAATCGCAAATTTTGCATGCAGCCATGTTTTCAGATAACGTTATTTATAATAATTTTCTATATAAAGGCTATTAACATTTTTTTTTTTTTAATATTAAATTTGAAAATGCTTCACCTCTGTATCTTCTCCCAATTTTTTATTTATTATTTATCAATATTTTACAATTTATTCAATATGTACCGGAACCTTTTCAGCTTCATAAATCATATATTTGAGATATTATCACTTAAAAACGGTTCACTTAGGTAAATTTTATTATTTTGGTGCGAACGCCTGTTTTGCTTACAAACCAAAGTTGCTTTCGAAAAAGCACATTACCCAAAAGTAGTTCTGATGTATATAAAGTAATGACTTTTTAGTGTAAAGCTGATGATTGATAGACCCTTTATTGTAATTCTAACCTCACGATATGCCATCGGATTTTATATTCCGAACATCAGAACTTCATAATCAAAATCTAACTATTGCAAATTGATTTTAACGGATTAAGTTCTCAAATTTGCTTCTCAAACCAAGACAAAGTGCTTGAGAATAGAATGCTCAGAATGTTGCCCATAAAAGCTACAGATAGTATCGCATATAATAAATATTATATTAAACTAGAAAGTATTGAATAAGGAGCCCAACCCATGCTATTACGCAGGCCTAACACATTCGAAGATTGTCCCTGCTCGATTAAATTCTGCAGCTCGAATTATTTTCTCCAGCAGCCGATTGAAGAAGTCGCACGATAGGGTTCCGCCTTGTCTGAAACCTCGTTTGGTATCGACATACTCGAAAAGGTCCTTCCCGATCCTGACGGAGTTTTTGTTATTGATCAACTTCAGTTTTCACAGCCGAGTTAGTTTTGCGGGAATAACAAATTCAGACATCACGGCATAAAGGCAGCTCTTTTTCGTGTAGCCAGAAACAGCTTTGAAATCGACGAAAAAGTGGTACGTGTCGATTCTATTTTCTCGGGTCTTTTCCAAAATTTGGGGCATGGTGGATATCTGGTCGGTTGTTGATTTTCCAGGTCTAAAGCCACACAGATAAGGTCCAGTCAGTTTATTGACGGTGGACTTTAATCTTTCACACAAGAGCACTCTTAAATTCCAATCGTTGGAGAAACTTTCGTCCGACCATATTCTACAAAGATATTATCAGTTCTTCGCCGCCGTGTTTGAATAGCTCGGCCGGCAATACATCGGTCCCCGATGCTTTGTTGTTCTTCAGACGGGTAATTGTTATTCGAATTTCTTCATGGTCGGACAATGGAATGGAAAGCGTCATCAATTGGGGAATCAAGTTCGCCTTCTCCTAGCGTTATGCTTTCACTGCCATTCAGCAGGCTGGAGAAGTGCTCTCGTCATAATTTTAGTATGCTCTGGGCATCGGTTAGTAGATCACCTTTGAGGGTTCTACTTTTTTGAAAATTAATATCAAGTGCTATTTCAAGGAACATTAAGCCTAAACTACAATTTTGCAGCATTAAAGGCACTTGGAACGAACACGGATTTTTATGCGACCAAGGACTGTTAAACTAGCAACTTTCCAACAAATTACTTCAAAACTGTTTTCAGCCGGTAAAACAACAAAAACAACTCATGATTACTAAGAATTCATTAGCATTACCTTAGATGGCTTCTGCCTTGCTTAAAAGAATCAGGACTTTGGCTATCACCGTTTCTAAAGGAAAGCAACAAAAGTTAAAATGGAAGGAGGGCTAGTGATCAAAGCCTATGTATACTACTTAGTTTATGGCATAATAAGACATGCGAAACAAATTTATTTCATTTAAATAAAACCAATTGATTCTCATTTCACCCACACATAATTGACTTGCCCGCCAAGCAGTACATCAAAGGCTAATACTCAACAGATTTCCAAACAATTGGCGCACAAAGAAGACAACCAAAACAAATTTACAAAACCGAAAATCGGCAATCGGCAATGGAGAAAGACAACGTAACTTATTTAAAACCCACTGAGCGCTTTGGCTTCTCAATCAGCGTTGGCAGCAAGACAAATTAGTAACCACAAAGCATTACAAGACAATTACTCAATAATGCCGAACTACGCAGAGTCAGTCGTGTGCGTTTACCGTTTTCAACCATTTCCCAAACCACAATTTGACATGAATAAATTCCTGTCACAATTGCCGCAAAGCCTTCGTATTACTCTAATTCAATCGAAATGTTAACGCTTTGCTTATTCCCAAGCACACAACAGAAACGGACGAGAGTGTGGGAGCGAGTCGAATTGCAAATGCCGCATGTACTTAAGCAAATACTTAAGATATGCAGACTACAAATATTCCCTCCTTTATGGATATGTGTGCGTGTGTTTGTGCCAACTTGCTGCTGTGCAACGTTGTCTTCCGCCAATTCACCATCAAAGATCAATCAAAATCGATTATCCTTGATTAGTTGACGTTATCCCTTTGAAGTCGCACATCATTGTCAGCTCAACAAAATTTATATTCACATGTGTGTGTGTGTGTGTGCGTAAGCCGGCATATGTGTGCGGTTAAGTCGCTTACTGTTTACGAGTATGTGTTGACAGTTTCTTGCTGCCCTCTGCTTGTGCCATCTAATCGCTGAGGACATGCGACTGCCGCTGCCTTTTTCCTACATATGAGCATACTTTTTTGCTTTTGTAGCACAAACACATTTATTTCTTTTATATCGACGTGTGTAGCTTTGTCATCTCGAAATCCGTTGTATTTTCAGTCACTCTCTCGTTCCACACTGTCCTTTTTATCTTATCGCAGACAGGATTTTCTCTTGCCGGAGCTGCCATTTAATTGTATGGCGTGTGCAGGGAAATAAAAAGCACATTAAATGGTTCAATTATCTTTATACGCAAACTTCTACCCATTCCACGAACAAAATTACTCTCTGCACGTTTGTTTTTTTTTTCTGTAATTTTATCATTCAATAACTACTTTTCTTCGATTTTCATGTTGTTGATAACAGCAACCTCTTTTTTTTTGTGGCACTATTTCCCATTTACTGGTCCACAATAAAGAAACTTCGTTTGCCCCAACCTACGCCTTCTATACTCTTATCTGTAATGCTATTAACTTGGACCCAATCAAGACAAATATCGAATGTTTTAAACGTAAACGACTTGTTTACCCATAAAGCCTATTCACAAGCCAGCGTTAGTAAAAGAAATACACAAATATACTTCCTTGAAATTGACAACATTTTCGTCCAAATTTCGAAACGCTTTCTTTGTAGATATAGCCCATATTTTTTACTTATCTGAAGGTATCGAAATATGTTGTCACTTTTCTGGACTTTAGCAGTAAAAGAATCCATTGGTTCTTAGAGTGAACGAAGTGAGTAACCTGGTCTAAACCTTTTCTCTCTTTCTTACCTTTAAAAACTACAAGCTACAGCTCTGGCAAGTGAATTGAGCACATGTCTATTGAATTAGAATTAACATATTGTCTCGATTACATAACATTTTTATGACGTAGAACCACTCTCTAATAGGACTCAATTTACGATATATTGAAAGTGATATATTACATGTTGAAATTTTAATTTTGAAACACAAAAACCCAAATTTTCGAAAAAAAACACGAACCCAGTGAAATTTTGACTATTAAAAAATTTTTGCTCTTTCTGGCCCTCTAAACTAAACTAACAAATCAGCACCTCATCAAACGCACCAGTGTTAATATTGGGTAGTCGAAAAAGTATTTTCGTATTTCTAATCAAACTTCAACTTAGTTTTTTATATTTAATGAACCAAACATATAACATTTTGGTTGACCACTTTTTGCTATTTTTCCGCTAGAGACATTCTTCCATCAGTGCAAAACTTGTCTGCGCCGAGTAATTTGCACAGGCTTCTCTTGAAGTCAACTTTACTCCATTAAGGGAATTCTGCATTGACCGGGACAAATGGTAGTTCGATGGTGCAAGGTCAGGGCTGTATGGTGGGTGCATCAAAGCTTCCCAACCAAGCTCTCTCAGTTTTTGCCGAGTCATCAAAAAAGTGAGCGGTCTAACGTTGTCCTGATGGAACACAGATCATTTCTGGTCGTTTTTTCGATTGCTTGCTTCAATCTCATTACTTGTTGATGTAAACTGTAGAATCAATCGTTCTTTTAGGCTGCTCCAGCTTATAGTGGATAATTCTTTTCCAATCCCTACAAACACTCAGAACAAGCTTTCGAGGCGTCAATCCTGGCCTTGCGACCATTTATTGAGCTTTACCACGCTTGAACCATGATGCTTTTCGCACATTATTGTCTTATTTGATCCACTTTTCACTTGCTGTTAACATTCGCTTCAGAAATGGTTCGATTTCATTGCGTTTCAGCCAAGAATCGCATATGTTAATTCGGTCCATTAAATCTTTCACAGACAAGTCATGTGTTACCCAAACATCAAGCACTGGTAGCACTGCGTACGACTGCAACGACATCAACTGACAAAATACGAAAAGACTTTTTCGACTTCTCAGTAAATGATAGAAGGACGCGGACAATGACCAAATACGCTTCGGTATGAGAGAGAGATTCTGCCTATAATTTAGGAACCAAATTCAACCAACTTCTGTAAAACAATTTCAGAATTCTTTATAGTGTCTTAAACGTTCTTCAAGCGCCTATTTATATTTCTCTCCTAATCATACAATGCCTTTGAATTTTGCATACATGAACCCCACTTATTATCCTTACGCAACAACTCTTCTCTAATTGACTTCACTTAAAATAAGATTACATTTTAATACTTTTACATGCAGTTCTATTGAATTCCACGCAAAATTCGAATTTATTTCTATCTCTTCTGATTCGTTTTTGCGTCGATTAGACGAAAACGATTCGCCGCAATCAAAAGAATTTGTTTTTTGAATCAAACGTCTGCACATGACACTGGATGGATGAAGTCAAAATTAAATGATTTTCCTATCAATTTTGACAGCTTCATGACAGCAGTAAATAAATTTCGAACAACAACGGAAATATCTGGGGAAATGCAAGCAGCAAACATGAGCTTCTGAGTAAGTACAGGGCAATAAGCTGGAAAAAACACTAATAAATGTTTATATAGAAACATATGCATACATTTACATATGCACGTTTATTTATACATACATATTTAAGTATGTATGTATGTATGTATGCTTATATGCATGTTCGCACATAGAATCTTCACGCCAAATTGTTTGTTGCAGACTTGAAATTCAGCGTTGAGGCGAGATTTCGCGCAACATTTAACATATGAATAAATGTATATACAAACACATGCTTTTGCACATACAGTGGTATGGCTTGCTGCACAACGACAGCAACAAAATACCGCAAATTCGTTGCCACACGCACCATAAACCGTAGCGTCAACAGCGCGCCCTTAGAAGTAAGCGCCAACCAGACATGGAAGCACACTTGAAGCCACCGAAAGCCAAATGGAGCTGACTGAGCGCACACACACTCACAAAAATATGTATATATTAAGTTTCTTCGTGTACCTATCTCATGGCCCTGCGTAAGTCACCTAATTCGTTTTAGCTTGGCGTTGCGACGGCATCATAACGTAAGCCAATCCACCAATCCGTCAACAATCAACAAAAAAAACGGCTAAAATCAAACGATAGCTTAAGGTGTTGAAAGTGCGCGGCAATTGGTGGAAAAAATATTTATGCACGTGAATAGGTGCGCCCGTACCAAGTACACACATACGTACTACACATACAAACGCAAACACATGTACGCGTGCAGTTTTTCAACTTCAAAGGCACGCGTTGATTTTTTGCGGAATTTTTCGTGGATTGTGCGCGACAGCTTGTCAAGCTGGAGATTTAATGTATTTGATTGAAAGGATATTTTACGCCTTATTCATCATGCTAAATAATAATTCATGCGGTTTAACTTTGATTGATGACAATTACGCGCACACAGCAACATATACATACATGCAAGCATGAGGCTAAAATAATGGAGCTCTAATGGTTGTAACGGTAAACACGAGCGGATATAAAATCACAACGAAATTTCTTGAAATCTCGGTATTATATGATGAAAATTTTTCGCTTCGAGCTTCATAGAGATTTTAAAACTAGTTTTACGAAAACTTTACGGAGTCACTGTTTACAATAGTGAAGTAAAGGTAATTAATGTGCCTATTATTCGCATGTAATCAGCATTGTTTTTATCAACACGGTCAAGATCTCTTGAAATTTCGAAGTACTGTCGAAGTTTAAACTATTCGAACGACTATATCATAGTCTAAAATCCACACTGAGGCATATACATATAGTTGGAAAGCATCAAAAGAACGGAAGATGTATATAGCATTACTGTAAATAACTAAAATGAACACTTATACAGTAAAAAATCTCCTATATTCATATTAAGTACAACCGGTCTATCAATCTCTCACAAGATCAAAGGCGAGGAGAGAACAAGCACTTGAACTTTGGCAAGATCGATGAACAAGGAAGCGCAGAAGTAGTTGAACCATCAAACTAATCAAGAATATAGATATGTTCAAAAGCAGAAAATATGACGAGGTGAGCTAAAAGTCAACACAGATGCTCTCGGGTCACGGGCATTTCCGAAAATATCAGTACAATATGGGGAAAGCAGAAATTAATGCATGTATAGTATTTACTGAGACTACGTCTAGTACTTACACACAAGTCATACATTTTTAAGTGCAAACGATGTAAACACGCATGGAGAGGATTAGACAACAAAATTGGACAACTCAACACGAAAAATTTAGTATAAAAAAGCCATAAAAAGAGGGGCATTGCCGCGGTGTATTCGACTCCAGCGAATTTTAGTCAATAGAAGCCCAAGCGCTTGAGGCTGGCTACAGTCTATTTCAAGACGCAGGGATAGTAAAAACTGATATTCAATGGATTCATATTGAAACCTTGCCGTGTAGTAATACGAAAGCGCTTGTGTGACAAGGGAAAACCTATGAAAGAAGGTGAGAGTTTTACGTTATTGATGTTTTTCTTTTAATTACAGGAGCGCTGATATTAGTAGGTTAGATAAATAATTTTATCTGTGATAAAAACTTTGTGGTCTCGAGAAAAAGTTATCAGAGACAGCTCCGGAAGGGATACAATATAAATGAAAATCATGACCAAAAGCTTTTTTTCAAAAAAGTCAGAGATCCAATATTTATTTTATTATTTCGTGAGAGCATTCTGATCCCATATTATTCCTACTACAGTATTATTCTTACTCTCCATATACAAATTCAAGACAATGAAATATTCATATATTTAGGCTTAATTTCTCTATTGGAAAGAAATTAATGGCTAGGTCAAATGTGCTACGAAAGGCTGTATAAGAAAAATGGGCACGGTTCTCACTAAAACTGGTTTGGTTGTCAATTTAAGGTCGAAATATTGCTCAAAATTCGATGTTTTTTTGAGAAACCCTCATTTTGTCAACAAAATATATTTTGTTTATTCCTTAAACTAATTACTAGATTTAACATTACTTAAACGTAATCTGTTTGGTTTTTAATTACAGAGGATCCAGTTCAGAGATATAGTGGTCGCCGCAAAACGTTTTTTTCTAGGGGAGCTTTCCAAATAAATATTTTTACTAATACTAAGTTACAGTTAAATAATACCAAAATATGTGAACAAACTTTTAGATCAATAAATTTCTCAGAAAAAAAACTTTTTTCGGCCTGACTGTATATGACCCCTTAAGGGGTCAGTAGAGTACCTGGATTATTTTTTGACATTTTTTGTCTTAGAAATTTTTATTCTACAATAAAACTTTTTTCATATATCTTGAGATATATCGTGGAGTGTATAAACAAACTTTTTCGGAATTTTTGATGACACTGTCGGAAAAATGGTGAATGAGATGCGTTTTTTCACTGGCGGACACGATTTCTGATGTGTGGATCATCTGAAACACAAAAACGAAATTTATTCTTAAAAAGTATACAATGTTAAGGATGATAGCCAGGCGTTTTGTGAACATTTAAAAAAAATTAAGCAAATCGGTTGAGCGATTCGACCGGAATCATGTCCGCCAGTTTAAAAGTATGCGTTTTGATAAAAACGCGTTTAAAGTTTGAGTTTTGCACTCCGAGCGCTCCGAACGTTGGACGTTATTATTATTTTTGGGTCTTTTTCAAAACCTTCCAGTAGTAAAGTGGGTTTCTATAAACAAAATTTTTTGAAAAAAGATTACCCTACAGACCCCTTGGCCAAACTCTCATGTATAAATTTTACCGACGATTTCTTCGAAGGTACTACATACCTCTTATGGATATAATTTTAAATTCAATCCTCATATTAAAGTATGTGAATTTAGGTCAAAAATCATACCTATAAATTTTCTGCTTTTAAAATCAATTCATTCTCTTTCGTTAATTTGCTTTTTCAATTATCTTATAACTGTACCACCTTAAAAGAGCTCCCCTAATACACACTCTTGCATGCACAGTTCATTCATATTTCCACTCGTAATTATAAAGATGTAAGTATACCTGCAACAAGCCATTAAGTGCCTTCTCTTATTGGCCACATTACAAGCGCAAAGAAGCTCTGCGGAACAACTTCAATTTATGTTACTCATACGCCACGGCGACGCCCAGTCACCAGTCTATAGACAGATATATACTGAGGTAGCTACCCCGCCCCTATAGCTGGTAACCGCTACCCACAAACGGCGTGTAAATTACATGCATTACAGCGTGCTAACATTTATGGACCCAACATGACAGGCGAAAAAGCGTACAAAAATCTTGTGAAAAGGTGCGAGAATTGTAGGTGACAGTTGTAATGCGGCTGTTAGCAGCCAATAGCTGTGATGTTAGATTTAATGTGTACTTTTTTTGCGCCATATTTAACATGCTGGTAGCTCTCGATATTTTTTTGTTTTTGTTGCTTACGCACAAGCAGGACAACCACTCGCATCAGCAAATCTCGACACAAAACACACGTGAGCCCTAAGCTGATATGATGGACACATGCACATACACGCCATATACAAACGCCAAACTATGCTCTATCGGTGGGAAAATCACACAGTCGCACTTTGATAAAAATCCTTTCATTTTGTTGTTGTGTTTTTTGCTTTTTGTTATTTTTTGTTTTGCAAATTTTAATACTCCGTTTGCAAGGCTTCAAAGTGAAGTTGACGAAAGTGTGTTAAAAACACATACATGCATGTTCATCGTTACTATGTTGTTTTTTTGCCAATTTCGTTTACAATTCGCAGGCGGAAATTTCAATTTGAATTTACGCCTTTTTCAACCAATCCATCTACACGCTTCAAAGAGACTGATAAATTACGCAAAACTTTTGGAAGTTGAGTAATAACAAGTTGGCAACGTCAAAAAAGCTAAGTAAATTGAAAAGCGAAATCATGAACGCTCGCTCGTTCGCTCGCCAAACAGCATAGAGAAGCGTGTTGCAAAGAATTAGTTTGCCTGAGTATGTATATGTGTGTGTGCATGTGCCTGAGTGTAGGTGTATATGGCCTAGAACTGTTGATAAGTGATTCGATATGCTGTGTGTGGCTTAGTGACACGAAGTCAGATTGTAGTTGCCAAAAGGAAAGCAATTAAATTAAAAACCTTTCTATTTTACATAATAATACGGGCAGTTAGAAGGATGAAAAGTGAAAACAACAACAAAAAAGTGCCTCTTAGTGAAATTATTAATTAAAGAGAAGTGATTTTAGTATATGTCTGACAGTGTAAAAAGAAAAAAACTATCAGAGTGAAAAGTAAAAAACGCATTTTGGATTTTGAATTGTCGCTTTTAAAGAGGAAAGTAAATCGCAATTGCATTTTGAAACCGATTAGAGAAGGCTAAAGAGTTTTGAGCTTTGAGTAACTGGTTCGGAAAATATATTTTAATTACGCAAATCGAATTTTCGTTGACAAAAATGTGAAATATGCAAGCAAACAGGCGGCTCTAGCTGTAGCCATAGCACCAGAATTCTTCTTTTTATATTTTATGTAATTTTTTTTTAAAAAATTTAAAAAAAAAAATTGTAATTTTCACCAATAATTTGTGTTAAATATGCATATTTTTATATATATAGGTAGGAGTGCATCCCTGTTATCTATCGGGCTCAATTAGCACTTGATGTGCCATTTTGATTTTATATATATACTAGATACAAATATACATACTCGTAGTACCTAGATGTGAGTGCCAATAAAGTCAAAGCAAATTCTGTAATCTTCACTTTCACTAATTGTTGAAGGTAAAAACTGAAAATTAATTATTTTTGCCTACACAGACACAAATTATACCTTTCAAGATAGACACTCTCACATATGTAAAAATTCACGCATTCACTTTGAACATATTTTGCGAGCTTTTGCGCCTTTTACAGCAGTCAGAGACAGACATCGCCAACTAAGATGTCTGACTTTTACTCCGCACATACCAGGCATTACCTCAGAGGTCGAATGTTGTGCCGGCAATAGCTATGCGGTAACTTAGAAAACATAGAGTGAGTATGGAGTGTCTGGAAATTCTAATTCCCACATTATATGTAGTAGTGTGGAAACCAAAATGTGAAGCGCACAACTTTTACGAAGAATTTACTGTAAAAAACGATAATAGATGTTGACCTGAGAAGCTGTATAAAACAATGACACTGAAGGGTTGCGACGCTGACTGCCAAAGCATGAAAAGTTAATGATTTTTAATGACGAAGTAACACAAGCAAAGACAAGAAATCAATGAGCTTCATGGCGACACGTGGTGCGACCACAAAAGTGTAAGTGTAACCTGTAAGTATTTAACGAATTACTTTTATATATGAATATTTTACAAAAATAGTTTGAAAGATTTTTATAACTAATTTTAATCAGGGAGCGCCTGAATTAAAAATTATATAACAATTCATAAAAATCTCGAAACTCTTGAACCCCTAAAAGAACGCTGTTGGACCAGTCTGACAACAGTCAACAAATCAGCGTACCTTTTGAAACTCAGCAGCTTTTCACTCTCATTTTTAAACGTAAGTGAGTGTGTGTGTATATTTAAAATTTGTATACGCCAGGGAAATTAATATGTTGCCAAACTTAGCGCACACCGTTAAAGGACAAAGGACTAAGTTTTTGCAGGTACAACTCCAACAATCGAACCAAATGTTCAGAAAGACAGTACAGCACATGAATATTGAAAACATGAAAAAGATGTGCAACAAAGAAAGCAAGAGTGAGTTAAGGGTCCGTGCATTAAAAATTAAAATCAAGAACAACAGAGGCCCACCGTGGACACTAAAAAGCCGAAAACAATTAAAAACCGCAAAGTTGTTGGATTTTGCAATAGGTATACTGAGACAAACAGTGGCCGAACAGATGCTGTGTATTGAAGGGAAGCACCTTTTGAAGCATGTAGTCTTTTTCGCATAAAAAGAAGATATTTATCTAAGAAACCTTAACTTTTGCATTATGAGATGACTTAAAAACCAGAATGTGAATTCAACCCGAATCTCTTGTTTCCCTTTATAACAACTTTTCGTTCCAACACCGCCGTCAAGTGAAAGTAATGTGAGTATAACATGCGCAAGGCACGTGTGTGGCTCGTGAATGGAAACGACAACTGCTTTGTGTGGCTTTCGCGGTTTGAACCTCGATTCTAATTGGTTGTGTGACAACATATTGCTTTATGTAAATACATTAGCGACATCAGAATATTTTATTTAATAAGAAATATGATAAAAGGCAACGCACAGCAGGCATTTATAAGTAGTGAAGTAAACTTTAAGTTATTTAGTATTTTTATACTCTCGCAACAAAATTGCTAAGGAGAGTATTATAGTTTTGTTCACATAACGGTTTTCCTAAAACTAAAAGAGTCAGATATAGGGTTACATATACAAAAGTGATCAAGGTGACGAGTAGAGTTTATGCCTGTCTGTCCGTCCGTCCGTCTGTCCGTCCGTCCGTGCAAGCTGTAACTTGAGCAAAAAATTGAGATATCATGATGAAACTTGGTACACGTATTTCTTGGCTCCATAAGAAGGTTTAGTTCAAAGATGGGGAAAATAGGCCCACTGCCACGCCCACAAAATGGCGAAAACCGAAAACCTATAAAGTGTCATAACTAAGCCATAAATAAAGATATTAAAGTGAAATTTTGCACAAAGGATCGCATTAGGGAGGGGCATATTTCGACGTAACTTTTTTGGAAAAGTGGGCGTGGCCCCGCCCCCTACTAAGTTTTTTGTACATATCTCGGAAACTACTATAGCTATGTCAACCAAAGTCTATAGAGTCGTTTCCTTCAGGCATTTCCATATACAGTTCAAAAATGGAAGAAATCGGTTAATAACCACACCCACCTCCCATACAAAGGTTACGTTGAAAATCACTAAAAGTGCGTTAACGACTAACAAAAACGTCAGAAACACTAAATTTTACGGAAGAAATAGCAGAAGAAAGCTGCACCCAGTTTTTTTTTAATTGAAAGTGGGCGTGGCGTCGCCCACTTATGGACCAAAAACCATATCTCAGGAACTACTCAACCGATTTCAATGAAATTCGGTATATAATATTTCCTTAACACCCTGGTGATATGTACGAAATATGGGTGAAATCGGTTCACAACCACGCCTTCTTCCAATATAACGCTATTTTGAATTCCATCTGATGCCTTCTCTGTATAATATATACATACAGTAGGAACCAATGATGATAGCGGAATAAAACTTTACACAAATACAGTATTTGAGTTGAAGTATCCCTTGTGGAAAAATTGTTGTGATCGGACTATAACTTTTCAAGGTCCCTGTTATCGAACACGAAGAACTCAGTGCCTAACCTAACCTAACCTAATTTTTCACCGAAAATATCGGTAAATCTCTCAGAATTTAATTCTAATTAATTTTACAGCAAAATAAAAAAATATGTAAATGACGGATAATGAAATCTCGACTATCACTTTATGATGCGAGAGTATAAAATGTTCGGTAACACCCGAACTTAGCCCTTCCTTACTTGTTATACATATAGTTTTAATAGGATCTTCCACGTGTTCTTCTGGGTATTACAAACCTTGTATTAAATTAAGTGTACTATGTTTATGGTATAGAAGGCACAATAAACCTATTTTCTGACTTCAATTAAACCTCCGCTTTAACAGTACATTCCAAGCACCCAACGAACCAACCAATAGAGTAACAAAAAATGAGTGTTAAGTAATCTTTAGTAATTTAAATAAAGCGCCAATCTAGCGCGTGAAAAATGTGATTTCAGTTCATTTATATAAACAAAAAAACCTTTTAGAATAATGACAATTTCATCACGCACGCCTACTACACCTTTGCTGTGCTATTAGGTAAATTACCGTTTAAGTAAATGGCATGCCATCAGCTTTATTATGTAATAATAAGCGTGTTGTTTTATAAGCTGTCATTTAAAGTCAACATCACAACAACTTATCTACCTATAACAACAACAAGCTCAAAACCCTACCGCAGCGCTTTCATACCTGTATTCAACAGAACAATTCATTTGCTGCTGCTATAAGCAGAGCTACAACCGCTAACTCAGCTTAACAGCGCCGTTGCGCCTAAAGATAGGCTTTATAAGAGTGTTCCAACCCACAGCTGTGTGTTATTAGTGTAAAATTCCATTAATTTAAGTAAACTAATCTGCGCTGTCATTCTGTATTCATTTGTTCGACATGAAATACAATAATAATAACAACGACAGCATCTTCCATAGCAACAAGAACTGTAAATAAATGCCAAAGTAATAGTTAGCGAAGTATGGGGTTAAAATGTCCAAGCTGTCACTCTTCAAAACGAAAACAATTTGCAGATAATGATGTGCAGCAGTTTGGAGGTATGGTTTGTATTTTGCTTGGCAGCAGACAGTTTTGTCATACTTACGTCAAAGTTCGGTCATGTCTTTTGAAGTTTTGATAACCCTAAGTTCGCCCACACAGTCGTCGGTTGTCTTTTCGAAATTAAGGTAAATATTTAACTGAAAGTAGGCAAATAAATTAAAACTCAATAACTCTTCACTTGAGTTATATACAATTCAATGCCACAGGACAAGGTATATGGTTAGCTTTTGGGTATGGACAATTTCTACCAAAATGATTTAAAGTGTGTAACTAGCGTTAGAAAAAGTGGAAGCTTTAGTAGAATCAGAGAGGGTAAGAATTAGATAAAAAAAAACTCACTGAAGTCAACCGCGCCTTTACTCCAAAAATTTTGGCTGTCAGTTGGTAACCGTCTTTTAGCAAGATGCTTTCTAAGCGTCCATTTTCTAAGTCGATAGTCACTGTACGACCTCATGAAAATTACAAATTTTTGGGAAAGCGAAGCCCTTCCTTCGATGACAAGCCCTTCAAGCGAGCTAGAAATACATATAAATATTCGGATTCTGAGAAATGTACCTGCCTAAGAGGAAAAGTACCTGTACCCAGCTTATTGTTGTCTTCATAAAAATGGGTCTGACCGCCTTTCAAGAAATGAAAGAATTTCAGTTGCTGTGACCCATATGTTAATCAAACCACCAGGAATCCTTGGAGCGAGTAGTCGGAAATTTAGCTTGTGCTTAGCACCAATATAAAGAACTATTCCAACTCATAATATACTCAAAGAAATAAAAGTCTAAAGAAAGTCGACCAATTGTGATTTATCCAATATTTTACGCATAATTTGCTAGCTTCTAATATTTCAACAACTCATTTCCAATATGAATAAATAAGAGCCTTTTAAAACTGTGTTTAAGCTTTTATTTTTGTCTCTTCTGTCATTAGTCACAATTTTTGCATCAACAACCACAAATTTATTATTACCTCGTTTGCCTAACTTAAAACAGACAGTCATTTATGTACATAACCTCGAATAAATGTGGGGATACCTGACCTCAGCCTTTGAGTTGGTTCGAGTAATCAGTGTCACCATCATAGTTAAATTATTCATAACGACAGTGTGTAAAATGTTCAAGTGGTTTGCTCGTTCATGTTGGCGTTTGAAGAAAGTTAGATTTTCTCTTTTAAATAAATAATGTTATACTTAATAAACCATTATAGTAAATTAGAAATTTAAAATAAATAAAAAGGTTAACTTTTGATTCATTCAAATGTAATGTTCAGTTAGAAAGGATATCTGAAAGAAGGGGTGTAGGAAAACGCAAGCATCATTCTTAAAAAAATATTCAATGCGGATATATAAGATAATTAGAGTTTTTATATACTATCACGATGTAGAAAATGAAAAACTTGGTTCTAAGTCGAAAGGAAGTAAAGTTTTCTATGTCTTTTCCTCTTACTGTCTCTTTCTCTCTCTCTCTCTCGCTCTAGCTCTATCTTTTCCCCTATCGCTGTCTATCTCTGTTTCTTTCTCACTCACTCTCTTGCTCTACATCCTCCCTTCTCTCTCTGTCTCTGTCTCTGTCTCTTTCTCCCTCCTTACCTCCTTTCCTCTCTCTCTTGCTTGCACCTCTGACAGTAGACGATTATACGCGCGTTAGTGAGTAAATAAAATTTGGAATTTTTTCGTTGATTTTCTTAAATTGCTCTAAAAACCAAAAAAGTTGAAATTGCGGAAAAAAATAATTCGAATTTTTCAAATACTTCCTACAGAAAGAAACCACTTTGCTAATATTGTATTTGGCCAACTTTCTTACTCTAATGGTGGGTTCTACAAGTTTTGGGTCACCTTCAAAAAGCTGATAAATTTATATGGCAAATTATTTTTTAGGCACAAACACACTCAGAGATTTCAGCCTACATCCTGAGCATTTTTTTACGATTATTGCTTCACTTCTTTGCTCGAACGCAAGTTGTTTAAGTAGATCAAGCCACTTATATTAAATAGTTCAATTTTTACGAATGAATCTTGAGTGGACTTAAGTGTTTCAAAGTCGTATCGTTAGCAATGTTCCACATATTAAAGACAACTTCCGCACTCAACCCAGCGTATGAAATTTACTTTTCAGAAAAACAAAAACATACTCTCCTGGCTTTCATCTCTTCTTCGCTCTATACACAACAAAAAACGCAAACTAAGTAACTTTATTTCCTTCAGCGCCTTTGGTGGTGTGCGTGGTAACACAAGCTGTGGCCAAATGACATTAATGCTTTGACATTTTCGTGTAGCGGCTTTGGTGTGGCGTAAGCAAAGCTTTACTTGTTTTATACTTTCTGAGAATTGCATGCGTTTCCTAGCCAAACCACTCTAACCACCGCCTTTTTTCTGCTACTCAACACTTCTTCAGGCGAATTCATGTCAGTTGGTCTTCTGTGCATTAACATTAATGAAGGCGTTTTATTTGCGCACTAACGGTACTGGTTTTTCGAATGAAAGCTTTTAAATTGCATAAGTGAAAGCTTTTTTTGCTTTGGTTAGCTACTTTTTGTGAGGAGGCAAGTTATAATTATCATGATCAAATATTAAATAATGGACGTTGTTATAAGCGAAATTAATTTCTTGAGTAAAAAAATATATAAGAAAACTACCACTGGTGCGTAGAGTTTGGTTTTTTCGTGCTAATGAATTTATCTGCTGACTAAACCATCTCCGATTCCAAAGGTGCGTAGTTACATTTACAGCAATATGAACGCTTGACCTAAACTTCGTCGACTTCATTTCCATATTCTTGTGAATACTGCGCTCAGCGAATCCATTCAATATCCGAGCGAATAAATTTTTTCGTAAAAGCGGATTAAGCCTCACATAATTACGCTCTATATATGTATATAGTCCTATATACCTGCTTATCTGAAAACCTTGTGCCCACCAGGCGGTTTGCTTTCTGCACCAAATATATATCATGTCATGCCATGTATACCTTTCAGCAAAAGTTTATGATTCATACGCATGGACAGAATAATACTAGGACTCTTTACTATGGAGTCATGGTCATATGAACTACTGAAACACTTTTTGTTCCTGCTGATACCAAAAAATGTCTTAAAGCGTATTAATTGGGTTCTGCGCTAGACCGAGCGCTCATTTTGAGACGTTTGCTGAATTCCGGATCCTGAAAAGACGTTTACCGGCAAACCCAAATTGAATAGATGATTCTGCCAGACCATAAACAGAAGTTGGTCAAGTTAGATGATCTCTTAAAACCATTAAAGGAATTTTTACATAAAAAAACGCCGGATTCGTAAAATGGTGTATCTGACGCTTCGATTTTGCTGCTCAGAAAATAATCAATAACTATAGTGTGATTTAGGAAACAAAGACCGAGCGCAGACCACCGAAGAGAAAAAGCCTCTAATGCGCTCTAATAAATCCAATCAAGCACAAATACGATTAGAAGCATAAGTATAGACTGTCAAATCAAAAAAAAATCAGTCATGCATACATTTGTTTCAGTTAAAACTCCGATTATTAGCAAGCCGATGACATTTATTTACGACTACTTTATAGCTGTAATTTAACTATTAGGACATTCCCACACGATCAGCGCCATTATTTACATTCAGTTCTCAACTCAATTTTTGTGGTTGCCATTTGTAACTGTTAAGATTATCTTCGTGCACTACAAGCGCATATCGGCTAGTGTGTGCTGCCACACTGCGCTGTTCGTTTTTGTTTGTTGTACGTTTACAACGTTGAATGGCGACGCTGAAAACAAATTGCCAAGCGTCAAGTGCCATGTAATTACGACACATGACTGCCAACTGTGAAAAGTAAAACTGCGAAACGGGGCCGTAACACATGTGTGCGCCTATATGTGTGTATGTGCCATGTGCTTTGCAATGCGAACGAACATGAGCAGCAACAACAACCAAAGGGGGCACAAAAGCATCACATGGGAGCAAAACAAAAACCTAGTTATACGAAAAAAAACGAGCAGAATATCAACAAAAGCAACAACAAAATGTCAACACAACAACAATGCAATATAAGTAACAACAACAACCAGCCACAGATTGCGCGTCACGCTATCAGCAAAGCATTCCGTTACAATACACTGCTATTGTCCGGGCTGATGTTGTTGATTTTTGCCAGTTGTTGTTGCTCTTGCTTTTGGTATTAATTCACTCACCCATCAGTATTAGTTTGGTTGCCTCCTTACCACTCGGGGCAAGTACAAGCAGACACACATATATTGTGAGATATATATTTTTTTCTTATCCACTCGACACTAACTACTAACTAAATGGCGCTGAAATAGTTTTTGCTATTTTTAATGCTATTTATATCGGTTAATGCGCTCTCATATGTGTGTTTGTGTGTGTTGTTAGCATATTAGCCATCGCTCAGCTGGCCCCAAGTAGGGATAGTGGCAGTGCGCTGTTTTGGTTCCAAGTTTTTCCTCCCTTTATACGAGTAGTGTGTCACAGCGAACCAAATAGATCAGCATGGGAAGGTATTTTGTAATTTAGTGTCATAAAAATAATAACTTTTAACAAACGCGACATTTTATGAGTCAATTTCATTTCTATTTAACAGCACGAATTACGCTTTATAGTAGTATGGTTTTGTGGACGTGGCCTTGGTCCACTTTGTCCACTCAGCTTGGCTAGCGAGGAGCATGCAAATCGGTTATATCTTCTGCTAAATCTTTCCAAGCGAAAACTATATAATTTTGGGGTTGATTTTGAAAGAATAAGTCACCAAATATATAATAAATTTTTATTTAGGAATGAATGACAGCTATTGGTATCTATGGATTGTAGACGCTGTGAGGCAAGATAATGTCTAAAACAGATTATATATTTGGGTTTATTAAAAACGTATTATTATTATTCAAAACAGATACCAAGCATACTCTAAGGCTTTCTTATGGCGTCCCTATTGTCATATCCATTTCGTGTTTATAATTTACCAAGGAATTGTAATAATTCCTTGTAATCTATCAAACCAAAAGTCGTTTACTTGATATTTAAAGTCACTGCTCTTCTACTTTGCTCCATTTTCTTCGATTATTTTCTCATTTTTTCAATCCTTACTTTTCTGCCAAAGACTTTTGATAGATAGCTATGAGCTTGTAGATTTCTATTTGGTCTCCGCTCAGTAGTTGTTTTGCAGAGTATACTTCCAGTACGCCATGTCGTATACGTAATCTTTAATGCGATTTACTTATATCTACAATTGCGAAATTGAAATAAATCGATTTTTTTTTTATATTTCAAAATAATTTGAAATATTTGATCTGGCAAGTAGTTTTGAAGACATCAACGTGCTTGTCAGAAATTTTTAATTTAGAATTATCGGCTTTCAAAATTTTAACCCCTTTTTTTCAAAACGATGTTTTCATAGTCAGAATTTTTTTTCCGAAACAGCTGGACTTTTCAAGTTAAAATTTGCGCACAACCTCTTGAAATATACTTCTTGATAATAATTGCGATTTTTTAAACCACTCCAAACTGTAAGTTTTTTCACAAAAGAACGACTTTTTAGATAAACCGCTATTTGTCAAAAAAATTTTGAACCATTCTTCATCATTACCTGTATTTATTCATAGCAAAAATAAATATTTTTTTTTAGTTTTTGGGTTTTAACAGAAAAATCTTCCTCATCGCCAGAAACCTGTTTTCGGAGATCCTCCTGGAGATATCAAGAGAATTCAAATTTTTTTTAAATTAATCATTGATTATTAAATTACATTGAATTTTGTAAATACACAATATATTAATTATTTTATTAAATAACATTACACTGCATTCACGAAAAAAAATATTTTTTCCGTCATTCAAGTGAAACCCTTAATGAAAACTAGTCTCGAACAAGCCGCAATTCTTATAAAAAAAACCTTTATTTATGCGTCACATTCTAACAGATTATTAAAGCTACTTGTGCTTGCTGGGCTACACTCTCACACAGATGCACCCATACATACACACATGACACGACACTCACGGTATATGTGGTTGAGGGCGACACACTCAGCACTAACCGGCAATATTGTCAACCAGCAGCAGTTGTTGTTTTTGTTTCTAATGATATTATTGCTATTTTTGTTGTTCTAGTTGTTGTTGTAGCTGTTTTATGTATCATTGTCGCCTGACAGCTACAACATTGCTTGTAAATTAATGTTATAATAATAGTTACTTACTTTAAATGACTTTGTTGCAATGTTGCCCAGTTCGCAACACGCACACATAGCACACACACACATGCACTTGTACATGCGAGGGAGTGTGTGTGTGTATAGCAACGCAAGTGTCCGCGTGTTAATTATAGTTGATTTGTGCACAATTGTTGTTCAACGAAAAGTTGCTGCTCAACAATTTTTTCTCATTCTTGCGAACACAGCATGTGACAGCAGCGACAGCAACAACAATAGCACTGACAACTACAACACGAACAAATAAATTCAACTGAACGCACATTATATAATATTTGCGACACTGCATTGCTGTTGTTGTTGCTGTTGCTGTTAGTGTTGATGCGTGGTTAGAGCTTTTGTCGAGTTTACTTTGTCTCCTTGTGGGAATTGATGTGATCCTCGGAGGAAAACCGAGTAAAGTAAACAGACAATCATGTAAGCATACAAAAGATAATTTTTACAAACTCTCACACACACAGAGATATACGTTAACGTGCTTGTATGTGCAACTCGTTTATAAATGATTCTTCTTTCACATTTTTTATGCTTAAACACTTAACTGCCTGTTTGTTCGCTTTGAACTCATATTCTGCTCATTTGCTCTTGCATGTTTGTACTACCGTTAGTTTCGCTTTTTGCGCCACATTTCTCGGTCACATTTCACCTCCGGGATTTATTGAGTTTTAATTAAAGCTTAGCGTTTTGTTAATGCCTTTGTATTACATAATTTTTTTTTTCTTTTGCTTTTGTTATTTGTCTAACGGTCTTTTGCGTGTCTCACCGTGCGCTCGTCCGTCGCGTCTTGCGCTGAGCTGAGACTGACAGCCGCAAAAGCGCATTATAATTAAAGTTGACGAATGTCAGCTCGACACACTTTCCTTGCGGAGGCACGTAGCACTCGTGTGCCTGCCTGTGTCTATGTCACTGTCATGCACTCTTTCTTGTTGTTGTTCTTTATTCGTATGTTTATTTTATTACATTGTATATAAGTTGAAATTAATAAGCACTTTCTGTTTGGTTAGCAAAATGCGCAGGCCACAAAATTTCTTTGCTTTCTGATGGCTGGAGCTGATTGCGACTCGGCTAATGAGCAGTTTGTACGAATTTAATCTAATGCACAGCCGTGGCCAACTAATTAGTTTTTTTTGTGAAAATTTCTCTATTGCAACCTTGCTAAAAAAAAAACTATATACTTACTATATATAAATAGAAGAATATTCTTCCACAATTTATTGAGATCTCGGAAATTTAGCTGTCATTCATTCATTCCAGTAAATCTGAAACACTTTTCTTCTGGAACATTTTTTGTTCTCCTCGAAAATGGTTTTTTTGTTGCCAAGGTTGTTAGGATTGCTTACTTTTCAAATTAAAAAGTCCCAATGTGCGTCGAATAAAGAAGCATCGCTGGGACAGGTTATCGATCTGCAAAGAGACAAAGCCATAAAATATTAACCGGTCCAGATTTTAGTAATGCTCTTCCGAGGTTATTTTCTGGTCTACCACTCAATCATTTATTTTTGTTTTTTCAGTATGGAAGTATCGCGATGACACAAAAGCGACAAAAGTCCTTAACTGATTCATCTATATACAGTTCCGTCGTCTGAAAAATATTGAAAGCTCAGATTATCTTCGTAATACAGGCTCAATCAAAGTACAATAAGACCCATGCACCAAGTGTTTCCATAAATACCACATTTAGTCAAAAGCCTTCAAAAAACTATTATAGTTTTAATTTCAATTGAATATGGTGCCAAAGTTCAGAGAACAAAAAAATGCCACTGGTACTAAATTCTTGCCAAATGGGGTGTACCAAAAAGACTAAAATTTTGGTAGACACTTTTTTACACGGCCACAAACACACATATATACACGTATGTCAATACTTTAGGTTATCAATCAAATTTGCTATAATGTCATTGAATGAAACACGCCGTCGTCAGCACGATACTCGTATGACATTGATATGCCACACTAAATTACGCTGCTAACTACCTAGTATTAGCATTATGTGTGTAGAAAAGCGGTATTTATGAAGAAAAGTAACAACAATACATATTCAAAAATGTATAATTTTCTATTGAAGATATATTGCATTGAAGCCGTTGGCCTACTTGTCAATATTACAATTGAATTCTTAGACATTGAAGAACTCAAGGTCGATCATATTAATAAAGCATTAATGCTCACGATTACGAGTACTTTCCTTTTTTGTTGTGCGCGAAAGTGTTCTGTGTTCAACAAATAAATATTTGTCTGTGTACTTATAAAATAAACGGCGGGAATGCTTTTGTTAGATTGTTCGATCTAATTTAATGTAGAGGATCATACGAACTCTGAACCAACCCTGAAGTCCAAATTTTTTTAATTACATGCTTACTTTATAACAAAAATTCTCTGGATCGCAAAAAGGTATCGAACTTCAGGTTCAATGCACTCATTCACAGTCATGTGCGTTAATTGAAAGTTTTAAACCCACATTTATCAGCAACTATATTGTAGATACGACAATACCAATATAGGCTAGGTAAACAGAACCAGCTTCAGGAAAATTTCACAACGTAATTACATTGTACAGTAATGGCTTGAATTTTTACTAAAACTTATTAAGGAGACGCCTCAAGTTGCTTGACATCACGACTAGCCCTACTTGCAGCAAAGCCGATTTCCATACATCCTTTTTCAACAACCGAAACCAGCTCGTACGAACGATAGGTTTATTTAACTTTATATGGTCTTTCAAATATATGGTACAAAGCAACAAGGTGGGACTCGGTAGCTTTTACCCCCCCTACTAATGCGCTTTTATAAAAAAAGTTAATGGATTGATTTTTGTGAGAAAAGCGATAGGTTGTGTTATTATGTAGGGTTAATAGAGCCACGTATACACCAGTTTTGGTTTTTTACGATACTAGTTCAGTTAATAAGTACATGAGGAATAGTCATCCTTAGAATGTCCGCACTTGACGCGAATTTTTACAGACTATATGGCCTCATTATCGATACCTCCTCCATCATACCGAATCATACCGTGAGGACCCCAGTTGCTTACAACAGCGTAATCTTGGAAATTCAGGAAAAGTTCACAAGAGATTATCCATTGTTTCCCTGGTGCCTTGCTCTAGACATTTTCTGCAGTCTTATCGATCTGTCAGCCCCATTCTGAGAACGTGTGTTGCAGCAGACAGTGACAAGTTCCGGTTCCAGTATTCCTATCTGTAGGAATATGATCTTCTATCGAATGCCAATAGGAATTTTGCGTCCTTCTGATCAGTTTTGAACGACTTTAGTAATTTTGCATCCAGGTAGCTCGTTTCATCGGGTTTTAATTTTCCATATCGTCGTATAGATGTTGATCACGTTTTCAGATGTTAGCCGTACATCATTCTTGAAAACTTCGACAACTATTTCATTGCCCTCGATGCTTTTGTAGCCTAGCGCCAAGTAGAAGTGAAGTTGCTTGCATCCTGCAACATTTTCCCACTGCTGCGCTGCTTCCCCAAGACACTTCTGGCCGATGTGCGATACGAGTTTCCTGCCTTTATTGTTTCTTGGCTTTCTACGTAGATGTTGACCATGGAATTGAATGCAGGTGTATTAGATGCCAGCTCCGCGACTTTCGCAATAGCAAAGACCTTAGTTTGAACTATACTGCAATGGTACAGCAACTTAAAGGACTGCCTTAAAGCTAACTCTGAGCCAACGGTATAATTTTATTTCCCTAAATTTACTTTGAACCTTCTTTCCCAGTTGAAAAGTGCCATTACCCACCGAGCTATGCCTGAATGTTCTATATATTTACTACCAGTTAAAGGGCCGCCGTTGAAATAGTTCTTAAAGCTCCTGTTATTCACAGCGCAGCGATCCACTGAACCATTTTCATTGGCTTATGGTAGGTGGATTTTAGTACGCCTGTCCAGCATACTACTGCACCATAGAGCACAATTGGTCATACAATAGCTGTGTAGTATCAGTGGATGAGAGAGGGAGAGATCCCCAGGTTATACCTAACGTCTGCCTACATGCATATAAAGCATTGCTATCTTTTCTTACTTTTTCTTCGACGTTGTGCTTCCACGGCAATTTTCTGTCCAAGACTACCCCAAGGTACTTGGTGCGGTCCTTGAGAAAGAATTTATAGAAGGAAACCTGAACAAAGGAATTTTTTTCTTTCTTGTGAACACAAGCAGATCGGTTTTCTTTGGGTTCAACCCTAGACCCGCTTGCGATGAATTTGATAATTTTACTTAATTTTTTTTTTAGTATGATAACTTCTTACATCTTCTAACATCCTCTACAAAGCGTCTGTACATATATGAGACTTATGAAGTAAGTAGATTTGCGGTTAAGCAACTATAAATCGACGGTATGAATTCATCACCTCAGTTTTTGATCAATAAAATGTTGCAACAAAAGCAAAACCAAAACCGTCTTTTTCACCACAAGTCACCAAAACTTGAGACTATCATGGTCTAAATCTGATCCATTGACGTGAAATATGCCAAGGAAACTCACATACGCTTATGAAGAGTTTATTTTCAGCAGCTGATTGTAGGTATATGTGTGTATGTGCATAGTGATGGCTTTAGATTGTGTAGCCCGCAACCAAACTCTACGGAGAACGACACAATTTTCCACACTTGCTTCCTCATTGTTGCACTCACCTTATTAAGAGTGCCACACACACACACATACACACGCAATGCAAGGTGATACTGTTATCAGATGCACTGCGTTAATAAACTACGAAAAAAGCAACAACAAACGCAGCTGCTGTACTCAGCAAGGCATTGACTGACAGATGCTAACGGCAAATGACTGCCGGAATATAGTATTTTGCACGACCAACAACAGCAACGAACACAGTGCAACCGCCAATGCTGTTGTATGGTTAGATATTTTGGATGCATGCTTATGTGGGCATGAAGGTGTGTTTGTTGTAATGCTGTGATGAGTAAGATAGTTAGCTGGATGTGTGGCACCACCAGAGGCGCTTTCATCTCGCAAGCTTGACTGATGACGCAGCCATACAACCTTGTTATTTGTGTGTGAATGTTTCTACATACACTTGTGTATGTGTGTTTGTGTGTGTGTGGCAAGCGATCGCTTGTGCGCTATCCACTAACGAGCTGCCTATCAGCAACTGCAACGTATTGCCCTGCCGGGCCGTTTCGCTTTTCAACCATGCTTTTTTTGTTGGCCTGCGGTGGCATTCGCTTTCTTCCTGAAAATTCTTACCTTTGTTAGATGTCGGTGTTGCTGCTGCTGTTGTTGTTGTTTTTTGTTTTTGCTGGCATTTCTTCAGCTTCACAGCTGCTATCGTTCAACATGATGAGTTGGCTGCCGGTCACTGGATTTGTCGGTGCTGTTGCAACATGTCATCTGCCACACTTCATTCATGAATGAGCCCACACACACATACTATCACAGTGCCACATATGCATGTGGGTACGTGAGTTTGTTCAGCAGCCATTGGACATACTTGTCCTCATAGTTGTCAAGCATATTGTTGTTGTTGTTATTGTTGTTGTTGTTGCTTTTACTCTTCAAATGCGTTCTACTTGCATTTAGCTGTTGTTGCTGTTGCACTTATCTGCTGATTAGATAATCTATGAACTGTTGGTGAAAGACTTACCATTTTGAAGCCGTTGCAATCGCCTTCACCAAGCGCTTGTTATGCGTTCATTGCACTCAGCATATACTCTACGACACCAGAAGACTGTGTCCGAGTAGCTGTGACACTTAACACCAACAACAAGCAGAATAAGTGCTTCTCTCGTTCGCCGCTTGCATTTTGATGAATACCCTTTTTGGTAGGAAAACAGTTTTCCAGTGTTTGTCAAGCTTCATTGAAATTTCCATCGAAATTAAGCAGTAGGTTTGACCTCGGGCAGTTTCATTTTGAGTTCTCAGCTTTCGCTTTCTCCGTTAGCTATGATTATGATGAAATAACTAGTATTCTTTGATTTCAATTTTTTGAATTTCTCTGAGTTAAGCTTGTTCTGCAAGTACAAACGTTTAGCATGACCTTTTCTACCTAGCAGCGCTTACAGATTCTTCCTTGTTCTCAACCTTTTGGAAAGAATTAACAAAGTCTGACCTTCCATTTATACCTAGAAAGGTAAAAAATAAGCATCAGTCCACAGTATATTCGGTCGCTTCCTATTAGCAACCGTTTACTAAATATCAAAGCAACCAAACTTCCCTCGCCTCGCCACTTCCACCTGACTTCGACGTGATGAATGTTGGAGCAACCCAAAGAAGCCTAAACTCCGATATCATTATTAAGAAAAATTCCAACTATTTGGAAAATAACCAAGACCCTATTTACCTAAAAACGAAACTCCGTAGTTTTTACTTCTCAATACAAAATTCTTGCTATATATGAACTTTTGGAACAGCATCTCTGAAACGAAACGAGTGAGCGTGTAAACGATGAAAAACGAGTTACGTTTTTTTGGTCGCCGAGTTTAGTTCTGAGAAAAATTAAGACTTTCTGCTAAGTAATTTTCAATTATGCAAAAATGTCAAATAGACAAAGAACAATAGGTAACCGATCCGAAGGTTAGGCCTTGATAAATTTTGTTATGCAGTATACTGAAGGTTTTATGCTGTCTCTGAACCTGGATTTCGTGAATTGATTACGCTAAATGGTTTTTATATAGAATAAAGAATATTAGTCGTTACTAGTGAACCAAACCAAAACTTCCAAGTCCGAGCGCGATAATGAATGGTTGGTGAGTGATTCAGCAACTTTCATTGCAAACTAAAATCACTGACTAATTCATAAAGCTTATTTTTCCAAATGCCGACGTGCTTAAGACAAATAAAATGTACAAATAAAAACAATAAAGCCTCACGACAATTACGTATATTTGTTAATTTCGCAGATTTCTTTCCGGTGTGTGTTGAACATGTTTACGATTCCGCCACCTGAGGCACTTGCTAACACTTACAGCGCTCTTAACACCTTCAGTGCAAACAAGCGCGGAAAGTCGAAGAAAAAACTGCAGAAACAAAAGAATTTGCCAATGTGAAGACGACTATTGAAATGAACCCAGCCGTGTGACGTCTAACACAATAGCCACTACAAAAAAATTTCGCATCCTGTCTAGACTGTGATTGGAACGAGAAGTTACTCTCCGCACACACACCACCCGTCACCGCAGCCACTGCTCACTCATAGACGACAGCAAGTAACAAGCCGAATGATGTGGAATAATGGTAGCAGCCAATGGTTCGTCGAATCGGATTCAACGCCGCTCATAGCTCAGGCGGATGACCGGACGGCAGTTAACAAAAGTGACAAGTGCCTGCGAATGGCAAGTGGCTAAAAGTGTCAAGTAAACACATGTAAAGGACATCGGTAAGTGGCATCACCAGTGTAATTGTTGTTAACAAACAACAGCAACAATAAATGTAGCAACGTAAAACAATAGCGAGATTGTCGAGCCAAGCTACCGGTACACACAGCACATTTGCTGGACAAAGAATTATCGTCGAGGGGAGTCAAATTGAAAAGGGAAGCAGGTTGTGCGCTTTTGTCTTCAAAGTACTCATTACAGTAGGTCTACAGAGCTTGGATAAAAAACTTAAACAGCGAAAGCGGGAATGTCAGACTATAAGGGTTGGTATATCAATGCCGAAGTGAATCACTCAAATCAGAAGCATCTATATAAACTCAGGTCATGATTAAAGCCTGTCCCCCCACAGAACAATCATATGTTAGATGGCTCGCTGTTTTTGTAAGATTTGTAAACTATTTCGATCTTTCATGTCATTACTTATTTAGTGAGCGTAGAGATCGATCCAGGCAACGCTAAATTGAAGCGTTCTAGCGGTCGATTTCCACCTCAATAAGAACGATAGATACAATGACAGTTTTATTGGACTTGGTTAAGGTTATGTCTCTAAAGACATATCTTTAACTGCATATTTCCTAATTAATATAAATTGTCAGTATTATTTTATACTAGGTGTCAAGGTATCCAAGCAGTTTCACTAATTGGCAGTTTATACTTATTGATCGCCCTCCGATTGCTTCACCCACCAAGAGCCGGAATCGTCAAGAGAGTTTTGAATAATTAAATTTTATCAAGGAACATCACAGGCAATTTCTGTCAATGTATAGCAGTGCCTGCATGACATTAACATTATTTCATTCAACTGCTGATTGTATTGAGTTTCCAAATACAAAATTTTGTTTTTCAGAACCCACGGAGCTTAAGGATGATATATAGTATATGTCCTATACTGCCTCCATTGAGCTTCTGGACGATCAAGTTTAAGTTGTCGATTCCCAAAAGTCGGAAAAAGTTTACGTAGAAATACTCTTTGTCCAAAAAGATGATTTTTTTAAACAACAACGGTCTAGATTGGATACTCTAAGGTTCAAACTGAGAGACTAAAAAGAAGCGCAGTGTCATGCGACTTCTAGCACTGCGTAAGAGGCGTTTTTTGTACGAATAATGTGAAGTTCTGAGCATTGTTGCTATACGGCTAGTTGCGAAGTGTTTGGATTTTTCAGCTAGAGCGCAAGAATGTCTCAGGGAGACAATCTAACTAGTGTCTAACTTATGATTTCGCAGAATATGAGCGCGAGGTCCAAACGTTTTTTCTTTTACCCATTTTCGCCACATACTTTTTTCATCCTATGATCCAACTACATCGACCTTTCCACTTAAATCATTCAGCTTAAACTCGTTGGTGTCAGAGACAATAATTTCAATAAATATACTAAGGCATATCTCCGTAAGTATGCATGTGAAAACTTTGCGATATTGTTTCCAGTGTGTCAGTGTGTACGTGAGTGTGCTTGTATTGTGTATTGGAGCTGGGCAATTATTGTAATTGTATGGCGTGCGTGTTTCATTTTTCATTTGACACAAGTGACAGCTTTGAGTGAACGAGTTCGTACGCACACATAATTACACATATATACACATATACACGCATACAAAAACGCAAAATGAAACGTTTGTGAACAATAAAAGCGCTTGTATAACTGTGTAAACACAAATGAAACGACGAAGCTGTCAACTTGAAAACTCAAGTTCAGGCAATAACACACTCACACACAAATGCGACTAAGGCACATACACCTATAATGCATGTATATGAAAATAGTTGTAAGCTTTTTTCTAGTGAATTTATTTTGTGTGAGAAAATAAAATGTTTTTCGCTTGCCACTCCTGCCCGACAATTGGATTAACGGTGGCACACAAAAATATCAAAGGTGTTGCAGCAACACCTCCTTTTCTTAGTAAAAAATGTGCTTGTATGTATATGATGTTTTCTGTGAACGTACGCTAGAGAATTTCAGATAAGAATAGCTCAGAATAGCAAAAAATAAATATTGAAAGTTGTACCAGCGCGGTTGCAACAAAATTCGACAGTAATTTTTATAACCACATGCAAGATTACTTAGGTTTGTACAATAAAGCCGTCTGAGGTTTCCATTCAGTTTTACTTTTTACAGTTCTAATTTTCCTAAAAAGTGGCAACTCTATAAAAAAATACATTTACTTAAGTTTGGACAATCTATCCGTTCGAGGCCTCAGTGCAATTTTACATTTGACAATGAATTCCAATTTTCCCAAAACGTGGCAACTCTATAAAAAAATATATTTAAATCTAAGCTTTTTCAAAATCTTGCAATACGTTTTCTTAAGATTTACGCCTGTTTTATAAAGTTTTTGTAAGTTTCACATTCTAAACAGGTGGCAACTATCATCCTTGCCATATTGACAACTTCTCACATACGTTTTAGTAGTTTTGCTAATGTTTGACAGATATTATCGCAAATATTTCAATTTTTCTTCACGCGATAAGTGGCAACCCTGTCCCAAAAAGTTTTTGTGAACTAAATATTTCCAAAAAACTTTTCATTATGCTTTTGATATATGTTTCATAATAAATTTTTTAATTCTAGTTTTTTCGACAGGTGGCAACAATGTCCAATTTCCCGAATTTTCTAACATTTTTCTCTAGATTTTTTAAAACTTGTTATAATGGGTATTTAGTTTCACATTTTTGGACAGGTGGCAACTCCATTCTAAGAAGTATCTAAATGAATGACAGTGACCAACTATAATCCAAAAGCAAGTATAGTTTAAAGACCTTCCAATAACTTTCTTTTTGCAATAAGTTTCAACTTTTACTTGGCAACCCTACCTATTTTGGCTACATTAAAGAAATACAAAATAGATTTCGTTTGATATCGATACAGTATCATATTTTTTTTGCTAGTCCAGAGAACATATCTTAGAACCATCTTAAGGCTTAGAACAATATATACAAATTAAGTCTTTTAATGCGATAATTGAGCCTCAAATAACTACAAAAAAATCTTTAGGAACCTGCTAATAACCATGACCACTTTCCATCCAAGCCTAATTTCAAAATTCCAAATAGGTATATTTTGAAAACCAAATTATATAAATTTGGCAAAAAATACAGCTTTCTGTCACTCGACAACGTTTCCATCCGACTTTCGTGCCACCCTACTTGCTTTCGTACTTTTTCGCGAACGCTAAAGCTGGACGGAAATCATTGAATAAGCAGGTCATTTGTCAAATGTCAGAAACGATGATGAGGCAACCAGCTGCGGCGGATGCCATGGCGGAAGAGGAAGCGCCACACAATGCCATTGCCATCACACGGTTGCGGAGCGCTAATAAGCGGTTATGCGCGTGCAACTGTCACAAAGCGCTGGCGCAACGTGATGTTTTTGTTGCCCTTCATTGTTGCTGCAGTGACATTTTACATCTACAACCCCTTGCAGTTCACAAGGTGGTAGTCGTTCAACTACAATTTATACTATACCTGTGTGTAGGTATGTTGCGTGGAAAAATGTGGTGTGAACAGCGTGACCAGCTAAAAGGTACAAACATGCAGCCGCGTACTATAATTTAACATTCTTCTATGCGCACCCGCTCAAAATTTATAAAAACAGTGGTTTGACGTTCGGCAAAAATAACCGCGAATTCCATATTCCGTGCCGCGTCAGTGTGCTTCTTCAGGATATATACGAGTATACTTCTAACATAATAATTTTCGATGAAAAAAGAATCACAGAGTACCTTCTGGGTCGACAGCAAAGTCAAATATTTTTCTAGTCACGACTTCTTTGACTGTTAAATTTCGTACATCAGCAGCGTAAATATTAGAGGGTAGATGTTAAGCAAGAGCTCCACGACAAAGTGTCAGGGCTCTCCATGAGATAACTATTTCTTCTCATAACTTCAAGTTGTTTCATTATTCCGAAGGACAATTTTGTAACCCTATGTGATTTAAAACCTTTGACAAATATTTAGTCGAGTTTCTGTCGTCGTTTGTGGTGTATTTTTTGATGTTACCTACACATCGATTTTATATCTTATCCATTTATAGCCTTCTGCGATAATTTTCAACACCTTACTGCATTTTTAATATACCAAGTTTGTTCAATATGGTCCAACTTATAATATTCGAGTACTTACTCAAATCCGTTGACAAAACACTAAGATATCAAGTTATGGTTAAGCCAATATACAACCATAGAAGTATTCTCCCTCGAATCAACTGAACAAATGGTTTCTCAGAAGGTGGCGCAGCTCTGGAGTAAATGGACTATCATAAATTCTTCCGTGCTTAAATGGAATCCTACAAAGAATACTATACACAAGATTGGAACAACTTTTATATTAGAGAAAATAAGTACCAAAACAGGACAAGACGGAACTTTTTACCAAGAAGCTATTATGTATATTTAATAACTTATTTGTTAAAGAAAAGTAACGGAAAGTATTGAACACAAATGCAACGTACACAGGCCCAATTTTGGTTAGTCAAAGACAAAATTTTAGATAAAAGTGCGATAAAACAATGAGTATAAGTAAAATTAAAAGAAAAAGTCGAGTGAACGAAACAAACCCCTCACAAAACCCGTAAATTTCAACTAAAACAAAAGTCAAATAACAGTAAATCAGCGAGCGTTGCCAATAGGTCTACAAAGCAATTGAAATAAACAGTTAGCAGCTGTTAAATAAAAGCATTGTAAATCAGCACAAACGACGAAAATGAAACGTAAAAAGAGACACTAAAGAAAATTGAATATGGAAAGCGGGAAGAAAAAGAAAACAGTAGTAGTATCCAAATAGCTTATATCTTTATATCTAAGAGGTTCTTAATATTGGTATTCCAGCAATATAAGTCAAGGTTTTATTTTTATTGACTTACCGATTGCAGATGGCAACAGCCGACCGAAATGTACGCTGATCGCTTAGTTCACTGAGTAATACTAACGGTTATGCACCGGCATGACTGCCACTCCCACATCCTCTTGGACAATCAGATTAGCTAATAAAGTCGGTGCAAATCAACGAGAAGACAGAAAGCAACTGTTGGAAGTTATCAACAAAAATTGCAACAAATAAACAAACCAAATGCTCCGAGCAAAGCGGCACTCGATGCGGAAGTGACACTGATTTGGAAGACGGAATGTAAAGTAAAAAAGCTCAAAACCAGACAAATACGGTGTAAACTAAAGTGTGGAAAACGTATGTAAGTAGTTAAGTAAATCTAGAAAAGTAGATAAGTACAAGAGCGTGTAACGAACTAAAGAAGGCTGCCTCAAGGACCTTAAATTGAAGCTACTACTTGTTGACCAGGAGCGCATAGGTGGGGGAGAACGCTGTTTCTTAGTAGCGTGCACAAAGTAAATAAAAATTTTCCATAAATTAGTTATTTAAATGTACATGTAGCTTAGAGAAATGCTCCAGTCAAAACAGGATAAAGGCTGTAGTTTCCAGGTACTTTTTATAAATATCATATATAATCAAAAATCCTTCAAAATTGAAGCATCTTATTATGCTATAATTTTACTTCCCTAGATATTCCAACATTTCCGAAGTACTTTTTTGAAATATTGCCCAGCTTGGGTCCGATTAACTGGATAAAAATGGACTATGTATATTTTATATTATATAAACACCAGATGGTTTAGTACTGAGTTAGATTTGGAACTCACCAATTTACGGAGTTTTATAAAATACTACCAAAAAGGAATATTCCTTACCAACACATTCTTCACATTTTGGCAAAGACTGCTAACTTTTCAGAAACTCTCTTATAAATTTGCCTTTAAGAATCTGCTAAATCTCCCATATCCTGTCCTGACTTAAAAACCTTAAGGTCACAAAATAAGGTTCACAAAGGTACATACTCGTACATCAAAGTATTAGGTTGAAGTGAGGTGATATCCGAATAGTTAAGATAATGCAACTGTGGCTTACATCAATCCAAATGTTTTTTTTTCTAGTATCTATGCTATTCAGAACAATAACCTGATGTTTTGTGACTTATAAAATCATTAAAATTATGACTTCTCATTTGTTTTATTAAGTAGCATAGACATTAACATCGCTTTTTTCCTTTGCTTTCTTCTATATTGAGTTTTATTTTCAGGGAACTTCTACCCTAGCATTTTATACCTATCGCTAGGTATCGCATTACCAACGGCAGATGTAGCTAAACATCTCTCTCCCCGATGGCAGCGACTTCCATTGTCTAGCCAGCACCCGCGTGGAGGATATAGCTAAACTGATTTCCATGACCTTATAGAAAAATTCTCAAGTTTTTACGACTTTATTTAAATCATTATGTTCACATATATGTACATAAGTACAAGATTCCGGCGGCAGGAAAATCAAAGTAAACCTTAAAAAGGTGTAAAGTATTCGCAGCCAGGATATTGTAAATGAAAACTTATAAAATATATTAAATTTTTACACTTTGTATTCGCAGCTGAATTAGCAAGCGCGTTCCGGCACAGCTGTGTAACTGTAAACAGTGCTGCAGTTATACTCACACTTCTTAGTCCGTACCATCCGTCTGACTTACCTACACCCTTCGTGAGAACTGAAGACGCAGCCTCTCCCACCACCACGGTTTCGCATACATTTGCCTTGGCCACCTTGGTTTTTACGAGTATTTTACCGCTGTCAAGGACCCTCGTCAGCACTTTGATAACCGTCGCTGGTTGCTTCTTCCGATTTCCGCTTATGCTGCTTTCCGTTATTTTAACGCGTTGGCGCATAAATAAAATTGAATTCACATCGATTGCAATCGATGATTGCTCAGTGAAATTCTCCAATATTTTATTTTCTTCCTGCATCTTTGATTATCTCTTGTTTTGAATGCTTTGGGTTGGCTTTCCGCTTCATTTTCTTACTTTTGCCGAGTAGCTAAAATAATTCGATGGGTTTTTATGGCGAAATAATGAACTCAGCACAAACTTTAAACATTAAATTTCAATGAGGAACATTTTATTTGTGAGCGTTGTACATACATATATAGTGGGTGTCTGGTAAACAGACAGCAATGCGCGTATCTGGATTGAAAACAGATATATGTATGTGTTATGCAGATAAAGAAGTATGTTCAAGAAAAGTAAGACTTAACTTTCATTAGCTCATTGAATAACAGAATAGATGGTTTTCGTAATTACTTCAGTGGCGGTGTTAGGCGCTGAACTCCATATGAAGAAAAGGAAATAATGAGATCTATGTTCGTTTAAAGGAGAAGGTTTCACTTATTAGTTATCTTATCTAAGTAGACATTCTTCAGCAGCTCTTTTTAATGAAAGCACATAATTTTTTTTGGCGTTCGATCAACACATTTTCTCTGTACACATCACAAACCTTTCGCCTTGATTGAACCGCATTTTTACCTTCTTGACTTTCGATAAGGTACTAAACAAAAAATTTTTCAAAAAATTTAAGAAATTTTTTTTACAGACGAGCTTTACTATATCACCTGTTCAAATATATAGCAGTAAAATGGCTAAGAGTGAAGTTAGCTGCGAAAAAGTTCAATAAGGTCAACTGTTGGCATCAAACAATATATCAACTGGAAAGAGAGAGAAGTCCAACAACCATATTGCAGTCCTTTCGAGACCTTGTGATCCTGGCGATCCCTATGTCATTAAGGCATTCAATCTCACATTGATCTGTCTATCAGGCCTTCGGAAATGTCATTGTATATCGATTTAATAGACTTCCATATTCCGGTACTGGTTCGATAGCCAGACGAATGACACTTTGGTGTCTCATCAGTTATTTCGTTTCCGGAATTCTGTTATTGCCTTGAACTCTGTACATATACTGCTCTGCCTCTAAGTCAACCTCTGACGTAAAACGATGTTAAACTAGTGCCTAAAATGCGGCCTGGCTATCACAGCATATATTAATCTTCTCTTTGTTACCTGGAAGATACTGCATTCCGGAAGCTTAAATAACCGCCTGAGATGCAGCTACGAGCAATATATTCCGACTGCCTCCCCCATTGGCCAGTTTTGATCCGCTAGTATAGATGTTGTAAGTTCCGCTTGGGAGTCGCACGCTCCTGCGCCAGGACTGTGACTTTTTGACTTAAATCCTTCTTGGTCAAATAACCTAAGACCAAATTTAATAAATAATATCAATAAAATATTATTCCACATATTCTCTCAAAAGTAATAAGTGATGTATAAAGTGGATTAAAAACCTTTAAAATAAAAGAGAAAATGGTGCTGGAGTTTTTATAAAATGGAATATTTAATTTTCCTAAATTGTGCAATGTAACCTATTTGTAAAGCGCAACAGTGTTATTGTAATGACGGACAAAGGCAATGTCCATACATTTTCATGGAAAATAAGTTTTACATTTCCAGCAAACATACACACACACACTGATATGCAAATACAGTTTGGCTCATCAATTAACAATCAACGATTCGAACGCCAATGATCTCGGCACTCGTTCCTTTTATTTTATGACGCACAATTGCAACGCTAAACTTTGGATTTTTATTAACTTGAACATTGCATTCGGTATAAATTAAGGCAAACTTGCACGCTTTACGAAAATCTTTTATTGAACTTTCGCTGCGGCCCCTGCTACAAGCAAACACTGGTGTGGATGTGTGTGTGTGTGCTGCCGGCCGAAGCCATCAGGGGCAAGAAGTGGTAGCAAAGCGAAAAGTTCACGTAAAATTTAATGCATTTTAATTTGGCTTCGATTTCCGAAAAGTCATCGCCGATAACTGAGCCAACTGAGCCAAGCAGTTGAAAGCCAAATGACACCAATAATATGCTGACGTCAGCAATTACATGGGTGGGCGCGGGGGCGCTGCCAACTTACACGAAATGACGCTTTGCCAAAATAAAATGAGCCAAGAAAAGTTACATTTCCTGCAGCAAGCTGGAACTGGAGGGAAAAAAGTGCGCAATACCAACTACAACAGCAACAACAGTGTGAAGTAGAGGCTTGTGTGGGAAAAATATGAAAGTGAACATGTCGTCTTTGTGTCAATTTATGCAAAAGAAAAGCGAATCGACTTAGCATACATTTTTCGTTGCGGTCCTTTTTCTTTGTAATTTCCACAAAATCATCGCATTTCCAATGAGAAAAAGCGAACCCAAAATCAAGCAGTGCAGCGGTATTGCGTGTGTACGTCTTTGAGGGTGTATGTGTGTGTGTGTGGTGGCTTGTGGCAGGCAAACAAGCAAAAGCAGCTGCTGCTGGTGCAGCTGTGCCAACTGCAGAGATTTGCAATTTGCCGTCACTCAGCACTTTCCGATTATCCGCCGCACATCCCCGCCATTTGTCGCTTCCATTTTCACGCGTTCGCAAGCTAACTCACTCTCTCGCTCACACTCCCACACAGACACTCTCCACCCCATTAATAACCTTCACTTGAAGAAATTGGCGTTGCTACCCGCTGTTGCGCCTTCATATATGCAACATTTTCCGGCTAGTGCTTTGAGGCATCTTAAGATGCTGACATTACTGCCGCTGCCACCGTTGTTGTTGTTGTCGCTGCTGATGCCACCACCAGCGCTACCACCGCTATTGCTGCCGCTGCCAATGCAGCTTTTATGATTATGTAATAGTGCAAAATTGCCAAATCACGCAAACATTACAGCGCGGCGCACACAGACACACTGCCACATGCACCCAACTGCATACATACATATAAATATATAGCTATATAGTTTGTCGAATTGGCTGCAGCAGGCGTCGGGTGGCGCATCAAGGCAACTACTTGAACGCAGCGGCGCTTCTTTGGCGCAAGCGGTTCGCCTGGTTGGACTGGTTTGGCTGCGTCTTGCATGTGTTTGCACCGGATGAACTTGTGCAAGAAGGAAATTACTTTATGCTTACAATGTCATCGATGCCATTCAAAGGAATAAAAGCTTTTGCAAATGGGACGAACGAGTGAAAAAAAAGTGAACGAACGAACGAACACATTGAAATAAAAAGTTTGAAGGTACTACTCATGCTAAGAGCAGACAAAAAGTAACGCCAAAGAGATGGGTTCAAAGTTGCTGATGCACTGGTGTGACATTATATTGCACAATGGGTCGAATGTTATAAAATCTATCTAAACGTAAAATGTATAACAATCGAAGGATGTAAATTAATAGACGGTGATTGGACTTCAAAAGCGCGTATAGCCAAAGTTAAAAAAACGATAGATGGCGCTATAAAGCAGTTATTAAAAATGGCTCGGTATAAATTAGTTTCCATAGTAGGCGAGGTTCACATTGCTCATTCTATTTTTTAGTCATACTTACTTCACAAGTTTTCGTACATCTGAGGAAATCCTTTAATCATAATGTTCACAGTTTTTTTTGTGTTAACCTTGGAGAGATCATATTTCTAAACGAAAGAGAAAAAGGAAGAAAAATAGAAAGATAAAGAGAGCGAGAGGAAACGGAAGAAACCGAAAGAGAACGAGACCGAGAAAAAGGTCTCAGTTTTTCATTTTTTGTATAAAATTATTTTTAGACCTCTTCAGAGTCTATAGATATTTGCTGTACGGCCTTCAGAAACACATAAGATCTCCGATTGGAAAATAAATTTCAAAGGCATCACTGCAAGGCGAAATGAGATGCAAACCAAGAAAAAGCCGGATAGATTCAGGATTCGTCGAGCTTTTTATTCGGACTATGTGTGAATAATTTACCGGTTCTTACGACTTTGTTTACGAATGTGAATATATCATATAAGATTTGGATATCATATTGCTAAAAAACACGATTGCTGTCTCCTAAGCTACTGACTTATCACTTTATGAGATTGATAGGGTGCCATTAACAACTCATAAATAATGAATCGATAAAGAAAGCTCAATCTCCCACATTCTTCTAACAAAGCAGTAGAGATAACCTAGACCTGGGACTTAAACCGAGTGACTTTCCCAAACAATGGAGCAATAATAAAATTACAAGGAAAATATTTTTTTCTTAGAAGCATCTTTCTGGTACATAGAACACTCAAATAGGAGTAAAGTGCAAATGTGTCGGTTTTCTACAAGCACTAAAGCTATTTCTAGCGTTATTGGATGCCAGGTTCAGAACACGAATATTTATACCAAGAGCGTTGAATAATTCAAACTTTATATAAATAAAAATATTTCCATCCATCATGAGAGCCCGCTTTCAAGGTTACCCTTCTATATCCGCCTTATCTACAAGTGTTGAAAATATTGAATTTCTTAATCTAATAGGCTGAAATGCTCTTTGGTCTAAACTGCTTCAAAGAGAGAGAACGGATAGAGAGTGAGATGTCTAAAAGGTGAAATAGAGTTTAAATTTGCTGTTTTTTTCAATTTTCTTGCTTAATAATCACTTGTTGAGTGGGAGGTGGATTGATTTGTAGGAGAAAGGATATCAGTGGTTGAGCTTCTGATGTCACTAAACTGGCATAACCCATTCCAATATTAGTCAAGACACCTATCTATTTAGAGGAATGCATGATTAAGTATATCTTAGCTGATTGTAAAATAAATAATATTCTTAACAATAGAATGTCCTTAAAACATCTTTGTGTTATCTAAAGTAATTTTCCCAAAGTCTCACCGATTTCAGGCATAGACTTCGCCAGCTTCTGAAATACTCCCGTCGAGCTCACTGTTCTTAATGCACTGCAAGCTGCTTGATAGCGATTCGAAGTATGTGCGAAAAATTGACAGCTTCAATATTTTGAGCTCACCCCCCAGTCGCATCACATATCCACCAGGGCACAACAGCACTACAAACGAAAGCAGCTGACAACACATTACAACAACGCCAACTACAATTGGGAATGACAACTTAAAAATGCAAATGTAAGTCAAACGAGACGCAGGGAGTAGCGCATTCAGGCGGGAGGGTATTATGTTATTTTCTCTTTTACATAAGTAAGTATAAATATGCATTCGCGCATATGTGTTAAGTGTATAGATGCGTGTTGTAAGTGCATCAAGTCGGTGCACAGAAAGCAAATGCAATTTCCTGTCAAATAATATGCACTCACACATACAAACCAAATACACCAATGCCAAAGAAAGTGAACATAAAAGTAAATTCCGTTAGAGAGCAAAAAAAAAGCTGTTGAGATGCATTGACAAGTGCAAGCATAAAGCCAATTTACACACACACGCACACACAGGCACCCCAATGAGTGCATGAATGAAATCTAAGTGGATGCACAAGTACCGAGATGATTTATATGTGTGAGTGAGTTCGGCGAAAAGGCCCTTTGTCTGGATATTAATGTACAGCGGTGTTGTTGGAAAGCCATTTTTGTGCTATATAATAACAACAACAATATATTTATGCAATTGGATGACTGCGCACTTATGCCACACATTTTCACACTTCAAAGCTAGACAGTTTAAACACTTTAGCTAATTAAACAGATCACCTGTTAGGAATGCCATGTTAGAAGTAAAAACCTGAAAGATGAACTAAGGCTGGACATGAAAAACTCTGGAATCCTAATTAATATTCTAATCTCCTTGCAGTATAACCTACGATTGCTACCGACAATCGATGATGCATTTCTTGATCCAAGTTAGGTTATGTTGGGTTACGAGGTCAATCCTAAGAGGGATCTTAATTGGACAGCTAACAACGGCGGTCCATTAATATACCTAAAAACTTTTATATATTGGATTAAAACACCCTTACAAATCGACAACGTCCATTGTGCCTATCACAGCTTTTTTGAAACGGCTATTTTCAGTTGCGGCTAGGTCTTCTGGTTTACCGAAGGTAAGACTACTGAGGTGTTTCAGCATCAGTCGTGCAAAGGGTGGGTAATGAAAGAGAAATTGCCTATATGTTTTCACTTCATGATCCTTCATACAACTTTGATAACTAGCTTCAGGCACAATTATTAGTTTTACGGCTTAGATGCCTATTCGACAGTATCAAGTAATAACTCTAGCGATTGTGACAAGATCAACTTTGCTCAAGTCTAGTAGTTCAGTAAACTCCTCTGTTCTACTCTAGGCCTGAACGACCTCGCAGCCGCACAGAAGCTGGTCATCAACCAGCACACGGTAAGCGCACGCATGGTCCATTAATTCAGTGCTGAAACGCAAGACGCAAATGGTGATTCAACTTGGTCCGATTCCGATGTGAGAGGAGCAATGATTACCACTCTGGCTAACTCATTGGCTTTCCAGTTGCCAGCCACTCCGCTGTGACAAGGCATTCAAACGAATCTGTTGATGATAGCTTGCTGCTATTTCTAGTTAGGATTCAGTTCTTGACTAGCTTTGAGTACACAGTTAGCGAGCTCAGAGCTAGTATTGCCTCTCTGTTGTCGGAATTGTTGGAGTGAATGCTCACCTCACAAGAGGCTGCACTACAGTGGTCCGGTAGCCTGAAGGTAAAATGGACGAAGAGCTCATTACACAAAACTCCTCTCCAATCTTCTCTCCTAACTTCTTCCCATCTGTTATAAAGCTCACTGCGACTCTTCAGCAACATCCACATATCCCTCGTCGGTAAGCTTTCAGGGATGCAATTGAAAGAAGCGAAAATTTCGACGTGTTCTTGTTCGGACTCCTTCGTACAACCTCCTTTCTTGAGCCCTAGAGCACACTTCCTAGCTGCCAGCAATAATTTAATATATCCTGTTCAGGCTACAAAAAGATATACAATTCTAACTTGGTTTCTCAGAAAAAAAGAATAGCCGCAACTATGCATTAGTAGTTACTTGTAAATTGATTCCAAGAAATGTGCTTTAAAAGCTCGCATGTCTGAGTTTTCCGTGGATGCTGTGCTTATATCAATAAATCTGAAACCGAAAAATAAAATTGAATTCTTTTCTGTGGAAATGGGAAAACTATAACCGAACTCTTTAGAGAAACCAACAAAACGAGCAGAGCAAAACTGTTTCAGTGCTTCGTAAAACGAGTGCAAATACCCAGATTGCTGCGGCATATGATTATAAGCTCCAGCATGCAGCTGCTTGAATATGGCCTTGCTGTCACTACTGCTCCCTGCTCTTCTTGGCGGTGCTGTGTCATTGCCATATTCGTTGGCTTTACTGTTATTGCAACGAAATGAAAGTGTTGTTTGTTAGCGATTATGTCACAGCAGCATTGTGTTATTGTTATTGCTTTTGCATCAAATGCAAGTCTTACGGTTTTCATTCCTGCATTTCATGTCGTTGTTGTTATTATTTGCACATAACAAACGGAATCTGATGTCTTTCCGAGAATGCCGTACATTTCTACAAATCTCGCCTTAGATAAACACCGCCCGCCTTCACCGCACATGCAAGGTGACAATTACGCTGAGAAGCCTGCAACACGCATACATTTGTATGTAAGAATGTTTAGCATGAATGCGGCTGGCAACAGTATGTGCGTGTGTAGGAACGTATGTTTGTATATATGTATATATAGGCCACATTTTCTGCGAGTCAAAGTTTTTGTTTCAGCTGATTGGTTGTTTTCACAGTTTGCCACGCGCCGTTGTTATTGTTTTTGTTATTTCTGCGTGAACAGTACGAACAGCAGTTACCGTTTCACACTCAATGCGGCAGCTGCAGCCGTCAAAGCGCCGTAAAATGTCAACTTTCACATTAAATGTGCAAAAATAAATGCATAGTTTTAGGCGCATAAACACACAATGTTTGCTTAGCGGCTTGCCTATGCAGAATATTCTCAGAATTGTGAATGCGGCAAGTGGCTTAAGAATTTCTGCGGTTAAACCAACTGTTTTGGTGTGTGCGTGTGTGTGTGTGTAAAGGTTCCTTTGTAGTTGAATTTGTGTTTATTTTCGCTGGCAACACACATGCGCAATATTTATCTGCTATAAATTTAATACTTAAAGTTTTGGTAATTTGAGTTTGGTTTGACTGTGGATTTTATAAAATATATTTATTGGACTTTTCACTGCTTCTATTTGGTCGAGATCCAGTGGGTGGTAATAGGAGTTGATTTCTCGAGAATATTAAGGCGTGTTTGTTATTTTATGCTGGCTTAAATGCACAACCGTTAGGTAGACATTTCAATTAGAATTGTTTTAGTTGTTTTGTTTAGTCTGACTTCAATACAAGTGTGAGGTTAAAGGTTTGGTAAGGTTTGTGTCTTTGCTAAAACAATTTTTTATTTCCTTTATATTTTTTAATTCGCTATATTTCTAGAATCCGTTTGCTGGCCGTAAAAGAAAAAATTAAAAATATTTAATATTTTTTTTAGTTCCTGAAACTAGTTGCTAGGCAAATCGTGGCCTAACAGGTTCCAATCCCAATATTCTACCAGTAGAGTCATCTGACCAAAGGAAATATTGCTCAAAATATTCAATATACTGAGTTCTATACATGTTAGCTTTATAAACCCTATAAAGTCCGATAATGCAACCCTTATATTTGAAAAATTTTTGACTGATATTATCTGTTAGATTGATTTTAATGAGACCCATTTTATTGCCCTGCAAAGTAAAGAGCTGTCATGTTTTTCTCGAAAGCCTTCTTGGGAGACTCCACATAAAATTGCATGAGCACCCAACTTATCCTCCACCTAACTATTCGACACATAGTCAAATCTAAAGTACGAGGAATATATATTTACATATATGGAACTTTCTTGCATCCAACTCGCTTTTCTCTTATGTATCTACCATCTTTCTCGGAGGCTCGAGGTTTCATTGAAGTGTGACAACTCTTCTTACTCAGTCAGAGCCGCTGTTCAATAAATAGTTTCAGAAATACTTTAAAACTTAAAAAACTATTAGATCGCTATAAAGTTTGTACCTAGTTTCATCTATATATCCACAACCAAGCACGGGACGAAGAGCACATCCAAAGTATCCATAGACAAAGCATAGTGAGGCAAGCGCTTAAGTGCTGCATTTTTATGCATTTAACCTCACGCTTTAAGATACGAGCGCAACAGCTAAGTGCATGCATTATTAACATGCTTTTGTTAACAACAATAACAACAACAAATGCAAAGAAACTAACTTTTGTCACACCACTAACCTCATTAAAACTTCATTTTACATTATAGTAAGTATATAGATATATACCCACTGGCATATGCGATTTCGCCTTATGCGCCTTAATGCATTTATACGAGTGTGGCATGGCTTTTATATTACCAATTTCTTACAGTAGAAGCGAATGGTAAAGCACACTTACTTCCACTTATTGCACCGCAAGCATATGTGGCTTTATATATATACTTCATATATACATAATATACATATATAAATAGTGTAATCCATATGTGGGTGCGCGTAAGTTTGGCTGAAATCCCTGCAAGCAGCTTTTTTCGGCTGCGGCTAACGACAATAATTTGCGCTTTGCAGCCATTGAAGCTGCCGGCAAGAATGCATTAAAAGACAAGCCCCAGCACAGCAATCGCCACACATACAAGTGCATGGCAAAGTCTTAGCGCGCAGCTAAAGGAAAATAGTATAATGTCGCTAAAAGTTTTTACAGTTCCGCTAAAAACTTTCTGCTGCCATATTTCTCAGCACTTACGAATCGCTATCTCGCTTTGGTCTTTGTCTTCGGCTCTGTGTTTTTTTTGCTCCTTTTTTCGACATGGTTATTTGCTTTACATTTTTTCGTAATGCTCGTATTTTGTTACATATTCATAGTGCTTCGCTTCTTTAGACTGCCTCTGACTTTAGTTGTCGTTTGGTATTTTTTTTTTTGTTTTTGATTTTACTATTTGGTGACTTCTTCGCTTTTTGTACTAAATCTCTTCTAAGTTCGAATATATGTTTTTCTTTTTTAGCCACTATCTATCTGTGCGTTGAAAGTTGCTTCGGTTTCTAGCGTTTTTTTATTCGATTTTATATTGAACACACACTATATAACTAACGGGAAATCCGTTAACAATAAACCAAACTTTATGCGCTTTCAATGCAACCAACTTGTTCGCACAGATTAAACCACTCAGCAGATTGTAGCAGTTGGCAAATATGAGAATATGTAAGTAGGCAGAAGTATACATTTAGGCGATTTTTTACAGTAATGTAACACACCGTAGTGTAGCTACAAACTCGTGAGCACAGTAATATTGACTTACTGGAAATATTTTTTTTATTTTTTTTCAAATGACTGCAAAACGCGTGTGATCCAACAAATTCCCAGACTGGTATAACTTAACCCAACAGATCCTAAAATTATGCTACCATTAGCTGCTTAAGCAGCTAGTTTAAAACGAGTATATATTTGTGCAAAACGAAACATTTTGTTCTTATGAGCATACAAATGAACTCTTACAGGCAGTGGTAATTTCGAGTACGTCCCGCCAAGTTCTCAGTAGACCGGTACATAACAGTACAGGCATTTCCTTAGCTACATACTGAACATACATATATTTATATTAAAACTGTTCCATTTTTTAACTATAAAATCGCATATGCGATGTTTTACTTATCATACTGAGCAACATTGTCTAAGAGACTATGAGCCTGAACCCGGTTTCGAGCTAGCGATTTTTAAGGCGAAATTAAAAATATCTGAAAAATCTGTTATGTGATATAGTTGTTCGAACTTGCCGATTCCTACAAACGATCAATAAAACATCAAAATGCTGATACATATTTAATTTCATTGGAATATCTCGAAAATTGACGACGAAGTTTCGCCTTAGAATTCGCTGGCACCAGCTTTAAACCCATAGTCTATTAGGCAAAGTTATTCAGAATGATCCCAGGAATATTTCCCACACATCGCATTTTTTCGTTTTTTTTTGGCTCCCTGTAAATCGACCCGCTATAATATATATACATGGCGCGACAGAGTGGTTAAGCATTCCGCAGCCAATCTTCCAACGGATATTGAACCATTATCATTAACTTCGATGTAGTCCTAAATGTTATCTGGGTCGTTAAGCTACTTCCCATAGGCTGATAGTAAACCCATAGTCACAGTCATAGTTGTTACTTCAAAGATATAAGAGAATCTCAAACTTTACTTTTAAAGTGATGCCGAGTGAATGGTTCTTGGTTGAATAATATCCGAATCGTTCTCTTTGGTTAAACAATTAATTTAGTGTATTTTCTATTTGTAGTTAAATTACTCCTATCATGACATATTGTAAAGACATTTACTAAAATTATAAAAATATATGTACGTTATGGGAAATTTTGAACTCAACTTCCTAATAAGAACACCTCAAATATCTCACAGACCACTTGCCACATCACTCGTAAAAAACTTCGGTTTCGTTACAACTATATGCGAAAGTATACGTCTCAGTGCATGTGCTTATAAAAGTCAACCTTCAATTACGAAGACCCGACAGTCGTGTTCCACGGAAATTCCGATTGATCCAGCTCTCGTACTTTTATGTATAAATCTTTATAAAAATACGTAAAAGAGCTGAAAGTGCAAAATCAAATTTCAATATTTTTTTTAAGTTGGATATCCTATCATGGAAATCGGCAACTTTTAAAGGAGACAAACCTTGATTACACCATGCTAAAATAATATCATAAATAATAAGTGAGATATTAAAAATGTCCAATTAATTTGCATAAATAATTAATTTCCTCGAATCTTTTTCAACCAACCAACACTTAAAGCTTTGTATCTTCGTTCTTATACCTGCACATTTTTCTTCAACTTTCATACTAATAACGTCAAAACGGCGCTCGATGAAAATTAATTTTACTTCGCTCCAATAACACTGCGAATTCATTATTTTATTAGAGAAGGCAAAAAGTTGCAAAAGTGCGAAAAAATAGAAAGCAAATTAAAATCTTAGAGCGAATAGGTAGCTGTATAACAACCGCCGCCACTGATCCGCTTCGTGATGGCCACTGCAAGGATGCATTTTTCGTGAATTTCACTAGCCTCAGTGCAAGACTGTATGTTTTTGTTGACGTGGCTGCTGTTCGCGCCAACAACAATGCAGTGTCATGTCAGAGAAGCGAGCAGCCAGGCGCGACCACAGCGGCTGGCAGAGTCGAGTGCAAAACATGCCACAGTTCATTTCATTCCTTTCACGCAAATTCATGGCATCAAGTGAATTTAATTAGAGAAATTCCTCATCAAGCTAAAAGTTGCCGGGCGAGTTAGGAAAAAAACTAGCATTGAAGGAATAGTGGTAAACGTAGTAGAAGCGCTGCAGCTGCGTAAACATAGCTGTTTTTGTTGTACCGCCGCAATTTTTTTCTTCTCGCACAATCCGGAGCTTAACAAAACTAAAACTTTTTCGAAAGCGAAACCAAAACAAAAAGCAAAAACGAAGCCAACGTGCGAAATAAAGATCGTGTGAAAATTCATATTCTTAGCGGTTGCCTAACGGTACATGCATTATATGTGCATTTGTATTGTTGCAGAAAATGTTTGGACCCCAACAACACTCCACCTACATCTATCTTCCTCATGCTGCTCCCTTGGGTATGGCACGCACATCCGAAAAGTTAAATCTAACTAAGATTGAAACAGAACTTGCCGAATGTATAGCTGTACGTGGACACATGAAACTAAAGCGACAGCCGAGACCGCAACGCGTGCGCAGATTCGCATTGGGAAACAGCAGATGCCAATTGTGCAGCTGTGTACCAAACTTGATTCGGTGTTTGGACCTGAAATATAGAATAGTATTCATATATAGTATTATTATTTACTGGTATTAGTGTAAAAGACTAACGAACTGAGCTTAGACTCAGTTAAACATATGATATGAAGGCGGACTGATTTAATATAAAACGAAGAGTTAGAGCAATTAAGTTCTAATGTTCACTACACCGACAGTAACTTTTGTCCAGAGAGTGAGCCTTGTTAACTCTCACAATTCGCAAGTGAACTAATAGGTCCTATAATTTTGAAATTTCCAAACGAATTTGTGCTATCTTTACCTCGCAGCATTCATGGTCAGGCTTCTATTCGATTATTCTTAGAATTTACAAACTTTTCTGAAATGTCTAAATCTACGGTATTAAATAACCTCCTGTATAAATAGTTGGAAGTTGTATCTTGGTGTAAAAGATAATGCCTTTAGAGGCTTTTCTTTAAAAGAAAGCGTCTTCCACAAGAAATTTATTCTTTTTCAAGAGAAAAATATTAGTAATCATCTGAGTTTGGCTGAGCTTCTTCTGCCACTCCTTATGGAGGACTTTTTAAGTCCTTATGGATGTTTCAGCTACTTTTAGGTCACACTTAGTACATCTAGACAATTTAGTTCATCATTGTCCGGCAACCGAATGCACTAAGCACAGGGATCGCACTCTCAACCAACAACACTGGAACACGAGCTAGTATATACTGGCAAATTCACTTCCGAACAACTTCGTAGCACGCTTTCAACACACACGGCTGCTGCAATCAACTGAGCTTAAACTTGTATGTTATGTACTGTTACAATGCCGTTATGACTACATATGTGTATATTTGTTTTGCACCACTTATAGATGGATGGCTTCCCCTTTGGCACGTACGCTAAAGCGACAAAAAAGGAAAACATTTGCCTTTATTTGTATAACTGTAGCAAAGTTTTATTTGTATTTTGGTGCATTGTTTTTGTTATTGTTGCATGCGTGTAATTTGCATTTTAAATGACAAAGTTTCCCAACCGAAAATTACCAAATAAATCAGTGAAAAAGAACAACAACGCAACACCCGACACAACCAAAAACTTTCAATGTCATTTTTGCTCTTGCAGAGAGCACAAAAGAATTTGTAAAAAATTTAAATGAGCATATGTGAGCGTGCTCATTCTCATTTCGGCAATTTGTAGCGTTAGAATGACGATAAGACAAAACTTGTGCATTAAAGAAACGTTTACTCGCATTTATTTACAATATATTGGTACATTAGGGTGAGCCGAATTCCATGTTATATTCAGACCCTTTTAAGATTATGTCAAGGTGAGCCTAAAATATGATATGATTACATTTGAATCTAAAAAATATTTGTTCACTTTGGAGTCCAAACAATTTATCCATCGCTAAAAAAGGCTTGCGTCGATTGGTCGAGAGAAGTGTTAAAAAAAATACTATAACGGTGTTAGAAACACGTCTATGAAATCGAGACAGATAATGGAACATGGATTTACGCGTATGCGCCCGAAAGCAAACAGCAATCGACTGATGTTGTATGGTTGTTTCAAGATAAGCCGAATCCAACAAAACTTGCTCGTGCATGAAGCATTTCCAAGTAAATGGTTTCCTTTTTTTTACAACTGAACATCTCGCAACCATACCACTTTAAAAATGTCGAGGACAAACCACTCTTTACCATGATATTGCGAGCTCTCACACATCGACTGGAATCATTGCATTTTTAAGCACTCAAACCATAAATATGATGAGTTATGCACCGTATAGTCCTGACATGGGTCCAATGTTTTCCTTTTATTGCAATAAGAACTAATATACTTATTAACGTTTTTCGACCCCTGAACACGCAGTTATTGTGTTCAGAATGCATGTTTTGGAGATCCTCAGTCAGAGTAGCTTCGTAAATTGCTTCGAACGCATGCAAAAGTATATACATATGTAGATCTTAAGGAAGAATATTCAGAATGAATGAATAATAAAACAAATTTCGATAATTATCACACAAATTTTCAATATTATTTCTCTCCATATCACTTCAGCTTCAAACAAGCTCAAGTACCTAAAAAGTGATTGGAAAAACAAAAATCGAAAATTTTCCTTTATCCTAATGAGAACACTCAGCATCAACAGCAGCACGTGTGCCTGCGCTGCGAAGTAAATTCAATGTACAGAAACTGTACATCACCTTGAGCTGGAGAAAGAGCAAATAATCTTGTACTCAGCGCTCAAATGCGTAGGAAATATGAGTTCGCCATGGCAGTTGCACGCTCGTGTGGCAAAAGCAAATGTTGAGAACTTTTTACTGTGGTAAGGCAAAAAAATTTTAATTTTTTCGCATTTCATTACTTTTTTCTTTCGCTACAATTTTTTTAATGCCGAAAAAGTTCGCACTGCCAAGCGATTTGTATGTGGTTTTTCGACTGTGCAGCGTCGGTGGTTATTATTGCATATAGCACTATATTGGTTTGTATGTGCTGAGCAGTTAGCAAAAGCCTTGTTGGAAAAGTTTATGACGCTACCAAGCAGACTTGCAGAGAGAAGACTTAAGAACACGTTCAAATGAGATCAAGCTAAAATTGTGCTTAAATATTTATTATGTAATGTTTTTTTAATCTTATTTTAAAAATTAAAGCGCAATCTCTCACCGGCCATTCGAAAGCAATAATAATGCAGTGTGACAATGTTTTCCTGCTGGCTCCTGCGGCACAAGCCGTAAGTCAGCAGTCAATGGAGAATGATTCCATTTAGTGTACTCATTCTTTGTTGTTGCTGGTGTGTTTTGCAAATTGATGTGGTGTTTGACAGTTAAAACGTTTAAAAAATTGAAATTTACACAGTTAAGTGGAAAAGTTTCAATTTATTTTAGTGCTCGTCGTTTTTGCTTGTACTGTGTGATTGAAGACGCACACATAGAAACATACCAGCATTAATATATAACTTAGGGTTTACTTGTAAAGGGTAATCCATTTCGAGGCACTCTACTTTTTTAAAGAAAACAACGCATAGAAATTTCAAATTCAATGGGACAAGTTTATTATCATTCGAAAGAACATTCTTTGGCATTTATTTTTTGAAGATACATTTTTTAAATGTTATCCGCGGCTACGTCTCAGATGGTTCATCCGTTGAGTCTAAGTTTCGATGGCTCCTTCAATCTTCTCGACTGGTAACTGACGAATGACATGCGCTATCAATTGACCAGCCCAAAATGTGAAATTATCTGCTCACCGAAGTGTTCTCTCAATAAATCCATTGACTGATGCGATGTCTGAGAAGTTGCGCCGTTTTGTGGAAAGAAAAAGTCACCGAGATCACGAGCTTTAATTACAGCTAACAAATAGTCGGTTATCATGGCGCGATAATAGAAAGATGGGCCGATGATCTCACCGGCGCACAAACCACACCAAACCCTTTTTTTCTGGATGAAATTGCATCTCTTCAGGTTGCTCTTCGTTCCAAATGCGGCAAATTTGCTCCTTTACATGATTCACAACTGGATTCAACACTGAACAAAGCTTCTAGAACTTTTCAAGATCGCCTATAGCGAAGCGATGTCACTTAAGAAAGTCTAGCGGCTTCAGTTCTTGCACAACCTGTATTTTGTATGCTTACAATTTAAGATCTCGACATTAAATTCGCCAAGTCGTTCCTTAAGTCAGTCCGAGTTGCTTTGAACGGCCGAGTCAACTCTTCGTGGTCTTCATTTTATCTAAATGAACGTTTCATTTCCAGTCCTAGAATATTCTGTACCAGTCAGTTATTTTAAAGGAAATGTCAAGCCTCTTATATTGGAATAATGCAAATAGACGAAGAATTCGCGCAATCTTACCTCTCGATTTTAAAATTACAAAGGCAGAAAAGAAGAAGCAAAGAACGTGGTTAGAACGTGGTTAGCCATGATAATAGATATTCTCGGAACACAGCATAAAATATATTACTTCGAATAATTTGTTTTTTTTTAATTTCAATGGAAACACCTCTGAATCTGGAGAAAGCACAAATTTGTTTATAAGAATAATCCCAGGAACATAAATATATTCAGAGGCTTGATACTCCATTTTTTGTACATAGGCCCTGATCTTTCAGAAAAAAAGCTCAAATGAGCTTAAAGATCACAAGAGAAGATCTTTTCTTCGAAACTACAAACTCTTTCAGCTTTTTTAAATAAAATACGGGCTTAAGTTCTCACCTCACGAGTTTTAGTTTCATAATATCTCATAGAAATGAAAAAACCCAGTTGTTCCAAGTCATACAGCCGCCTACTTCCAATCAAAAGTCTATTTCATCAACAATGCAATTACTAGTAGACTCTCAAGCAACCTACGACTTGACTGCTATATGGCCTATCAACAGGCGTTGCAATATGGAACTGCAACTGAAATAGCAGGCAATAGCTTCTAGGAAGCAATGCAAGCCCCCAAAGGCAAACAACGCACAAGATTTTACCCCTTCTTGGTATTCGACCAGGAATACGTCAACGCAGCAAACTACAGTTGACGACAAATCACAAGAATTATACAAAACTCAACCTAAAACCACACACACACACCCACATGCACGCACAAGTAAAATGTCGCCTGCTGCAAAATCAACAGACGAAAATACAACTGTACTTCAAAGCAACACGGCCATGTACGCGGTGGGAGAAATCTATGAAAAATACTGTTACTTAGCGGTTAGCGAATGCTTACCGTTAGAACGCCAATAAAGCGGTGGGTAGCGGTGGTTGCGGCAAGAGAATTCGCTAAATTGTTAAAATCCCCAAAATGGCTATGGTGGGAATGCGACAAACGCCTGTAGGTATACTACAACTATATATAGTACTAAAGCATACATTTAGGCGCGCACACTGGCACACATAACTAACCGTGCCACAGTGGCAAGCCGCAGTGCGTGCCACACCCGCAGCCACAACCGATACGTTCGTATGTAACAGCTGTTGCGCGATATATTTTAGATGATTTTTTCCAACCCCAACACATATACACCCAACATACACGTGCTTGTTTAGCGTGGTGAGGCAGCGTGTGCATGTGTGTGCGCTTGTAAAAAGTTAATATTTGGTCAGGCACACACATAAGTTTTGAAAAAAAGTGAAATATAACTCAGCGCTCGGCAGCGGATGGCCGCAGCAAAGTTAAACGAGATGTGGTAGATAGCAAATGCATACACGTACACACACACATATATATATACGCATGTGTTTGTGGGGGTGCACACATGCTCACATATCACTTGCTGTAATATTGACAAAATATCAACAAATACACATGCAATCCGTGTGCTGCGTCGATGAGAGCGGCAAGCAGGGCAGAAATTCTGAGAAAAACTGTAAATTTTAAAAACACAAAAGGCAACAACGCAGACACACACACACACATGCATGCACGTTCAACTAGAAGTGGCATGAGCGGAAGGGCCAGTTTTGGCGAACAAGATAAATAACATTCGAGCAACATGCACGCGTGTGTGTGTGGGTCTGTGGGGGGCGCGCCGCCGAGCGACAAAAGTGAGAACTTCTGACACAAAACAAAAACAAAATTGCACCGAATTGCTGCCGCACATTTTCCAGGAAACCGATCCAAATGGCAAGCTCTACTTGAATTTATATATTTTTGTTTCGTTTTGTTGTTGCTCTTAGCTGGTTTTTGTTATATTTGAAGTTTTTCCTTTTAGTTCGCTTGCTGCCGCCCGGAAAATGTAGCTAAACAATTTGCCACTTTCGTTTAAAAATGCATGAGACACCAACCAGTCAGCAGCAACAGCAGCAGCAGTGACAAAACAGTAAAGCAACAACTACAACAACATATGAAAGAAATGCAAAACAACACTGAGAAGTGTAAACGGCAGACAACAAACACACGTACATTTTGTTGGTATAGCAAATGAAAAAGTTTAGCATGCAAACACTTGACGCTCACACTCGGGCAAATGTAAGTTTAGCAAGAAAAAAATATGCTTGAAACAGCGCGCCCTCTAGGGAGTGCGCAGTGATGTTCGATTTTGGTTTTATCTAACCTATAAATCCGTATCTATTTCTATCAAGCCGCTATACACCTGTTATTACTGAAAAGACACTTGCTTTGTGCGGAGTTTTCGAGGTCTTGAGCTCGTGAAATTTACATTTTCTTCTTCTTCTTTTTTATTATAATATTATTTTTCTTTTCCTTTTTATTCTTTTTCTTATTCTTCTCTTTGCCACGATCACTCAATCTCAACATGTCCTACTTCACCGCCGTACCAACTTGTGAGACAAGTGTTCAAGCACCCTTTCAGCTCTCCGGAAAATTTTTTTGTTATTAAAGTTAATCGCATTTTTTGGCTTCATAATGGACAAGATCTTGTTGGTTATGTCGACTTATTCCCACAAAGTCGAATTTAACTCTCTCCTTTAGCAACTCTGCCGTTTCCTTCTATTTCATGATGCAGATCACTTTTTCTTAGAGCTTGAATCATTTTATTTATATTCGCTGAGCACACAATTCCCACTGATGAAACGATTTCTTGAATCAGAATCTTTAGTTCGGAGAGGATATCGATAGTAATTTTCGCTATAGAAATATTTGCTAGAAAGAGAGGTTTAGTAAAGACATACTTCAATAACATTTATGCAGGAGTTCCAATCCAACAATTTTCAATCAGAATTGACATCATCGACATTCCATGTTCTGGAATTCTACTGAATCCGAAGTCAGTAAGACTTAAAGGATGCAGCACTTACTATCCTCGACTTACTATTATCCGAAGAACAGAAATAAACAAGCACATTATTCACATATCGAACACATAGAAAAGAAAAGCTTCTCCACCTAACAAATTACAACATACAAGTACAGTATCTTAAAATTTAAGCAGCTGCCAAACTTTTTCCTACAGGGCATGCACGTACCCACACAAATATACCAACATATCGGCATATGAGTAACAAGAGCAGTAAATTGTTACAAAAATATGCTAAAAAGTATACAAAATAATACAACAACAACAGCAGCAAAATCCAACAGACGACCGCTTACACTAACCGACACACATATGCATGTGTAATTGAAAAGGGAATAAATAAAAAATGCAAAAATTTCGCAAACAACTTTTTCGCCGACATTCAGTGCATAACTGATACAGGCTTGCATTTAGGTGAAGGATATGAGTGCGAGTATGGCGGACACAAGTTTAACTTTGGCAAAAGTGTAGATAACAAATAGCCATGCCACAAAAGTGAAACAGCAACAAAATACCAAAACAACAACAATATATAGTAAATTGCATAGGTGAAAAAGATATTGCAAAGCGACACTTTCAACCTAAAAGCACAAAAATATTGACACTCAACAGGAGCGGCACAAATTGAATTCCATTTAGTGGTGGACAGTGGGTCGCTTCTTCATATAACTGCTTTTTTTTTGTTGAAACTTGCATAAACGATGTCGAACTACTTTAAACACCGTTTTAAAGTAATTGAGGAGCAGCATTTGATGTTACAGACAAAGTTGGGTCATATTGCCGGTCCTCAGCACGACTACGATAATATAAAGGTATTATAGAAAGCTTTTTAGAAATGTTTGATGAGCTTCTATTTCTATTTTCAACAACTGCTGAATCGTCGTTACGAGTTTTCGATTGACAGGTTCTGAGGAAGGTTTATGGTCCTTTGCGCATTGGCAACGGGGAATACTGCTCTCGATGGAACGATGAGCTGTATGAGATAAAAGAAGACAATGACATAGACTCCAGTGCAATCTAGTACTGCAGATAATCATATTTCGGGCCCCGTCGAAGTCGATCAGCCTCCATCCATTTAGGGATGTTTCCTCGTGTAGTCGGAATTTACCAACTATTGTGCCAAAGGTATCTTTTTTGCCCTACCTGGCGTTAAAGTCGCCAAGTACGATTTTAATATCGTGGCGGGGGCTCTCATAGGTGCGTTGCAAGCTCTCATAGAAGGCATGAACATCCATCGGGCCGTGGGCGCAAGACAGAGATATTGTAAAGAGCTTCGCTTTGATGTGAATTGCGTCTAGACGTTCATCCGCCGGAGTGAATAACAGTACTCGGCGACGGAGTCTCTCTCCCACCACGAATCCTACACCGAATTTGCGCTCCTTCACATGGCCACTGTAATAAATGCCACAAGGACCTACTCGCGTCAGTCCTTGTCCTGTCCATGGCATTTCTTGGACGGCGCTTATGTCGGCCTCCACTCTAACGAAGACATCAACCAGCTGGACAGCGACAACTTCCCAATTAAGAGACCGGACATACCAGGTGCATGCCCTTAAATCGTATTCCTTAATGCGTTTGTCATGGTCGTCATCAATAGAGGGGTCTCTAATCCTAAACTGTTGGTAATTTTTCATTGGAGGCGTTTTTTACATGGCGGGTCCCAAACTCACCGCACAACCATGTAGAGAAGATGTTTCGCCTTCTCACTTTAGCTCGCTTTCAAACGGATGTTCTTTGTACCCAGAAGATACTTGGTCTAGGACCGGAAGTCGTGAACTGATTGAGCCATATGTAAAGGAATCGTTTTTGGTGTGGGGACGATATTGAACTCTCCTCACTTCGTTTTTATTACTTAAAATACCAAAAATATCGGCTAAAGCATACAAATGACTTTTTTGTGAATTCATAGGTTAGCGTCGTGTTGATCGTATACCCGAAATTCTGTTCAAACACTAAAAACCATCAAATTTGCCATTTCATTAATATGTCTGTGTATTATTTGAAATAAAAGTTCTGTGTTATTGAAAAAACAGCCGTTATAAACGGTTATTATTATTGGTGCATCGGTAAATGATTGAGCAGGAAGTTAACCACATTCGATTCATAATTCTCACAAACTTCTTTTGCATATAGTTTTTCATACCATAAACTTACACAAGATACTCGCCTTCAAGCACATGCTTACATCTGCCCTCAAACCAAACCGCCTGCTACCAACTCCAACTAAAGCGCTCTGAGCTAGCAATTTGCGTAAAATAAAATGCTTGATTTTTCAATATCTTGGAAGTTAAGTGACTGCCATGAGCTACAACTCCCGGCAGTAGCTTTTTCGGCGCCGACAGTTATTAGGGTCATTCACTCGGCTGCCACAGCGCACAGCTTGTTAAGGCTCGTAGCCAAGCGAACAAATAAACAGCCAGGCCAAGCAAGCAGCACTCACTGACAGGCGATCACTATTTAAATATGTATGTAGTGACAAATCCCCTCGGGCTAATATGTACAACTTGTTACCGCCTCAGCGATTCCAAGACACCCAACTAAATAAAATGTCAAGAATGACGAGAAAAGTATTGGGCAATACGGCAATTTAAGTATGCACTTGTGCCTACTTGCCGAAATTCATTGCAGCATAAAATTGCTGACGAAACAATGCCAGCACTGCACAGCGTTTGTGTCACACTGTGTGTGTGTGTGTTGTATGTGTGTGTTTGGCTGCGTACAGCTTAGGGCTGCAATCGCTTTTGCTTTTGTAAAAGTCATCAAAGTACAAATAGGTCTATTGCTTTGTCAAGCTGCTGTGGGATTTCCTTTGAACATTTTCTGCATTCTCCCTTACACTCGAAGCTATTTTTGCTGCTTTCTATTTAATAAAATGTCAATTTTTACACACTCACCAGCAAAAAAGGATATTCAGTCATAGCGTAATGGGAATTGTTGCAAGTTTTATTTGGTTTTTATATTTTTCCAAATTTTTTATTTCTATAAAACGATAGTTGCATCGTGGCAAGCGTTTTGCTGCTCTGCTTCCCTTGATTTCGTTTAGTTTTTTGTGTTGCTTGTTTTTAGCGTTAGCTTGGTCGATTTCATGCACATTTACTTTAAGTGGACATATTATTTGTGGATGCCCAGCGGGCGTGGAAGTGCTCAAGCGATAAAATGATTTCGCATTTTTTTTCCGGGTGATGCTTAAAGCTATTTGTATGCAATATTAATTTGTAATTGTTTGAAAAGTGCTTGCCATTTTGTTGCATATTCGGCACTTAAATGCCAACACAAATGCGAATGGATATATTATGGGCGAAAGTGTGCATTAGATGCCCGCAAGTTGCAGTAATATGATAGTAATAGTCAATTGAAAAGTGGCGCTAGTAATTAATTTTATATGAGTTCATTAGTTTGCGAATTTTATTATTTAGAGTGAAGCGACTTTTGCTATTGTGAAAAAAATTATAAAACTAAATTTCGATTGTTTATTAAATACTGCTTTTTGAAGGGAAAATACACAGTTGAAGGAAAAACTTGGCTTGATGACGAGCTACCGAGTACTGTCCCAGGAAAATCAACCTTAACGGGCTTGTATGCTAAGTTTTGACGTGCCGAAATGAGCACCGAAAACGCTGAATTCACTGGACAACAAAAAAAGATGTTTATTTTTCGGAAAAAAAGTTTTGAAAATAATTTTGCATGACCGTAAAGTAAAGTTGTTCGAGATAGGCATTCATCAACTGAACGTGTACATTGTATTATTCATCTTTAACAAGAGGATGCCGCGCGAGCTCACTTTTGACTAAAAACAACGAAGAGTTGTTGATTCGAAGCACTGTTTAGAGATGTCCAAGCGTAACAAACCCTAGTTTTTGCAGCGATATATGACAATGAATGAAACATTACTCCATCATTTCACTCCGAAGTGCAATAGACTGTTATACTGGTGAATTTCACACGATGAACCCTCTCCAAAGCGCCAAAAAACGCAATAGTCGGCTGACAAGGACATGGCTGTTATTCTTTGATATACACCGAATAATTTTTGCTGACTACTTTGAAAAAGGAATGACCATCAACAGCGACTATTACAATTACAAAATGTATGTAAATATAGTATAAGTTACGTTAGCTTCCGTTACTAACCCAGAAGTCAGGATTCCACTTGAATAATGAAAGAAAATTCAGTTTTGGCTGCATAAATCTCACTCGATTGAGTCTCATATTTTAACAAATTGACTTGAACCCATTAAAAATCTATAAAAATTAATCACTTTGACACCAGCTCGTATCTCAAATTTTCAAAGTTTGTTTTTTTGCCCTAAAGTAAAGTGTGATCGCAAAGACATTTTAAACCTGATCTCGCACGATTGGTCAGTTAAGAAGATCATTATAGTGATGATTCTTTCTAACATTGTTCCAAATAACTTGGCCAACTAACTCAAAATGTGACTCCCAGTCAATCACACAACACCAATATCTTGACTATAAATTTGCGCACAAGAAGACTTTGCTGCCTAATATTTACCCACATATTCCAGGCTCCAATCGCCCCATTAAGCGTCGAGTTCATTTATAATCAATCCTTGCAGTCAATCAATTGCATTTCCTCTCATACAAAGAACATATGCACACCCAACATTCACACACACATACGTACGATGCAAAGCCATGGGCATTTTATTACCGACAATCACAAAAACACACTTTGACATAACAAAACTGAATGCAATTCATTAGAAGCTCACTTTCGTTCTAATTGCATTATTCATCAACGCTAACAACCTGCTATCAGCTTGAATGCTGCGCCTGCACGCCTAAAAGTATGCCAGTGTGCAGCATGCATTTGCATATTTATGCACACCAGCGGCAACAACAGCAACACAGACAACACAAAATTTACAAAACAAAGCAAAGCATGCAAATCCACACGAATGACACACATGTGTGCGCCACAGTGAAGCCTAAGTTTCTTTGAAGTGTACCATTATTCTATTCATTTTTCTCACAATAATTAATAAAGGTATTGGATAATATATATAAGTAGAAGTAGCGTTGGAGTTGACCAAGCCAAATATTTAGACTAATGAGTTTTTTGCTATTGCGTTTTCACGTCTTAGTCTTCCTTCACAAAAATCGCATCAAAAATGGTCCTGCAAACAATCTTGTGCACTCGGAATAAAGTTTATGTGGGCACCTGAAATATGTGAAAACATGGATACCCTTTGAAAGGTATCTGTCTATGAAAATAGATAATGTGAAACCGAAACTTGTGTGCCATAAACTCTAATTTATTGATCAATGTTCGCTACTTAGAACTAAACAATAATTTAAAATAAATTTGTCCATTATTTTCCTTAACTCGCATGGAACTCCACTGTTTGTTGGAAACCTTTACAAACACAAAACTTGAGCTTGATCTGGTACCCATACATAAAAGGGGTGGATCCTTAATCAAGATATTCCTTAAGGAATGTGAAGTTCTCAGTCCAGCACAGTTTGACACATTAGTAAAATCTGTTTCTTAGATAGGAAGAGGCATCTACTTCGCATATACATATATTTGGTAGTCGGAAAAATATTTTCGTATTTCTAATCAAACTTCAACTTATCGTTTTTTATATTTGTAATGAACTTTAATGAACCAAATATGTACTCGTACCATTTTGGTAGACCACTTTTTGCCATATTTCCGCTAGAGACATTATTCCATCAGCGGAAAACTTTTTTGGTCACTCCGCGAAAAATTGCGACAAAATCACTTTAAAATTACAGGCTTCTCTTGAAACTAACTTTACTCCATTAAGGTAGTTCTACATTGACCGAAACAAATGGTAATCCTATGGTGCAAGGTTAGGGCTATATGGTGGATTCATCAAAACTTCCCAGCCAAGCTCGTCCAGTTTTTGCCAAGTCATCAAAAATGTGTGTGGTGTAGTGTTGTCCTGATGGAATACGAAGCCCTTTCTGTTGATCAGTTTTGTCTGTTTTTTTCGATTACTTGCTTCAATCTCATTAGTTATTGAAATGTAGAATCAAACTTTCCACCAGACTGGAGCAGCTTATAGTGCATGATTCTTTTCTAATTCCACCAAACACACAGCATAACCTTTCGAGACGCTAATCCTGGATTTGATCATCTGCTGAGCTTCACCACGCTTGGACCATGATCTTTTTCGCACATTTTTGTCATATTTGATCCACTTTTCGTCTCCTGTTACCATTTGCTTTAGAAATGGTTAGATTTCATTTCCTTCAAAGTATTGACAACTACTTTTTACAGATCTTGACTATATTTCTTGAAGCACCCAATATTGACTTCTGAGGAAGAATCGAAGTGGTGCTCAGCAAGTGGGTGTCCCATCGTTAAAGCACATGGTAAACTTAAGGGGTCAAGTCTGGTGAATATGGCGGGTTAAGTAGCCGACCCAGCCAAGTGTTTTGATTGTTTCCTGAACCGATTTTGCTGTATGTGCAGCTGCATTGTCGAGTAACCGAATTTTTTATTATCCATTCATTGTTCGAATTGATCATTTGTTTTCTGTAGCAATTAGTATTAACAATTTCAATAAGGTTTAGAAGCTCATGATATGCCAGACCCTTCCGATCCCACCAAACACAAAGCATTGGCTTCCTGAGGGATCGATCTAGTTTTGCAGCCGTCAGGATTCAAATTTTCATCGCCAGTCACAACTTGATGCAAAACTGATTTTCTTCAGTAGTTTTTGGTAGTCTTCGACATTATTCATTTCTCACATCAAAATCATTATCTCTAAATCGTTAAAACCATCCTTCCCTACCAACACATTTGTATCTTAACGGTCACTTCGTCATGGTACTTAATCCCGAATAATGCTGAAAATGTCAAGATTGGGGAATTGCACCCGGAACTAAATCAAGCTTCTCAATACTTTCTTCAATTTTATAAATCTTCTCTTCGTATTGCTAATCGAGGTTTCACTCTAGCTTTTTACTTTTGTGTGCCAAAGTGCAGGCAAATCGCGCATACCTCTAACAACAAACACACCTACACATCAGCAGCCTAACTGTATATTCGCATACAATTGAAAATTTGAAACTTGTCGGGAAATGCCGCACAACGCAGCCGAAATGAAACGCTCATTACCGATTGATTGGCAGTAGGAATAACGGTAGCAAATTTTCGTCGATAAGTGGCATGGAATGGTGGGAGTCGGGTTAAGCGGCATCGACAAACGAAAGAGGTGATTTGACGCCTGTTAAATGCATTAACTATGCAGCTGTTGTGGCAAATAGTTGAAGGCAAATGGCGTATTGTCTCAGCATGTTGCAACAAGGACTTGCCGCCACTAAAGTCTGCAGCAGAGAACATGCAGCAACACCCAACTGCACAAAATGCCATGTGTACATGCGAGTGCATGTGTTTTGCGGAATTGGAGCATTTTCAATTGACGGCTAGCGGTTAGTTTGGCATTGTTAATATTCAGCGCCAAAGTACTGACAATTTTGTTAGCTGCCAGCTATTTTGGCTGAGCATTGCGAAATATTGCATGGCAAATAGACACGCCAATAATGTACACGTGGGTGCGTGTGTGGGCGCGTGTATGAGTGTGGGTGTGTTTTTGTGGCATTTAGTAAGTGTCAGTCTCGATTAGTTGCAGTGCAACATTTTTGTTTTGCGGCAAACGCTAACACGTCAGCAATACTGCACGTCAACGCAGGAGTATGCTTCAAACTTTTTATGTACCGCATACATAGGTATATACATATGTATGTATGTTTACCTATACGCTGTTAAAACTTTGAATGACTGTTGCTTACTCTTGCATTTGATAGTACCGGAGTACCGGGGCACATGGTGCGCTTTGCGAAAAAAATATATATATAATTTATTCGATTTAGGATTGAGGAGAAGACCATGGAAAATTAAATATGTGTTTGAATTATTTGAAATATTTTGTTTAGATGAAAAATTTATACGACTAAAATAAAGATCTTGTATGAAAAACTATTTTATTTGACAAGATATCTTCATCATATTCGACATGGATTATTATCTAAGGGAATTCCACAATCTCAGTAGAAATTATTCAGATCGGACAACTATAACATATAGCCGCCATACAAACTGGCCGACCAAAAAGAAGTCATTGTATGAAAAACTGTCTTATTTGACAATACATCTTCACCACATTTTACATAGATTATTACCTAAAGCAATCCCACAATCTCCGTGGAAATTATTTAGATCGGATTTCTATAGCTTATAGCTATCATACAAACTGACCAACCAAAATCAAGACCTTGTATGAAAAACTGTTTTGTTTGATAAGATGTCTTCACCACATTTTACATAGATTTTCCTACAATACAAAGCAATCATATCCAAAAAATTTTTTTTAGATCGGACCCCTATAGCTTATAGCTGCCATACAAACTGACTGACCAAATTGAAGACCTTGTATGAAAAACTGCTTTATTTGACAAAATATCTTCACCATATTTGACACAGTATATTCTCCAATACTATGTTATAATACACAAGGTTTTTTTAGATCGGATCACTATAGCATATAGCTGACATACAAGTTGATCAATAAAAATCAAGACCTTTTATGTACTTTTCATTTTATGAGATATAAATCAAATTCAGCATATATTATTGTCCAAGACAATTCTACAATCTCCGCAGAAATTGTTCAGATCGCACCATCATAGCATATATGTATGTAGCTGCCCTACAAACTGGGTGACAAAAAAAAGAGTTCTATGTATGGAAACATTTTTATTTGAAAAGAGTATTCCAGCTTCGATGCAACCGAAGTAAATGGTTTCATTTGTTTTACTTCATTTCCGATTATTGCAACTGAAGATCCAACTTAAAGCCCATCATCAATTTCACCAATATTCCTGTATGTATTTACAAGTTTAACTGCCGAAGTACGCCGAGCTTGGACCCTCGAACATATTTGTTAGTTGCAAAGAAGTGTTCATAATAAATTTTTCAATATTTTTGCAACTAAAAAGTACCAAATAAATTACACACATACATACATGCAATCAGTGAGCAATAAAAATTTTCATTGCACCAATTCGAATTCGGTTACGTAAATATTTCAATTGGCATAACTTTATATGTTGTATCACATATGTATTTGTATGGGAATATACAAAGTTATATAACAGTTAGAGTGACTTTTTGTAATAAAAATCTATCGAATAAAATAATTGGATTTATACAAAACAATTTGTAGGTATTAGAAAGCAAGTGAGCAGCGTGTGCAGGGTGTGGCGTATGAGCAACATTTCGACTGTTTTCTACTTTATAAAAATAACGTAGAAATGTTTGTAATAGAGCACACTTTATTGCAACAAAAATAAGTGTATCGATATGCCATCATTTGTTATGTGCAATTTTAAGTCGCTTTCAGGCCACCGCCCTTCCACCCCCTTCAGTCGAAAAGCATGAAAATTCTAAAGTGCCTGCATGTGTGTGCGTGTGTGTTGGTGTGTAGTGCAAAGTTTAGATTTGTTAAAATAGAGCAAAAACGCATTCACCCATACATATGCTGGTATTAATAAACAAGTGCATATGGAAAAAACTTTCAAATGCAATTTTCACTTTAATACACATACGCTTGAAATGTACATACATACATATGTATATAGGCATTGGTATATGTGGTATATAAGTATGTATGCATAAGCAGACGTACAAACAGCTTGTGTGCAGCCAGCTGTTGGCGAAATATGTGGCTTGCTTGTACTTCTCTTTAAAATCAATCAATTGACTTTTAAAACGAAACTTCTCCATTCACTGTGTGAGTGTGTATGCATGCAAGGATTTTGTTGTGTGTGTGTATGTGTCGGTTTATCAATGATATCAAATATTGTCGAAACTAATCTTTGAGAAAGCTTCTGTAGTTAGACAACATATATATTGAGTTCCCAACCAAATTCATTGAAAATTATATATATGCCATTTGAACGAATTGGAGATTTACCTATACAACAACAATATCATAAACGGGCACCAGCCAAGCAATTTGATCCGATAAGCCCCATAGAATATTCCACATCATATAAGGTTTCATATTACACCTACACTCTCTTACAAAGTCTTGATTTTCATCGGTTAGTTTGAATCGAAATTATATAGTATGCTATAGAGGTCCAATCTAACGAATTTTTCCGGAGATTGAAGCGTTGCGATGCATAAGAGTCTATGACAAATTTCGTGAAAATATCTCGTTAAAATAAAAAGTTTTTCAAACAAGCACATGATTTCGATCGTTCAGTTTGTATGGCAACAATAAGCGATAGTGGTCCGCTAAAGACAGTTCCGCCAAATAATTTTTGGAGATAGCAGAATGTGTACAAAATTTCAGATCGAAATTTCAAAAGCTGAGGGAGTAGTTCGCGGAGGTATATATAGTACATATATGTACATATATATGTATATATACATATATTCAAATTTACCAAAAATCCATAGATTCGGCTGCTTTAATTATTTTTAGTCGCACTAATTCGACGATCGCAACGATTTCTAGACCAGTCCATTTAAATAGCATTTGCATTAAAGAAGTATTCTTGACTACAAAATTTATGCTGTGGCTGCTCAATCAACAATAACATTTTAAAGAGCCTTAACACTATTCCAAGAGGCGGTTCTCCTGTCTTTAAGTTGTTATGATTCGCTAAAAGCCAATCCCTGACTCCAGAATTATTCAAACTTGCTACTTTTTTCAAAATATCGCATATAAATGACTAATAAAAAATTGGTTTGAAACTCAGCCACATACAATTTAGCGAATATTTCCACCTTTTGCATATATATACTTCCTGAATGCAGTAATTTTTTGCATATTTATTTTTTAAATATCTCAGTATTACACAGATTTAGCAAACCAAAAATGTTGCATCGTGATCACTACATATGAAAATCGAAACAATATATTGCATTTGAGAATTCTCGCAGCGATAATAAACACACAGTTGCGGCATTAATCATTCAAGTGTCAGGTAAACAGAGACCAATAAATTGCTAAATTCACAAATAGAAATAGCAGAACAAAATACGCTGTTGAATAAAGTCCAGTTTCGGCAATAAAAATGCGAAAAACGCGAAAGTGTGTTTATCTGAAAACAAAATATTCGACAAAGCAGCAAAAGAAAGAACTTCATCAAATATTGAAAAGCACAATATTTGTATATATGATTGATTGGATATATTACAAAATCTCTATGAAAAGAAAATAGAACCTAGCTGTGGTCCTTATAAATGTATAAGTTACACAAAAACGAAAATGAAAAAAAATATCGCAATAAATAAACCAAACTTAGTGCGCACAAACAAAATATATAGACTTCAAAGTGCTGGACAGTGGCTTTTCATAAATAATAATTTTCTAGAAATAGAAAAATATAGCGAAAATTTAGCAAAAAATAGTAAATCAGTAATTTTTCAAACTCCAACGAGAATAAAATAAAGTTTTAAGTCACCTCGGTCACTATCCGTGTTTAGCTATTGGCTTATAGTAGTTACTAAGTGTATTCTCTCCTGAGCAAAAATTTTTATACTCTCGCAACAAAGTTGCTAAGGAGAGTATTATGATTTTGTTCACATAACGGTTGTCTGTAAGTCCTAAGACTAAAAGAGTCAGATATAGGGTTATAGATACCAAAGTGATCAGGATGACGAGTAGAGTTGAAATCCGGATGTCTGTCTATCCGTCCGTCCGTCCGTGCAACTGAGTAAACATTGAGATATCATAATGAAACTTGGTACACGTATTTTTTGGCTCCATAAGAAGGTTAAGTTCGAAGATGGACAAAATCGGCCCACTGCCACGCCCAGAAAATGGCGGAAACCGAATACCTATAAAATGGCATAACTAAGTCATAAATAAAGATATTAAAGTGAAATTTTCCACAAAGGATCGCATTAGGGAGGGGCATATTTGAACGAAATTTTTTTGGAAAAGTGGGCGTGGCTCCGCCCCCTACTAAGTTTTTTGAACATATCTCGGAAACTACTATATCTATGCCCACCAAACTATATAGAGTCGTTTCCTTCAGGCGTTTCTGTATACAGTTCAAAAATCAGATAATAACCACGCCCACCTCCCATACAAAGGTTATGTTGAAAATCACTAAAAGTGCGTTAACCGACTACCAAAAAACATCAGAAACACAAAATCACGGAAGAAATGGCAGAAGGAAGCTGCATACAGGTTTTTTTTTTAATTGAAAAAGGGCGTGGCGTCGCCCACTTATGGACCAAAAACCATATCTCAGGAACTACTCAACCGATTTCAATGAAATTCGGTATATTTTCTTAACACCCCAATGACATGTACGAAATATGGGCGAAATCGGTTCACAACCACGCCTTCTTCCAATATAACGCTATTTTGAATTCCATCTGATGCCTTCTCTGTATAATATATACATTAGGAACCAATGATGATAGCGGAATAAAACTTTACACAAATACGGTATTTGATCTGAGGTATCCCTTGTGGAAAAATTGTCATGATCGGACTATAACTTTTCAAGGTCCCTGATATCGAACACGAAGAACTCAGTGCCTAACCTAACCTAACCTAATTTTTCACCGAAAATATCGGTAAATCTCTCAGAATTTAATTCTAATTAATTTTACAGCAAAATAAAAAAATATGTAAATGACGGATAATGAAATCTCGATTATCACTTTATCATGCGAGAGTATAAAATGTTCGGTGACACCCGAACTTAGCCCTTCCTTACTTGTTAGATATAATACTGTCGGATGTGAGGCCTGAAGGAAAGTCTAAAAATGAAATCAGATTCCAAAAACCATACGGACATTGTTGGTAAGCAAGACTTTGGCTGTCGAATGCCTAATAGGAAAAAAAAACAGAAACTATCTCTACTTTTATGGAACTTAAGCTAAATTAGATCAAAAGTCACATGAGATTGCTTGAAAAGTGATTTGGTAATAAAGTTAGTAACTTTTCTAAAATACAGTTTCGAAAATCTTAATTTCCATTTTCAAACATGAATTTCATTCATCAGCCATTGCTGCTTCATTAAAATTGACCTCATTTCTGCCATGGCATGTAGCAATACAGTACTTGTGGCAAGTATTATATGTACTACACAAACAGTTATTTTTGCAACCTTTTTCGAAAAAGTATTACAGTAATCCAAATGATTCTCGGGTTTCATGTACTAGCACACATACTCATATGCACATACATATATGTGTATAGTTGGCAGTTCCGCAACAGCAAATCTGGATTGCTGTACATATGTATGTGTATACAGTGTGTAAATATGTATATTTACAGCGAAAATATCAAAATCAAATAGTTATTCGAATGGCAAAAATGCAGAGCTAACGGGCATACGAGTATAACAAAAAAACAAATATTTTTAGGACAATCGAAAAATATGCGAACGCACATGCTCACAACTTGCTATGTATGTATGTGTAGTACATACAACTGTTTACAAGAATCAAGTAAAATATTGACGTTGAGCGCTTGCATACGACTTTAAAAAACGCCAAATAAAATAAAACTAGCCGTATTGGGCTAATTCCAGAGAGAATATACGATGCTCTCACTCATTATGCCATAAAATGGGATTTAAATTTTTCGAATGTCTAATCAATTTTTAATGATTTTGAAAATATTAAAAATTTTTCCGACATAATAAAAGCTCTCATCTTACACGGAATTTCATATTTCTTTTCATCGCTGTGCCGAATGGGAATTAAGTAGCTACGAGTATATCCCTCACCGAGACGGATTAAATAAATTTAACGGATTTTAATGGCATTCTAACATTGTCATAGTCAATTTGGAATAGACATACCATCTCTCAAGCCTGAAATAACCCCTCCCTGCTCTCTCAGGCTGGTACAACTCAGTATCTACCTGTACAATTCTAGCTACTGAACAAACCGATAAGTTGGCAGCACGCCTGATGAAAATTTCCAAACTTTTTAACGGTAAATGAAATTGCTTGCACTAAAAAATGCGTGATACATCACACCAACTCTTATGTCAACTAAGAGTCAGTCACCCTGAAGCTGAAGAAAACTATCCACAACTTTACTCTTTGCTACGGTAACACTGTTGCTGTGCGATAAGTAAAGCAAAGACTTCTCTATATATAAATACTATTCAAATAACCACGTGCTTAAACTTTTTCTCATGCCAAAGGCTTGCACTACAAACCACACGATATACCAAGTAGCCACTTCTAAGAAATTCAGCACTCTTTCATTTTCGAATATTTGTCATTTCCATCTTCTTATTTGCTATGCGCAATGGCACAATTTAGTTATCGCCAGCAGCCAGTTGCACCTTGACAGTTCGTTCTTGCGGTATCGATTGTGTCAACGGCATTGAAACTTGTTGTACTCAGGTAAGTAAGCAAAACACACTGGCAGACTTAGCGGAGTGAACACGAGAGCGGAAAGCAATACTGAAAAATTACAGTAAAGTCACGCTGAAAACATGCATTGGTAATGAAAACACAATGCTAGTATAGAAATATTAAAAATTTGCTATAGCTTTTATATAAGGTGCGAGTTAAGCATACTACCCAGAGATGTCGTGTGTCATGTTTTTGAAATCGGTACCATTTCGAGGTCATAACGGGATTTGATTTTATCCTTTGGAAGTTAGTTTGTTTTCAAAATTAAGGCTAGTTCAGTGCACTTTGGTGCATAGGAGATTTTTCGGGACTAGGTTGGGATTCTGATATTGCTTTTCAGAGTTCGGGACTAACTTAACTTCCGCGAGTATAAAGCAAGTTGAATAATGCTGACCTAATCGAAGAAAACAAGTTACAAAAAAATCTGACCTTGGTTAAAAAAAATATGATACTTAAGTTACTATCGAATTCGTCAACTTTTTTATTAGTTTCCTTATGCAAACTGTATGTACGATAGGTGATTATTGCCACTACTGCTTCCTTAAGGCAGAAATTATTGAAACGTCGTGTAAGCACAAAGTCTTCCTAATATTTGATCTAGGGGATGTGCAAAAGAGCTAAAAGTCAATTGTAGCTTGACTTCAGTTTATACTCAGAAGAAACTTCGGCGTTTAGTATACATTCCGGAACTAAGCGAGTTCTTATAATAATTCAGCAACCGAAAAGCCATCTCACACTTTATCTTAAACCATCGAAATCGAGATTTCTGCAGTATAGATTTTAAGTGAGTCTACCAGTCTGTCAGTCTAAGGGACTAGTTTTTGAGATATCGATCTGAAATTTTTAACACGTTCTTTTCTCCCAAAGAAGTTGCTTATTTGTCGAAATAGCCGATATCAGACGACTATGGTATGTAGCTGCCATACAAACCGCACGATCGGAATAAAAGTACAAGAAACAAATATTGAAAACATTCCGAATTGATGAGGTATCTTCACAAAATTTGGTGTGGGTTATTGTCTAAGACAAAAATGTAATCTCCAAAGAATTTGTTTAGATCGGACCAATATTACATATAGCTGCCATACAAAGCGATCGAACAAAATCAATTTCTTGCACACATTTCTTTTTTTACTTGTGAAGGGTATTCTGCTTCAGTATCTGAAGTTTTTTCATTTTTTTTATTTTTCCAGCGTTATTCTTCGATATTAGTTTTAAAGATCATTTCGCTTCTTTATCTGTCAATGGCGATTTTATATTAAATTTTTTAAACATTGTCTTTCTAGTATCAGTAAAATATTTTAAGCGAACGATTCTACATTTACACTTACATAATATGCTAACTATCCTAAGCAATTGCCATCAACACCTCCACGCGCTCAAAACTTTCTTAACAAGCTTCTTAACTCGCATTACACACTCGCATTTACAGCTGAGGCACAGACAATGGCAAGCGTGGAGAGCAAAGAATTGCAGCTGAGGAAAACGATACTAACAGCTTTATATGTGCTACATATATTTCACAACTATAAAATACCGTTATATGAGATTTATAAGAATGCAGGTGTATGCATGCGTGCACTTCAAGGTGGAATGAATCAACAGCAACAATAAAAAGAAGAAAACATGTTTACACAGGTGCCAGCATATGCATGAGCTGCCACATACACGTATGTATGTGTTGGTATGTGTGCTTGCAAGTGCAACTATGACGCGGCGCTGGGCCAAGTATTACTCTGTTTGCTTAAGTACACGGCGTATGCGTAATTAATTAAGACGCGTCTTCGGTGGCTGCGCTAGTAGCATTATTCAAAACTTTACTTCCAAGGAGCAAAAGGCACACACACCACCATCAGGCTTTGCGCTTGCAATTTAAGTGCAAATAAAGCATATATGTGTGTGATTGCATATGCGTAGTTGTGTGTGTGTATGTGGTACACGGATGCGCCTTGTAAAAACATGCGGGCTTGCAGCAGCGCCAGCAAAAACAAAGTATAGCCTGCAGTGAAATGCTTACCCAAAATTAATGAGTTAATTATAAATTGCATATTGGTTTTGTTTCATGCCGAAATATATTTTAAAGCGCACTTCGCTTACATACTTATCATCGCCTGCAACAAAAGTTTCAGCATAAATTTTTTAAAGAAATAATTTAAAACATTTTACATAGTTTACATTGCATATATTATATTTCAAACAATGGCTTTTGCAGAGGCAACTTCGCGCACTTTTGAAACCCTTACCGTAGGTACTCGGCTAGAGATCGTTTTTACGATGTGAGACAGTTTCATGAAGTTTATAAGATTTGCATTTCGTCAAATAGTTTATAAATCAAGATTCACGGGAGAGATATAGAATTTCAAATGGTTCTAACATTCATCGGCTGAGTTCAAGCTGTGAAAGAGCTACTAGAGACCTTCATATGCTTCAAATAAGTACGAGTATATTAATCCAAGACAAGGGGATGGATTTACCAGACCAATTGTATTAGAGAGCATATGACAAGCGTTTTACATATTAAATGTTCTACAATAGACTTTAAAGGGTTACATGGGTTTCCTCGGGTAAAAAATAGCCCTTTCAACAATTTTTGCTGATATAAATAATTAAAAACTTTATTAGAATTTTTATATTGATACAAACATACGCTATAAAAAAAATTACGAAATTTTTGGAAAAAAAATATTTTAAACTCGGCCATTGAGACGCTATTTTCGGTGACCCCTGCCCGCGTTGGCAGAATAACTTCTTACAGGATCATCTAAAGTGAAAAAATACGTGTTTCAATTAAAACTTTAACTTAATACTTGGGCGAAGGAAAGAAACTGAAAATTGGATTTTTGGCACTTACCTACAAAAAAATTAAAATTTCAGTGAAAATTTCGCGATTTTTTTCAAATAGTTGTAATCGAAATAAACCCTTCGTCCAAGTCTTTAAGAATTGTATCACAAAGACCTGTGTCGAATTTCATGAAAATCGAATGAGTAGTTCTCAAGAAATCTTACCAACCGACTTCAAAAACACAGTTTCGAGAAAAACTCGTTTAAAAACGACGCAATTAGCCTAATTAGCCTCGAGCGCATAAGTTCTTAAGCCTGTATCTCCGAAACTATTACTCGCATCAATTTGAAAAATTAAGACAATATTCTAGAAGTGTTGTAGAATTTAAAAAGATAATAAAAAATCGATGTTTTTTTTTAACCATAAACCCATGTAACCCCTTAATAGACTCTTACATTACTATTTGACATTTCATAATCCAGCTTTTCTAAAATTAATGATACGAAATTATTATATTTGAACTTTTTTTCTTCTTTCTTTAACTTTCCGAGAACTATATTTTACTCTCTCGTCGTGTATTTCCTGATTTTTATTTACTATTTTTTCCAGAGATTTTGAAACGTTTTTTTAAAAAAATGTATACTAGAACTTCTCAGCTGCAAGCAATTTGAACTCTTCATCATCATTCTCTTTCTACATATTACCCTCAATAAGAGCCTTCTACGTAACTCTCGTTACAAGTATGATAAGTGTTATACTATTATAATATTTCAGAAGATTGTATGTTGGAATGAACACGAACTACGCTTATGTTTAAAAGCTCCTCAAGCTATGTATAGTAGAAGGCATATTGGTCTAATCCAACAAATGTATTTTGTTTCAAAACCGTCGAAAATGCAGATGATGGTACGACAGCGATAGTGCAACTCGTGGGGCTAGAATCCATTACGAAAAATACTTTATGTATAACTTTCAACTAACAACACGGCCAACAATTAAAAATCATAGACAACCGATCGTAGTCGTGCATTCAGTATCTTCGGTTTTGTTGAGAAACCAGCACTTGAATAAACTGGCTCACTTTAAACGCTCATTTATCAGCTGTAGACACTCAACATCTCTAAGCAAACCACTCAATGCAATAAACACACATTACATATAGTACATACACATGTCTATATACACAAAGATCATTATTAGCCACTTCTTGCGCGCTGTTTTTGGCCAAAATACATTTTATTGCCGCAATTATCATCGCTATTAGCTTTTAACGTCGCCTCAGTCTCAGCTTTCTTCTTTTTAATTTACTGTGCCCTCTGCTTGTTGTTGTTGTCTTTTCTATTGTCATTGCCATTTCTGTGGGCCGCTAATACCCTGTAAGTTACTACTAATGCGCCGGCTTTGCACTCATGCCGACAATACGTGTGGTTAACACACACTAACGCACATATATGCAATGCGATACATAAATATTATGGAATTTTTTGTTCGCTGTGCTGGTGTTGGTGTACCGCTTTTAAGTGCTGCGGATTTTGTGTTAAAAATTTTCACTTTAACCTGTCAGCGCATATGTTGCATAGGAAATTTATCGCTTCCTCCTGCTTAGTTCACTTGTCGTCGTCCATTAGCGTTTCGGAGCTGAATCTTTCGTAGTAAGTAACAAAGTGCTTTCGAAGAAAAATTGCCAGCGAAAGTGCAGCAGCACATATGTTGTGGCATATGGTCGGAAGTGGCTGGCGCAAAAAAATAACACACGAAAATAAGTACATTGCAATTTTCCAAAAAATATAGTTCTGTCAGCGAGCGCCGTGCAAATGGAAACAATTTTGTTAGCGAGTGGCAATCGAACACTTGTTAAGAGCTTTTCAAGGCAACCCAGTTTCACATTGCTTGTGGATTTACTTAATCAAATACATATATTCATTTTGCGATTTCGAAAGCACTGATTTGTATTTTTCCTAATTTAAATCTCAAAATATTCATGAAAGTTACAAGAAAGTGACAGCTTTTCTATAAACGTTATTCTTGAAAAAGTACAAAAAGTCTTTCAGAACTTAGAGCAAAGAATATTACCGAACAAAGTCAACCCGAGTAAATTTCCTATTGTTCTAAAGGGAAAAGTGACCGATTCAGTAAGGAGTAAATACCATCTGCTTTGTCTTGCGGGAATCAGGATTTAACAGTTTTAAGATTTTTAAGAGTTTTAGCTCTCCTCTCGCATGAGAACATTCTTAGGAGAATTGTCAATATTAAACAAACTATTGAAAAGCCCGAAAACACAAAAAAATGCAAGCAAACTTGGCCATAGAATTCAGTTTGAAGCCCGCGAAAAATGTTCGTCTAGGCTAGGCTCTGTACCATAATATGATAAAAAAAATTTACTGCAAATTTAACGTTGACAAAGATTCCCATTCATATTAGCTTCTGATACGTAACCGAAACCAATATATATTTATTTTAATAATGGAAATAATTATAGAGCTTTTGGTCATCGAATTTTGAGATTTTAATAAACTCTTTTCAAAAAAGCGCAGCTCAATAGCAAATATTCCATCTACAAAATAAAAATTTACTCCAGGGTCGCTCTTAAAAAGGTTGTCATGCCAGATAGCCTAGTCTTAGCACCTACTATACGACATAAATTATGATTATCTAAACTAAAAACTAATTTCAAACTATTGTGATGTATAGAAATTACAGAAAATTTAAGCTAAAAACACAGACAATAGCCAGAGATAGATAGATAAATAATAGCACCCAAGCAACGGAAAAAAACAAGATAAATTTTCTATCGAAATAATGTCAAGACAGAGGCAAATTACAACTGCATCAAAAGCCAATTTCAACGAAAATCTAATAAAAAGGAGCAGACCAAAATACGGCAGCACTGCAAGAACAACAGCCAGATTCCTGAGCGCCACAAAGAGTATATAATGAATTGCAAGTCAAGCAGTGGCAGCAGCAGGAGAAATGTCAAAAGCACAAAAGCGCAATCTGTAAGTCAAATTGCAACGCTGCCAACAGCACAGTGGCGCAACAGCGGAAAATAGTGATGTTGTAAATGAAATAGATTTTAAATTATCATGGTGTTTCCAGGTCTTTCACATTCAGCATACTTGCGCGTACTTTTTTGTCACAATCTATATAAAGTGTGCATTCTCAAAAGACCAAAAGGTTAGATTTGTAATGAAGTTGATTTAATAAAGGTGTTGACTAACAACTCGCTTGGGGTTAAAAAAAAAACTAAGTGTAAACAGCAGTTCATGGAATTAAGTCCTTGACCTTTGATCTCTGTGACACCAGGTCCTTTTATAACCCTGAAGAACTATACATCGACTTCGATATTATAGAACTAAATACAACGATTCCAGTGAATTGGATATCCACATTTATCTCTCCTACCTACCGGTCAACAATGAAAGACTCGGCTGTAATGAGTGTAAACAAAGACTCTGCGTAGAAGAAAAAGAATTTAAGCACAATTTTACTGAAATTTTACCTGAGGATTTTCACAACCTCTTTATTCTGCACATAAACTGAAATATAGTTATATAATTTTGTCCAACATTTACAAGGCTCAGTACCACTGTTTCAAACATTCTCTCATTTTTTGTTTTCTACAAATTGATCGAAGAAAAGCAGTCACAAAATAGAAAAGCGCACACCGAAATGGTATTTATGTATTTCTTCAATTGTCTTCGCCAACATTTTCGCATCTCAACACTTCACTTGACATTTTATGATTGCCAGTCTCGCTACTCAGTTTATATAACCAATGAAATTTCATACATTAGGGTGTTATAACTACATTACTTTGTTAACAGAACAGCATCTAACATAGCAACAATCTAAAAATATAAGCTGAAGTTCGTTTTAGGCTACTGTTCGCACCCAGTTCAATCTTCGAAAAACTTGAAAGATGCTGGGCTTATATCAACTATACGGAGGATATTGTTATTCTTAAAATCATATCATGTATCCCGCTACAAAAAACGCTAAACACTAACAAGCGTTGGGTACAATAAAACGGCTCCGCCCAAATCGCAACATCACCTTTCTTGTTTTTGTCTTTAGAACATTGATTTGTCAACTCCGTAGCAGCGGACGGTCAATGTGACAATCTTTCGTGTTGTTGAACAATTCTTTTTTGTAACTTCTTGAACTTTTTTCCAATTTGTCTGCACTTCCTTAATTCGTCACTTCGCACTGATGTTCGAGAGTGGCTTTCACCGTTGATTGCAATAAATTTTCAAGTTGATCATTGTCTCCAGCATGATTTTTGGACGAATTTTCGCAATTTCCATTATATATAAATTAACACTCGTAAATCTGTATTTTATTAGTCGAAATTACAGAGTAAGATAAAATGATTATTCTTACGGAAAGAGATCAAATCTCCACCGAAAAGACATACCAGAAACTGGAAAATAGCTATTTCTATTGCAAGTATTTTCTTAGTCTTGAGTTATTTTGTGTTTGGATGAGAGACCGTATCAGTTGTAAGAAACTGGGCAAAAAATCAAGCTTAATAATTATTTTTCAATTTATATTTCCTAAAACTCTATTTTCGTAGACCGCAACGCAAGTAATAATAGATATGGACGATGAAGTTTGCTAATTCGGATTGATGCGAACTTAAGGCGCTGTTTATTTTACAGCTCGAAGGTCTCACTTATGGGATTAAATCACTTTCAATCGATAGTATTTTATAGGCAGGGAATTAAGCAGATAAATTTCAACCCTTTTCGAAAGCGAATTAAGGTGATCTTGGCCTTCGAACATGCCGAAGACTGTCAGGCCGTCAAAGTCGATCTGCTTCGTCGTGTAATCTTAATTTTCCATCTTTCAATATAATACTCCTAAAATACAAATATATTATGATACATAAATATAATTTCATTTGATGAGATATATTACTATACTCTTACAACATGTTATTATATATTAAATATCTTTCTAAGATTTTAATTGATATCGGAATGCAAGAATTGTTGCATAGTTTGAGGCGCATAGTATTATATGTTGAGCATATGTATTTACTTAAGTATATTCGCTGTATGTGTACGAGTATATGTGTGTAACATTACACCAACAAATCAATTTTGAATATTTAAGTCATTCTCAGTATATTTCATTAGCTTTGAAATCGCACAAGTTTTACATGAAATAATCAAATTTCGTAAATTTCATTTTGATTTGTGCATACAAGCATCAATATTTTCTATCTTAGTTTTCCTTTGAACTGTATATGATAATACTTGCCAACACATTCATGCAAATAGCAGTATGTGCATATAAAATTCCGGTGAAAGATATTCGATACAGTCTAATCGAAGCATAGTGAGAATGCAAGTCAAGTTTTATGCATTGAGCATTTGTGTTGTAATATGTCTTATGTTATTATTAGATATATACATATATTTAATACAAAATTTAAATTTGTATTTACAGATTTAGGAAAATCTAACGCAATAAAATTTCATACAAGCTAACCGGTTTATATTTGTATGTTCAGACTTGTAATTTATTGTATTTCGATTTATATTTAAAATCAAAAAATGTTTGGTTAAAAAATTTTATAATACTCCAAAAGCAAAAAGTAAAAGTCAAAATAAAACAAAATTTAGTACAATAAGCATAAAAAATTCAAAAGTTTAAACAAGTAACAAAATGTGTAAAAGATTACCTACTATTGGTACAAAGCCTTGAAAGTCGGTCGAGAGATCGTTGAAAGCCATGCCTCATTTTAGACGACCTTCGACCTCTTCAACTGAAAGATATGAAGCTCGAAAAGTGACAAGCAAATGTTAGAGGGATAGCAAGTGAGTTCGAATAATTTTGGTGGATATTTTGCGTATGAAACGCGTTCTTGTTCGGCTCGTCCCGATAAAACTACATTTTTTCAAAAATGGTACGACTGTGACGGAATTTAAAGAAAAAATTACAATTGAACAACCACCAAACTGAAATTCCCGCTACATGAGACCCGTTTGCAGTAAATCAAAGAGATAAAAGAAAATTCACTCAAAAATATGAAGGCCATTCTAACAATTACTTATGAAAAGTATTTCTAGGACTGGAAAAATCGTTGGCTTAAGTGTATTACATATGGTGGGGAATACTTTGAAGGTGACAAAATAAATATTGATAAATAATTAAATATTTTTGGTTTTATTTAAAATTTTTTATGCATTTTTTGACACAATGTATGTAATACTCCAATAAGTTCAAAATCTAATAATTTTCTGTAATAATAAAAATTAACAGCTTCGAAAAAAATTTAAGGAGTCACGTCCTTTCGATGTTTCCAAGTTAAGCTCCACCTTATTAATCGATGGCTCACAGACTCAAATTGTCATACAAATAGCCACTAATCCTCAATACGAGTTCCTTTTACAAAAAAAAAACTAAAAAATATTATTTTGTCGTCTATTTGGTATATACAACTGTCACTTTTCGCGCCAGTATCCATCATTTCACCAATTTCTTTAAGTCCACAGACAACCAGATACAAATATCTTAAGTCAAATGTCTGCAAATAAAACCATAATTTACGCTATAATAACCAAAGCAAGCGCAAATACAAATACATGTGCACTACAGGTATTAAATGTGTATGTGTGTAGCTGCATGGGCGTTGACATACCGTTATACAAGCGATTTACACGATTTACTTTCGATAATGTGTTAAGCTTTTAAGAAAGTGCTTCGACATAAAGAAATACTTAAGAAGCACATGAACTGTGTGTACGAGTATGTATATGAGTATGACAGTGTATGTGAAAAAGTATGCGTAAAAAATAACTGCAAATGAAGCCAACGGCAAAGGTTGACAGGCGAGAACAGGCGAAAATGAGAAAGTAGCAGAAGCACATATACACAAACACAGTTATTCCTGTTATTTTATTTTGTCCTTTGCACCCATTATTCGCAGCTGTCAATTGCCTTGCGCTTTGAGCCGTTCGTCTTCGCCAACAGCGACAACACACCCCACACCAGTCGGCTAGAAGCGGTGGCGGCGGCACCAACGTTACCACACCTGTGAAATAAATTAATGAATTTATTACGTGTCGTTATGTATTTGTGGCAGCTCATCTCTGGGCAATAAGCCTTGTCTGCCACCCGCACAAACAGACACACGCATACAAGCATGCATGCATGCTGACGGCAAGCATCGTAAATGCGGCAGTCTTCATAGCTTTCCCTCAATCTTGCACTTCCGCGCAATTTCTCATCTTTTGTTCCACGACACACACGTATACATACATACATATATATGTACATATATTTTATGGTTTCGCTTTGCCCGAGGTTTCGTGTGAAAAATACTGCTGGGCCGCAAGGTGTCGACGCCGGCGTCGTCGTCGTGGGAATTTCACGATTTATTTGTTAATAAACAAATCAACACCAAAGTCGCCAGCAACCAAAGGAAGAAGAACGAAAAGAGAAATTACAACAACACGAACAAAATTTACAACAAGAACGAAATTTACAACAGCAGCCGTTAAATCCGCGTCAGTGGAAGTAATAAGAAATGATGTGGTTACTGGCGACCACATCAATGAGTTCAAGCGCAGTCACAACGACAATAGCGGAGGTGTTGTTGTTGTGCTTTGTAATGAAATAGCGCGTAAAAAATTTACGCTACATACAAACACATATGCTGCCAGCGCATTAAAAATCGCACAATTCGTGTGAAAGCCGGAAATAAATACAACCTGCACACGTACACACGCACACCATCGCATGTACATACATAGTTATTAACACAATTGTATGCTACGTGTATTTTGGCAGATTTTTCGGTTTACGCCCACTCATTTCTTTCGTTTCTTGAAAGGCAGCTTTGCGGGTCCTCATATTTACTTTACGCCTCCTTCACCAGTCGCATCCTCTCGCGTTCGCCTGCCCTTTTCCACACACACACATACTTACAACCACTGCACATGCTGTTCGCACGCTTTATGCCACTTTTAACCACTTCACACATACACACACCTTCACCGCACCGCATCGCGCCCACGCGTCACCGCTTTCAGTGCGCCTTCTTCGTTTCAAACGAAATTTCTTGAAGCGGCCGCCGCCACCGTATCCACCGAGTTCATACTTACCCCGAGTTCACCCTTCATCATCAAAAGGCGCTTTAGTGCGCGTAATACGAGGATCAGCGTTTATGCCTCAATAAGCTGATGATTAATAGGTTTTCGGCGTCTCTCAGCGCTGTACTGCGGCAAGCGCAAGTGGCAAGTGGCATGTGGCAAGTGAGGCAAAGAAAGCACAGCGCAGCGTTGAGTGCTTCGATTTTGTGCGCCAAAAGTGGGTTGCCGATGGTGCTTCAGTTGGGTATTAATGTCGTCAACGCCAAATTGCAGCCGGAGAAAAATTATGAGCTCACGACGCCGTCGATTGATGGGTGAGTGGAGAGGCGAACGAATGCTAGTGGGTTGGTGATTGTTAAAAATTTCAATCCTCACCCCCCCCCATTATATTGGTTGTGGTAAGTAAACACTTGAAACACTGCTGTAAAATCGAAGTAAAGCACACACCAATCTTCTTGCAGCCCAATTGACGCTGTCACTCTGTGTGTAAGAAACCTCGCAGGCAAATTAAGTAATTCGTTTTATAAGTGTAATTATATGATTTTCAAAAAAAGCACGAAAATAATGCGTTTAATTCTATGAACTTTGAAAAGTTATAGATAACGGATTTTTACTATTAAGCACTAGCCTTAAGATCATAAGAAATCTGCAGGGAATCCTAGGAATCAGTGCGTACTACCTGTATATTATCTTCCGCACAAGCTAAGGAGTGGCCAGAATGGCTTAGTCCCAACAGTCGTTAGAGTATTCTCTAATCATTTGCCTTATTTTTCACCGTTTATATCTAATTTCTGGTAGAATATTGCTCTAGAGCACTCTAGACCTCTCTACTCTCAGCTGGATGAGATTTTATTATTTCTGTATATATAGAAATATTCTTTTGAGAGTAGTTAGTATTCTAATTCGCGGTGATGTTAATTACATGTTCTGTCTAAGACCTCTCAAGCATAAATTAAATTCCAAAAGAATTTCTCAATGCAGGGCCGTATACCTTTTTGGACGATACCTTTGAGATCAAACTCCTTCATGATAATTTGCTTCTACTATCAATTAGTTCGTAAGCAACAGCAACAAAAAACTTAAATTGTTAAAAAAATTTTAAATCTTCAATTATGCGAGTAATTAATGGTTCACATCAAAAACTCATAGTTTCGGTCTTCGTAACGCATGTAGCCCACTTTATACAATGAAACAGTTTTAGGGGCTTCTTCGCTAAGGAATATAGTATGTAAAACCATAATGTATAATGCTCAATATGTTTGCTCTGCCTGCATTCAGAGAAAGTCGAACATTGTTGTTTATAGTGACTAAAAGCTCTACCCCAGTATGAGCCTCTTTATAAGGCGTTTAATATGCCACGAAATTTTGCTGCTGGGATATCATGCATTTTCTTCTCATGTATATATGTTCCATATAGTAAAAGAATATGTGATGGGATGAAGCCATTAGTTTTTCCTTCTCACAAAATTGAGTACTTGGAAGAATGCCGCGATATCGTTGATTGTTTGTATTTGAGAACTTCAAATTCCTCCATTCCATCAAGAAAATCATCAATATGAAGCATTGCAGGCACTCGCTGACATTGGCGTTGACACAAACTTGCCGTACAGAAGGTTCAAGATTATGAAAACGGCTTAGTATAGAAACATACATAGCTTATATTCGATATAAACTTCAGTTTTCATCCGATAATGATGCTCATCAAAAGTGTCAAATAAACATAAATTGTACGCCCTTACAAAAGTGTCAAAGGTTAAAGCAAAAGTTTATAAAGAAGAGAGTTCAATAAGCTTAAGAATTAAACCAACAGCTCGAAGAAATCGGAAACCCGTATATTCATTGCTCTGTGCTTCTCCACATTGTAAAAGTAAGTAGTTATTAAAAGCACAGTGATCATAGAATTCAGTTTGGAAGTCTACAGTATATTGATTATATATCATATATCTCCCAAATCATTTAAGCTATATCATGCAAATTTTTACAGGAGCTATCCACCGGCACTTCTTTTTATAGCTGGAATATAGTTGAATTTGTATGATAACCACGCCCACTCCCCATATAACGTCTTTTTTAAAAACTACTAAAGAGAGTCGGAGACATTAAATTTAACATCCAAATGGCACGAGAGCGTATTATAAGAGCAAAAGTCAAACTGAGGCGATGGTCATGGCACCGCCCTTATTTAGATGAAAATCTATATATAATATTTCAGGACCTACTCTACCAATTTCAACCAAAATCAGTATGTAATATAGTCGTGACATTCCTACATTACAGTATGAAAATAGATAAGATCAGACTAAAAACACTCCAACTTAATAGATAACACAATTTTAGATCTCATCCGATTCTTTCATTTCCCAGTATGCAAATCCAGAACCATTCAATGTCTCCGGATAAAAATTTTGCACAAATAGAGCCCCCAAGATATTTCATCTTACGCACAAAAAATGTCGAAATCGGAATAACTTTTCAGAAACCCATACGTCAAATATTGTGATCCTAGTCCGTATGGCTTACATTTGCCGAAAATATCGGTCAATCTGAGAGATATATTATTGAAATTCTATGATATGATACATGACGGTCTTGCATTATCAGTTCACGTACGGCATCGATGTTTTCTGGCACAACGGCTGTTTTTGGACGACCTTCACGGAATTCGTCTTTGAGCGAGCGTCGGCCACGACTGAATTCGTTGTAACAGTTTTTTACAGTGCTATAGGATGGTGCTTCATAGCCATACAAAGATTTTAGTTCATCGATGCACTCTTGTCGTGATAATCCACGTCGAAAGTTGTGAAAAATGATCGCACGAAAATGTTCACGAGTTAATTCCATTTTTTGGCCGAGATGAATTTTGTAAATCCCTGTAAATAAAACATTTCACGATTAAATGACAAAACGTTCTGAGTAATGTTATGCTAAAGAATGTAAAACTTTCCAATGGAAATGTCAGTTTGCACCTGGCAACACTTAGTGTTGCCTAGTCCAGAAATATATATAGCAGCTTACGTATTAAAGATTTTGACTCCCAGTTGACTTTATACCACATATATCGGCCAATGTACTAGATTAATATACAGTTTTTGGCAACACCAATGTATAAGTAATTTGCGACTTTGATTCTTGCAAATTGCAAAATTATAAAATGTTCGGTAACTTCCTTAAATTAAAGCAAACAAGCAGTGGCGACCCTAGATACTTAAGGTAGTAGTCTGGTACCTTGGGTTCAAAAAACCTAAAATTTTGTCAGTTAATTTGAAAGTACAATGTCTTAAAAATATACTTTAAAATTTTCAGACAGGAATTCGAAATATTTCGGGAGTTATAAGGAGTTTCCTAGAGCGCCTCGGAGTACAACTTTTAAGATTGTTGAACTTTAAACGCGTTTTTCTCAAAACACTGTTTTTCTGGTCGACCCGGGTCCTAACTTTTTTTCTCCTGAACCGATTGCTTTCAAATTTTAATAGGCTGTTCTACACACTTATATTTCTCGTCGGCACTAACGACAATTTTTTTCACACCTATTTTTTTTTTTTCTTTTACAACCCTTTCTTTGCTAAAATAAAAAAAATATAAAAAAATTTTCAAATTCCGCCATTTTGTTATTTACCACTGAAATTTAACTTCAGTAGTTCCGACCAGAATGACATGTCGACAGATTAAGAGAAGAATATTTGATTGCAGATAACATCAAGAGCCAAAATCAACCCGGCCACAAACGTGCATTTTTTTGAGGTTCGAGTGCCAATAATAATATATAGTAATATAGTATTAAATTTTTTCAAAAAAATTGTTTTTATATTTTCAATATGTAAATAACAACACTCTAAATATTTAAGATAATTCATTTTTATTTTCCTATAAAAAACAACTCTCCAAAGAAGTCATGAAAATAGGCATAAGTTAACAGTCTACTACCTTAATACAGATTTTCCCAAATGTTATGTCAAAACTTTAAAGCTTTTAATTTAAAGTCTTAACCGGCGAACAAATGCTCGATTTGATATATGCAGTCAACAAACAAAAAAAACATAGTTGACAACACCGAAGGGTCCATCAAAAGCATATGTAACTCACTTTTTGCCTTTTGCTAAGCGAAAACGCATTAAAGCGCACGCAAATGAAATTTTAATTGCTACACTCGTCGGAATAAAGCATAGCCACCATTCAAATACAAACACATATGTAAATATTGGCTTATGTCCATTTGAATTATTCAATTTGTAATAGAGTAAATTGAATTCGTTTAAATGGTTTTTTGATTTTTCGCTTGTTTTTGTTTGTTTTTCAAAGGCTATGCACTTATTGTCTGACAGTTGCCTTTGACTATTGTGTAATTATTTAATGCACTTACATGTGTGCGTACGCATGATTGTGTGAGCGAAAATGTGTCAATGAATATCTAATTGAACATAAAACACTCTACGTAGCGCAAACAGATGTACGTGTGTACCTGTGACTACGTGTGAATATGTATTTTCTAATCCAAATTTGTTTCTATGGCAAATATATCCGAATTTAATGTGATTTTATTTCAATTTCAAGTTTCATATACCGAATTTTTGGCAGCTTAAACATGTAAACACGTAAATACATTTAACTAATAGGGTAATCCTGTTTTCACTTCATTTAGTTATTTCATTTTCTTTTTTTTGTTTTTGCACTATGCAAAATGCACTTCTTGCAAAGTATTTAAAATCGAATATTTTTCACAGGATAAAACAGATTAAGGGGCACACCTAGTGTGAAATTTTCAAAAAATCAATTTTTTTTCATATTTCGATAGGTTATACCTTTAAAAATAACATACTAAAATTTCAAATCGATATCTGAAACAGTTTTTGAGTTACAGCCATTTAAAAGAGTAGCCGCTCGGCAGTTAGATAGTTGCATTGGAACTTTAAACGCGTTTTTCTCGAAACAGCATTTTTCGAATTTGCTGCAGTGATTACTCAAAAACAAATGATCCGATCACTATCGAATTTTTTTTACATGTTCTATATATAGTTCTCCGTACAATGACCTATCGATTTTTGATCTGATCAAAAAATCGAATTTTGGCAGGCCAAAAACGACCAAAATTTTGGGTAAAATTCGACTATTTTTTTTAAACGCCGCCATATTGTCAATTTTTGATTTTTTTTTTATCGTAGATCATTGTACAGACAATATTATCTAGTTTAACGAGAATTTTTTTTTTTTAGATTTCATCCACGGAGAAGGCCGGAATCACTGCAGCAGTGAAGGACGTTTTTTTTCGCGCCGTTGGAGATCGACTATAACATAAAAAATATTTAGTTGTTTTTTTTCAAAAATTTCACTGTATATTCTTGAAACATGTATAAATATATTCTTAAAATTTTGAAATAATTGATAAAGTATTTTTTTTAATAAAAATTCCCAAAAATCACCTTTTTTTAGGTCATTACACTAGGTGTGCCCCTTAAACATTTTAGGAAGTAAAATTGTAAAACAAAAAAGTTTGTCTAGAATCCATTTTTTTAGCGCCCTCTGCGATCGCATGTCTCTTGCAAAGTAGTTTATTCTTTTCTAGAAAATTATATTATGTATTCCGAAAGCATGTTAAAAAACATTCTCAAATTTTTTAAATAATTGCAACGGTGTTTTTTATTGCGTTTTAATTCCTGAAACTCTCCTTTTTTGTTTACACTAGGTGTGTCGTTAATTGATAACTACTTCATAAACTAGCCTGCTAAAAAACATTGCCTACATTTGGGCGCCAAGATCAAAAAAAAATTAATAATGCGGAAACTTTATATAAAAGACTAATATGTTAAAATTCTTATGTATTAATTAAAAATTTACAAAAAAAATGTATCCGAGTATCTAACATCTGTGACTAAAGGAGTATAATTTTTGGTTGTCTCCATATGTAAAGCTGAGCAGAAATTTAAAAAATATATTAAAAAATATTTGAATACTGACATATTTCAACTAGCTGTGAGTAGTCTAATGGACTTAAATATAAATTCGGTGGTTTGGTCCCTATATGGTTATATATGAAAATATGTGTATGTCTGCTTCGGCATTTTTATGCATTGTACTTCATTTTGGATTGCTATTAAATTCAATTTACATGATTTTAATTGACTTTGTATTGAACAATTCTAATTCGTTGAGCTACAACGTAATAATTAAATTTTAATGGTTATTTTCAATCACATATACATACATATATGGTCATATGTACTTAGCAATATTTAAATTTTTAAATTAGTCTTCTAAAAAATTGGAATTTAATATTTGCTGCATTGATAATATGATTTACAATTTATTATTAATTGCTATTCAAGCTGCATGGGCGGCAATATGCATAAGGTTATGTAAATAAGGTTTTAAATTTAAAATCGCATTCATTTATATAAAAAAGTTTGAATTTCCAATGAAACAATTTCTAAAAATAAAAATATTAAATTACCGAATTTGATGAAATTTTTTTTATTATAACTTTTTACATACCATTAGTGCTACCAAATTTTTCGGAGAAAACTTGAAAGAGAACGAAAGAGTTCGATGAGTGAAATGTGGGAGTGTTTGTTACAGAGTTCGCTGAGTGAGTTCAGTTCGTTTTTCAACATATTTTTATAGAAGATTGGCTATTAGTTTGAGACTTACTAATGACCACCGCCTAACTAATTTTAATGAACATTCCTATGGAAATTTATGAAGGAAATGTAGAATGTAGTAGTAGAGAAAATTCTCGAACTTCAAGAATTCATTCATGTATAGATGTTCACGCAAATGACTAAAGTTCTTTGAGCCTCCTTCACTTGGAAGTGGCCATAAGCGAATATTTTACAAATGGCTCCAGCAGCCCACGACTTCCGGTCTTAGACCAAAGAACATCTGTTTGAAGGCGAGCTAATGTGAGAAGGCAAACATCCCCCTAGAGTTGTGCGCTGATGGAGGGGAAGCAACAGCCCACGGATGACCTCAACAGGGGGGTCCTTTTGATGAGGACGTTACGAATTTTCAATAGAAAGGTTTTGCGGAAGATTTATGATCCTTTGCGCATTGGCAACGGCTAATATCGCATTCGATGAGCTATGTGAGATATACGATACGCTGCGGCTACGCTTGCTAGGTCATGTCGTCCGACGAAAACACTCCAACTGTGAGAGTGCCCGCCGGGAGAAGCAGAGGGAGAGGAAGACCTCGACTCCGTTGGAAAGACCAGGTAGAGAAGGACCTGGCTTTGCTTGGAACCTTCAATTGGCGCCAAACATCGAGAAGGTAGAACGACTGGTGCGCTGTTATAAACTCGGCTGTAACCGCGTAAGCGATGTCTACGCCAATAAAGAAGGAAGAATAATGCCCACATATGGGTTCTTTAAACTTGTAGCCAAAACATATTTACCTAATATAATATTTTATTCTCAAGTGTGTCACTTAGTATCACAGTAATCGACTATTACAATTTACAACAAGTCAAGTTACAATAAACAATACAAGCGGGGCTACGAATAAGGCTAATGTTAAAAGTCAGCAATGCGTGCAACGAATAAAAGGTGTCAAGTCATGGGGTGATGACCACAACAAATCACCGAATACCAGCAAATTTCGCCCAGGCGACAAGTACAGCGACAGCGCTAAGTACCCCTAAAAGTATGCTTATAAACACGTATTAAGTGATTGTTTATAAGCAAAAGCAGGAGTGAGGACACACACATACATGTAGAGCACATGCACATATACATATGTATAAATGTACATATATGAAGTAGCAAAAAACAAAGACAACAACGACAAAAAATGAAACGGACTTGCAGCAAAAAAACAAATAAAAGCTTTGATGTGTTGAATGATAAGAAAAAGGGCGCTTATGTGTAGATATGTTGGGATATGCATGTATATGTGCTTATTGTAAGCAGTGTGAAAAAGCTGGCAACTGCGATACGGCTAGCTCACACCAACCGTTGTATTGATAGAGCGAGTGAAAAGCAGCGTGGGCCGGGTGTGGGTGTGACATGTCACGAGGGCAGTTAAGCAATTTTTTCTTATCCGTTACATTGTACATGTGAGCAAACAAACGTTTGTCATACAATGATTTATCGTGCGCAACAGCAATAACAACAATGCCAACAATACCAGTCGCATTGGCAATGGCAATTGATGGTGTGACCTACAACAATAACAGCAACGAGACCAGCAACAACGTTTGGCTCATTGATTGCGAAAATCGGTTGGTGAGTATGCAATAAAGTTGGTTCGCTGTTTCTTTTGTTGTTCGGTTTTCTCTGCTTTTTGTTTTAGCCCCTCTATGGCCGGAGTGAAGGCCACAATAACTGATTGTTGCCGTTCGCCATTGTCAATGGTCATTGTTTTGTTTCGGATTACAAATACATTCACACACAAGCCTTCGTTAATATTGTAGTTACATATAAGCTTGCATGTGTGTATATAAAACACGTTAAAAGGGGTAAGATACGCCGATAAATATTTTTTTTTTAACTGATTAAAATTATCATGAGTTTGGACGTTCGAATTGAACCAAAAATTCAGGATTTCAAGAATTACATGGCAACTAAAAATACCAGAAAAGAGAGCATTTTTGTTTACTTTCGCAGTCTTCGAAGATATTGTTTACTAGAATACTGTTGTTTTTTGCGGAAAACACAATAGATTTGCTGCTAATTCGCCACCTTCGGCTAGATATCTTAAACTCTTGATATATATTTTATATATTTTAGACCTGCTTACTTCATTAGTGAAAATTTGGTTGTGAGAGGAATTTAAATTCCGATGACCATTTCTATTTTTTCATACTCTTGAGATACTAGTAGATATTCCTCTGCTATAATAAGCTTTACCAACTGACTGAAAACTTCCAAAAGCAAAAATATAATAAAATTTTAGTTCTAAACAAGCTGAGACTCTTATAGCACAATCGTGAATTCTCTTGTCTCACCAAAAATAATAAAAAGAAGTGTTAATTTCAAATCAAATATATTCCAAAAATAATAGAAATTGTAAGGGTTGTATACAAAAATGGAAATTTTGAGGCTTTCGATTAAGTACGTTTTCATTTCAGCCTACTCTCCTACACTTTGCGATTGTACTAAGACACCCTTTTTCCCACAAAATTTTCATCAGAAACCTCACTAAATTCTTGATTTTTTTCTACCATAAGTTTAGAACCCCTTTTGAAAATAAACCTTACGACGCCCATGAACACCTATATTTATTTCCACCATTGTCTTGTGTTTTTTATGCACAGCTGTCAAGTAATGTTTTTACTTTCGTCATTGTTCTGGCTCTTTACTCATTTTGTTATTTTATTGATTCATGACCGTTTTCACTTCCGACTGTGAGATATTTATATAATTGCAAGTTTGTTGAAATACTTGCTCTTGATAAAATAAATGCGGTCAACAGGAAGCCCATGTCATTCAGCAATGAAACTGCAGTATCTAGCTACCTAAGTTGACAATATTTGAAGGTTTTAGGTTATAGGCCCCCTTTGTTACTGCTAAGTTTATGTATTACGTTTCATATAATAAGTTCAAACAGCGTTGTTTGTCCTTTCCGCAAATTTCTCCACTGAAGAAAGAAATATTCCAACGTTCTTCGCAACCTTAGTATTCATCTAGAATTCTCATTTTGCTTCTAAAACAGTTAGTGATGAGCGAAAAATATTTTTAAACTTTGATCCTGTGTAAATTTTTGCGAGAAAATTTCTTAAAATAACTGAACATAAATGTAAAATATGCATAATCTTGTTTTGACAGCTATCGCTCCAGGAAATTATATGTGTCAATATGTGCCCACACAGTCTTATCACCATCCAAACATATATTCGTGTTTTAATGCACCATATTCACTTGAATAAAAAAAACATGTGATTATTTTTAGGACTACTATGACAACTATCGCTCTATGAAATTATATGTGGTGATATCTATGTACCTACTTATGCCGACAAAAATAATGCAATATCATCACAGTGACAAATATTTGATTTCACCACACTCGCTTTTAACTTGCAGTTTGTACAAATTATGAAGGCAAAAATTTCAATAAATCTTAATTTTTTTATAGTTGTAACAATTATCGCAAAATCAAAATACGCTTATCAAACACTAAATATGTCTAATTAATTCAAAGCAATTTTATTTATTGCCACGTTGAAATATTTTATGGTGTGGCACAGTTTAAATGGCCATTTCTGATCGCTAATATAAAAAAAATATATATGTGTATTTATTTTCATTGTGAGCAAAAAGTACTCGGAAATTGTAAACAAAACGCAAAATCATCAATATTTATTTTTGCGCCTTTAAAGTAATTACCAACACTTATTCCAACGATTTATCCAGGTCTCGAAAAATTTTTCATAAGCACTTTTTGGGATGACCCTCAGCTCCTTCAACGAATTTTGTTTTATCTCTTCGATCGACTGAAAACCAAATTTCGCGGAGCGGCTACTTCGACTTGGGGAACAAGAAAAAGGCAATCAAAGCCAATTCTGGTGAATACGGTGGTTGACTATTGGTATTCATTACGGCTTTAAATTCGGTCACATCATTGTGTAAAATCCATGGATTGTTCTTCCACAATTCTGGCCGTTTTCGACGGATGTTCTCACGCAAACGCCTCAATACGGCCACATATAGAACTCCTTATTGCGTGATCGCGAACATTTGTGGCATAGTAAGTAAGGACAGCCCTACCAACTTAGCAAAATACATTTTTTTAATACCGGAAAATTTAATTACAATTGCCGAGTGCTTTTTTGTCACAATGCAAGTGTTGTTAAACTATATTAATAGATTTAAACTCGCATAGTTGAATTTTGACAGCTGTCAAAACCATTATAGGTAAGTTTTAACAAACACAAAAGTAAAAAAAACTCGCCAAAATATATGGAATATAATATATATAATTTAAATATTTAGGTGTTTGCTAACAGCTGCTATAATCTCTAATCCAAATAATCAAAAATAAAAGAAGTCTCCACTTCGTGATGCATGGAGCCCGATGAGCTAAGCAACACCATTGAAAACTTTGCGGAGAACTTTAAATATCCGGGATAAACTTCTAAAGGAAATCAGTCGTGGATATCGGTGAGCTATTAATCGATAAACATCCGAAAACAAATCTTCAACTCAACTTCTATAAGTACAACAGCAGATCGTTGCGCTCTTTCGTCATCTCCAAAGCAAATAATGCACACAGTTCATTGGCATTTCGCACGTGCATTCTAACGAAGTCCAAAAAGGAATATAAGAACCAGATCAAATGAGATCGAATGAATCATGCCATAGTTTAAATTCTAAAGTAATTTTCTTTATCCGTAAGTATTAGCTATACGTTATAATTGGCTAGACCAGTTTAGACCCCGACTCTCCCGACTGATAGATCCGAACGATAGCTTCAGCTGAAATACATAGAATTAGATGCAATGGACTCACAATGGCCTCAATAAGACTCGCCCTGTGTAAACCTTACATTCCAATGAACCCGTAATTATCACGACAACGCGTGCCAAATGAGTTTCTTCTCACAGACGCTTATTTAATATTGTTACAAAAACAAGCAACATAGTTTGGAAAAACTCTTAGTCCGAGCTGCTATTGCTCTGAGTTCCTCCTGATACCCGCCGCAACAAAAAAGGGGGAAAAAAAAACAAGAAACGACAGACAGAATGGATGCGCCTCCAATCAGTAACAAATTCCGCTGAAAATAAATCAAAGCTAAATCAAATCAAATTAACTAAAAAACGCCAAGTGCGCGCCAACAGATGAAATGAAATGCACGCAGATAAATTGATAAAAACGAATAAGTATGAAATAAGTAAGAGGCGCGAGGACGAAATGATTACCGCACCTTTGACGACTGGACTTCCCCTGCACCGACAAACTGGCGAACTGGGGAACTGAGAAGTGGCGAAAACGGCATGACAACAAATAAGCCCAAAATCAAAGCAACGCATTTCCAAGACGCTTAGCAATTTTTCACACAGTACAACAACAAAAATAATACCAACTGGCAACAAAAACAGCGAAATAATTTGTCCGAATACCAAAGCGTAAAGTATCAGTCAGTTGGACGTTAGACAAAGCAAACGAAGTGTGAAAATTTCAAATGCAGAAATGCGAAGGCGACGACGGTCGAAGAGAACGGCACGAAGAAGGTGCAGAGAATGTGCCATCGTAGTTGTTGTTATTGTACAGTATTGTGGCACAAGCTGAATGACTGAATGCCTGGCATTTGTGGTGGCACGCAAATATGTCCTTAAAAGCCAAGCAAACACACACAAACGCGCACGGACACAAGTAAATTATTAGCAGCAGAGTGGTCAGATAAGTACCCACTGAAATACTCGCAAATAAATGTAAGTATATAAATACATTTGTGCGCACTAATTTGCATTTTACCCCGGCAAGCAAAATTTGTAACAAACGAAATGGAGTTCTGTCGTACCGTTTGCAAACCGCTTCGCTAATGGTTGCTAGACAGTCGTTGATTCTACAGCAGCCGAACTTAAGACGAACTCATGCCTACGAAATTTTCATTTATCACATTTTAAATAAATCCCAGTTATTAATGAATTTTTCTCTGAAGACAGTTACCTTCACTCAGATTGTCGTAGAGTTTTTGTGAGGGCAAAAAACAAATGACTGAAGCGATAATATTAGTAAGTATTGCGAGATCCATCTCTTTCGACTTTCTTAAGAACCTTGAAAGAATTTCAAATTATTTGGGAGGGCACTTGATTCACACACTTTATTGTACTTACTTAAGTTTCCAACATGAAATCAGTACTGATTATTAAAGCCAAAATCACAACAAAGAACGAAGAATGACGAAAGTGACTGAAGCAAAAAAAAAAATTTGTAAAAACCTGTCAGATATGCAGTAAGGCAGGATCTGTCGTAAAAAGAACTCATTTGTGGTCATAAAAAGCTAAATCGAACAACTAAAATATAGAAGAAATCTGTTGTCTCAAAACTTATTCTGAAAGATATTTCGCAGCAAAAAGAAAAAATCCTTTGATCCCAGAAATCGATATTGTGTACTTTGTGTTCCCAATCTCCTGAGAATTCACCAAAATATGTCACTAAGTAGTAATTTTTGTAATCTAGCGTATATCTTTCTTCCATCAGTGTGAAGTGTGCTTTCATTTATCTTCCCAAAAGCTCAGTGGTCAATGGCAATTCACACTTTGTTCTTTCAACATTTCAATTATTGTCTTATCACAGTTGGGACTTAATCATGTTGACCAGAACTTTCTTTATGTTATCAAAATCTACCATAATAGAATATTTAACAAGCTTTTCTCGGTTTCAGAAGAATTTTTTTTACGGAAAAAAATAGAAACAGGCGAAACTTTTTACGTTAAACTAAAAAAGGTCTCGATCTATGCGTACAACCCAAAGTAAATAAAGAATACAACATAATAACTACTAATTCAGATTCTTTTAATTTGGACAGAATCCAAATAAACTTTACAAAAAGACATGGTTCCAAAAAGTGTTTCATTGGAAAATATGAAGTGCTCAGAGACATCGACAAATTTAAGCATCTACGATATTTTCAACTTCGTAGATTGTCGCCCGAAAGACTTATTTGGAAACCAGTCTACTCTTCAATATAACATTTGTATTCCCAACACTGACCTCATTGAGTTTCATCTAAAGTTCATGCTTCAAACCTCTTCTAATCCCAAAAATAGTGAATAACAAACATATATTATTACGCTATCAAAGACTTATATAAAGGCAATTTCCAAAATAAACAGGACTTTTTGAATCTAGCGCCCCCCGGTGGCGCCATCTATATGCTGATCATTCAAAAGACTTGCACTGGCATACTGGCGGCCTTACCGGCCAACGAGCTAAAACCCTCGTTCGACATGCTTTTGGACCATGCAAAAAGCTGTATTGAAGCAGAAGGCAACTAAATATTTTGAAGAAAATAAATTGATTTTGTCGAAAAAACCATTTGTTCTGTTTTTTTTTAAGTCCTGTTTACTTTGGAACGGACTTTGTAACATTAAATACACCAGAATCACAACCAGTTCACAGCACTTACCAAAAATTTTCTTCTAAGTGGTTATGTTGCAAGTTACTTATGTGTCGGTCAATAAAGCAGTGTATGTCGAACTTGTGGCAGCAAATCATAACCAAAATCAAACAAAATCAAATCAACCCACATTAATGGCGCTTTAATGAGATGGGCAGTTGGTCAGTCGAGCCAACCGTTAAGCCGACAGTTTGTTTTAGCGCCGCGTATGGGCAGACTGTGCGCAACTGATCAATTTGTTGGGTCAGCAGTTGTTGTTGTTTCATTTAATTAAAATTCAATTATTTCGATTGTAATTGAATGTAAACACTCTGTTGGCGATGAAAGCAATAATAATATCAACAACAATAATATAACAATGAGAGAATTGGTGGTCACCCGCAATGTAATCATTAAGTGTTCGTGTGTGTGTGTCTAAGGGCCAATTGCAGATTCCAAAGAGCCAAAGCAAAGAGCCGATGTGGCTCCTTGGCTTATATAACTTGCGTATAAACATTGTAGCATACGTACTTTGACAAATTTAATGATATGTATTGCTAATATATAAGATAGCCCTGCTGCGCTCTACTTTGAGGTTAAATTATCTTCATCAGCGGAAAATCTGTCGGAGATGATCATGTGGGAGATGTGACATGATATTTTATCGCTAGTAGAACATATGGGCCATATTTTTGCTGTTTATTAAACTCAGTTTGTTTGATCAAACAGTAAGGTTTATTCAGACTAATCGAGAAACAAACTTTTATTTTTACACCAAAGTGGATTTCTTATAAATTTATGGAACAATATTACTTTACAAAACTTCAGTTCTATTATGTGCATTAGTTGCATTGGCATTCGACTATCGAAACGATCGAATATATAAAATACGAAAGAGAACCAAGCTAATACAGTCATCTTCGGACGGCCTAAGCTTCTTTTTATTAATTTTTTTTGATATTCATCATTGAGAACGTGTGAAAACCTTCAAGATTCGATGTTTCCAACCAGGGGCGGATTCAGAGTAGAATTTTAGGGGAACTATATAGTTTTGTACAAGTAACTCAAAGTCCCTTTCTTCGCGGAGTGTCACTTCTGATGAAAATAATGCATAACTTTTAACTTTGGGAGGGGAGCTCTCCGCAGATCAACAATTCGCCTACCACCCAAACTTTTTCCTTCTTTACTTGTTTAACTTGTATGTCATTAAAAAAGCCACGGTTTCAGTTCTTCTCAAGCAGCTTCACTTTATTAAGCATTGTCTCTCTTGAAACAAAAAATTGCTACCGCACTCATGCTTCAATGTTTCTCTTGCCATCTGATATATTATGTGACCAAATATTATGTATGTATGTAAGTATTTCTCAATATTGAACCCCTCTGAGCAGTTTCCAATCTTTTTCGATTAATCCATTGAATATTCCCGCCACGCCGTCATATCATAACCAATGCCACTTTAATCTAAGTACATATATACGAGTTTTAACGAAGCATTGCACTTTCATTTCATTCACTTAAGTATTTCGCTCATTTATTCCACGCGACAGTGCAAACAGACAGACAAACAGAATATTCCCATTTACTAATTCAACAGCTGAACGATAGACGCACGCAAACATACACACATACTGCCCTGTAGTTTTTGGCGAGAAGGCGGTGGCGGCAAATGAAATGAACGCAAAGTGAAATAAAATCAAAATCTAAAGCGAAAATAACCCAAATAAAAGCGCGACACAGCAGCAGACACCCAATTCAATTGACACTTTCGGTAATTGTAGTGCCCAGCGCGATGGCGTGCCTTAGGGGGTGGTAGTAGGGGTAGTGGGACTGGTTGTTGGCTACTTGTTGTTATTATTGGAATGGCGGCATTAAGTATGCTCGTCAAATGGATAGAGAGCGTGCATAGAATGATGAAGAAAAGCTTTTTGCAATATCGCTGATAAACAAACACCCACACACACACACACGCATACATCCACGAGCAGACCAAGCGACACGCAGATCAGTCATTCCGTGTGACCGCGACCGAATACTCGCGCATACAATTAGTAAATGCTTGAACGAGAAAAACAAGGGCACGGGCAGACGGCATGCAAATGGATACCACCCAGACACACACACACACACACAAACAGAGTATTGTAAATAGACGAGCACTACACACAATCAATTGCAATTGCGAGAAGCGTTCGCTTCTTTGCTATGCCGTCGTAATTACAAAATTTGAAGTGTCGCGACCGCAACTAAATCAATATGTTAATTTGCAAAGCGAGAAAATTCCAACAAATATACATACAGTAATACATATACATAATACAAATAGCTGTCTGTACATATGCAAGCATAAATATAGTTATATAGAACGATGCTGTTATGTACATACTATTTGCCTCAAAATGAATGAAGGAATGTTCGCATAGTAATTTCAATTATTTGAAATTTCAACACCACAATGATTTCTTTGAAGTAAGGTGGCCTCAAATTGTCGGCGGCTGAAATGTGAAGTCCGTTTGCAATTCTAATGAGCAGAGTACACATCATGGCTAACCTCAATAAAGTTGATTTAATTTAAGTGTTAAGTAAATGCAAATATTTCATTGCCTGAAAAGCTCTAAAGAACATAATATAGAAATAATAGTAGCGAAGAAGCAGCAGAAGTTATAAGCCCATATTATACAAGTATAACTAAGGAATCGGTTGTGTGAAGCTGTATATTGTAGTTAACCGATCAATTTGATTTTCATTATATATTTTTGGTTTATGATACGTATAAAAATCGCAAAATTTTATAGCTCTAGCTACTTCATTGGAAAGGCAATATGAAATAATACAAAATTTAGAACTGAACAATCGGTCGTGAAAGAAATCTATATTATAGTTTACATTAAAGCAAAATATTACAAAATTTCAGACACTCATTTACTGGGACTTTAGGAGTTATAATACGAAATCTCAATCTATAGGGTAGGCCATTTAACGCTTTAAATTTGAATTATCTATATTTCGACATTGGAAACGTCGAATACTACTCGAAAAGTGACAGATATTCATTACAAAGTCTAGAATTTACGAAATGGGTCGCTATTGCCTATTCTACAGTTCGCAGATTGGGCAGAAGATCGTTTTTTCGGACGAGGCTCATTTCCACCTCGATGGTTACGTTAACAAGCAGAATTGTCGCATTTGGGGCACAGAAAACCCGCACGTAATCGTCGAGAAGCCAATGCACCCAGCACGAATCACTGTATGGTCCGAATTTTGGTCTGGTGAAATCATCGGCCCATTTTTCTTCGAAAATGAAGAACGAATATATACAGAAAAAGTAAGGAAGGGCTAAGTTTGGGTGTCACTGAACATTTTATACTCTCGCATGATAAAGTGATAGTCGAGATTTCATTATCCGTTATTTACATATTTTTTTTATTTTGCTGTAAAATTAATTAAATTAGTAGTTCCTGAGATATGGTTTTTGGTCCATAAGTGGGCGACGCCACGCCCATTTTCAATTTAAAAAATGAACGCACTTTCAACTCACTTTTCCGAATACTTTTATGGGATATGTTTCTTTTTCCCGAACTCCAGAAAATTTAAATATAAAATTTGTACTTTTCAACAACAATTCTCATTTAGTTCTGTAGCATACCATAGAGAATAGGTAAGAGCTTACAAACTTCTCAATAAAAGTTTTAATTCCGGATTCTAATTCTTCATCAGTAAATCCAACACTAGTTCATTGTTTTTCTTAGATTTCTGAATATAATTTATAATGATCAGATCTTGTGAAGGCAGAATGTTTAGTACACTGCTTCAGCTTTTAGAATGGAAGTATCAGCAGGAAACTTTATTTGTTAAATTGTGACCAGATTTTTTAAGACCCCAGCAAAGAGCTTCTGTAACATATATCAAATTTTACATTTCCAGAAACATCGATCCTTATACTTCCAATACCATTTGGACCTCTTTCTTTACAAACTGAGCAGTTTGCCACAATACCAAAAGCTGCGTCAGCTTCGGGAAGGATCTCTCCGAGCCGTTCGATACCAAACGAGACAAGGCGATCTCTATCGTGCGACTTCTTCAATCTACCACTGGAGAGAATAATACGAGCTGAATCGAGAAGACACAATTTTTTATAAGAGTGACAGCTGCTGGCGTACACAGATTGTATTGATATCATTGGCCCGAACAACCGTGCCGTTAGGTCCGCTTTCTCCAGACTGGATAAGAAAGCGGAGCAAATGGGTCTTGCTTGAACGCCGTAGAAACATTTATGGTCCTTTGCATACCTCAGCAAATTAAGAGACAGCGGCTACGCTGGCTAGGTCATCTCGTCCGAATAGATGAAAACGCTCCAGGTCTGAAAGTATTTGACGCAGTACACGCCAAAATACGCAGAGGAAGAGGAAGACCTCTACGTGGTGGAGAAGGATCTGGCTACATTTGGTATCTCGAATTTGCACCAAATTTCGAAAAGAAGAAACGAGTGGTGAGCTGTTGTTAACTCGGATCTAACCCCTTAAGCAGTGTCTACGCCTGTAAAGAAGAAGAAATTATCAGTTTGACGAGCTGAATCAATTTAGCTATGACCATCTATATATACATACCATATATTTATACCAAAACTAGTCCTTCTTCTTCTTCTTAATTGGCGTAGACACCGCTTACGCGATTATAGCCGAGTTAACAACAACTAGTCCTTAATTTTTTGAAATCTCGATCTGAATTTTCATGTACGTTCTATCCTTCCCTAAAAGATGAGTGGTAATATAGCTTCGGTGCCACCAAAATTAACGGTTTTTATTGTTTTCCTAGAATTGGCTGTACTTCTAAAGCAGTGGGTTCCTAAATTTTCGTCGTGTTTTTGTCGGTAGGCTAGTTGCCCGCTAAGTTATTTGCTTGTGGTCTTTGTTCTGCAGTTTCGCCATCCGAGTAACGTGGAAATGCCAACCGGCTCGATGTTTTATACATTTCGGTTACTTTAGAGGAGCGACCTACTAGCTCCAACATTCATACAACGGCGGTGGCAGTCCGTTGTCGGCTATAAACACACCTTCGTTCCTATAGCAAAAACCGAATTGCCAAAGGAAATCATATACGATTTTTCACAATGATTGGTAATAGAGCTCAGCTGACAATATTGCAACCGATAATGATGCCTGATGCCTTTAACATATTTCCTCTGCGCGTTTGCTCTGTACAAGCCACGGCGGGTGTATTCACAACCATGCTCCTTTATGACTGATGGCAACGCGGAAAAAGTCAACTTTCAGACGTACACGTATTTGTATACGGCCTCGCTGCTTTATTGGTAATCTTTTCGACTTTCATTTCTTCTTTTTTTGTGTCGCTATGAAATTTGCATTTTGTGCATTCGCGCATATTTCGAAATTAGTGCCCCAAAACTTTTGCATACAAAATGCAGAACATGAACGGAATGAGCTTTAGTGGCATTGCAGCAGTTGCATACGAACACATGCACGCGACCACACATACAATGAGCACACAAAGTCATAAACGCCGCGACGCTGATGGCGGTCTAAGTCCATGCATGCTTTTATGTACATTTGTGTGTGTGTATGTGTGTTGAAACATTCGCAAAAGTAGTACAGCAGTGACACCAAAACGTTAACGGAGTAACGGTGCTATGTGCGCATACTAAATAAAAGCATATACATGCATATGTAAACACATGTGTGTGTGTGTTCGTTTCGGGTATATATGTGCGTGCGCTGGTGTTTGTTTATGAGTGTTTGTGTGAGTTCGTGTTTTACAACAGGTCCTTCATGTCGCTTAGCATCACAGCACAGTTTTTGTTGTTTAATTGTTGGTCTTTTGTTTTTACTGTTGTTGCTGTCAAACATTTCGCTTTTTGCTGGCGACTGCGAAAAGCGAAAAACAAACGCAGAAATTTTAGAATAAAACCGAAAAACTTTGCTAAGTACAGAGGTGGAAATTTCAGTCAAATGTTGACTGTCCTGCATAGGAAATTCACCCAACAACAACAACAACGAATGCAAACAAACATAACAAAAACAAAGTTGTGTTCGCACAACAAAAACAAAATTCTAAAACATGAAAATCGAAAAAGAAAAATGCAAAAAATAAAAACAACAACAAACACATTAAAATAAAACGAAATAAAATATAAAACGAGTTTTGTATGCTCGCAGCACTAAAAGCACTAATTAAAACTCACTGACCGTGTTAATGTTTAACCCGCTGTCGCCACCATGCTCCGCCAGCGTCAACTCAGAGCCACCATGCCACTTGGAGATGGCCACTTGTGCCACAGCCGACAGCAGCAGCAGCCTTCGTGCAACTCTCTGCCCACCTGTACATTCATTGCACACACACACACATCCAATCACATGCCGATCCATGCTAGCACCCATGCTGCTGTGTGCCTATATGCATATGTCGCGGATCCTTCAGCAGAGGACCTCAAACTTCATCATTAATTTATTCAGCGGCAAACAAACCAAACCGAACTCTTCGCTGCTGTTTATTGCATATTTCTTTGTCATTGTTGTTGTTGCTATGCTTTCCTACTACCTGATGCACGGTATCCGCGCAATATTAGGCAATGCATGACTTGTTCGCGGTTATATGGTGGCTTAGTCATTGCGGCATTGTTGCACGGTTGCCCATAAAAGTTCACTGCTCTCCCATCCGGCCGTTTTGTTGGTCCGGCGTTGTGATCATACTCTGTTCATCGCAGTCGCAGTTGCAATTGCAATCACCATTAGGCGATATAAAGACTTTTAGTGCAGATGGTTGATAAAAATATGCGAAATTTCGTCGTGTTAGCATAAAAGTTTGGCGGAAAAAAGTGTGATCGGGCCTCAGGAGAGTAGCTATGGTTTCCGTGCGGCACAGTGATGCTGAGAGAAATAGATTTTATGACAGCGTTAACATGTTAAATGCGTTTGAACAAAAGAGTATAGATTGATGTGTATTGAAGTTCCGTCTTACGTTCGCTATGTTCCATTTAAGTGGAGAGGCCTTTTTCGAACTGTTCTCTCCTAGTATGAGAACATGAAGATAGGAGTATAGGTTTAGAATGAAGTAATATTTTGAAAGTGGGATATTAGGCGATCTGTTAAAATAAAAATATAGAAAATTAGTTATTTAGAAGTGCTCAGTTGAGATTCAGATCATGAGTTGGAGATCAACGAGGCTTAACCAGCGGATAACACCAATATCTCTATATACTTTGAACTAAGATGACTATCACAAATAAGTGTTGGATAACATTTCGGACTCTTTTTAAACCCCTTTTCCGAAATGAGACTGAGATTGTTTCCATGAATATTCTATTCTATGCACGATTTTTGTGTATATAAAATACAAGGACCGTTTTAGGTAGGGTACAGCGCTTTTATTGAACAAATTCATAGCTACATCACTTTCCTTATACTCATGAAATGACAATGTAGACTGAAAACTTTCTATATCGTCCCCTCAAAGTAATCGTCTTGACCCCAATATAACTACTTACGCCAACGTTTTTTCCAATCCTCGGAACAGTTGTTAAAGTAAATTTCCGGAGTGGCCTTCAATGCGCGAAGAACAATGCAGTATGCGAACAGCTTTGCGCAAACGACGCACAAGACTCAAATAGTATTCCTTGTTGGCAGTTTGACCAGTCAGAGAGACTTTGGAGTGCACCACACCTCGATAAGAAAACTTTCAATAAAACCTTGATTTTTTGTCCGCTTTGGTGATTTTTTCGGCTTTGGCTCACCTTTGCCTCGATATTCGGCCGATTGATCGTCTGTTTCCAGGTTTCTCAGCAAAAAAAAACAATCACAAGAAACCCAGCTATACATACGAAAATTAGTAAAAGCCTTCCAAATAGAAATAACTTAAGAAAATTCCACAATTAATTATTGATGTTTATGAGTTGCTCATATTGCACATCAGCCGAGCCTTGAAACTCATTTCCTGTGTATTGGCTTGGAATTTTGCTTCAATTATTAGTGCTGTTGCGGTCAGAATTATTTTCAGCACACATAAATATCTTCGCATGAATCATATGCAAATAATCTGTGCTATATTGCAACTGCAGTAATTAATGAGGAAAATAAATTCTTCTTCTGGAACACTTTGGTAGCATTGGCAAAGACAAGTCTTTGATTTGTGCAGAGTCATTACAAAACATTACCAAACAAATCAAAATCCAATACGTGCATATATATGCACGTATGTAACATATATAGACATGGGCGAGTCTCGTAAAGGGGCTTAGCCATATTTGTTTTGAAATTAAGCGAAGATCATAATGAGGTGGAGAAAGAGGGTATCACAGATTTGAAAACCACTGAAACATTGAATAGCTGAGTTGAAGTAGCTGTTATTTTCCTTAACTTCACAGGAATTTCAATATCTTGAAAAATGTATCGTTTCTTAACCTCAAAAAAATATTGAAAAAATTGGCCATACCTATATTTCGTGAGACATAACCATCTAAGCCACGTTATGACGGCATAATAACTGGTTATATGATGCCTAAAACTGAAGCTCGTGATCTCGGCGACATTTGGTTTCAAAATCTAAAGTTTGCAGACAGACCCAGTTCAATTCAGGCCTTGCTCGAACGATTCATCGTAAATTGAACTCAGTGGACGGAACATGTGAAATATGTGCCAAAAACAAATGCCAATGAATGTTCTTTCAAATGATAATAAACATTCCCCATTAAATTTAAAGTTTCTGTGCTTTTTTTTAAGTAGGGAACCTCGAATGGGTTACCCTTTAGATCCGCATATTAGTATGCTTGTTTTACAATTTAATTCCCACTTAACCCTTGACATAACTATTTACCACCTTCCAGCAAGTTCCGAAAAATTATTCCAGACGATCTAACTATGCAAGCTAGTGTCTAAGTTTTGGAAATAGAGACCTCTATCTTTTTTCTTTTGAAATATTACTAACCCTGAACACTTCTGCACTTTTTACTGTTTCCTTACAACGATTTTCCACTAATTTTTAGGTACGCCCCTGTGTATACAGGCATGTATTTGTTGGAATGATATGACTGCTTTTTGCATGCACAAGAACAAGTTATGCTCCATATGAGGTTCCAGGAAGCAATGCGAAATCGAGAGAAAAAGAGAGAGGGAAAAATAGAGGCATGCTTACTTTCACATCTACCTAAATAGTAAAGTCGACGTAATTTGTTGTTGTTGTTACTGTAGTTATTGCTTCTTACCCATTTGGTAGGCCAATGTAAATATAATAGTGGAATATTTGATTTAAATTTACTCAAATTACAGATACACTTATACAATAATAACAATGAGGCACAGTCAACCTGTATATAAATATATTTGCATATGTGTGCGCGCATGTTTACATATATGTATGTTTAGCATTGCAACTGTGATTGAACTATGCTTTATTGCATTGCATGAAAGTACCTTTGTATATGTTAGTGTATTTACACACTGGCGCTTTTCACAATTGCTTACGAATACCTGGCAATTATCAACATAGACACACACACTCAAATAAATGCTCATTTCGTACGATACTCAAATCTCCGAAATCTATATTGCTTTGTGTTCCGATAATAATGCACATAGCATTTGCACAACTACTTAATAACACACAAATGCCGACCTTTGCATCACAAATTACCAGAAACGTCAAAGGGTCAATCGTTGTTTGGCTGCCTCAAGTATTGTGCAAACATGTAAATGTGCCTCTGTGTTAGTATGTGAGTAAGTAGGTCAGTCAAAGCTATGATCGAATGAGTAATCTATTAAACAATATGTTTTGTACTCGTATGAAATCCTATTTAATGATAATACAAATACACATACATGTGGCCGCATAGTTGTTGGTTACAAAATCGCTTACACACACATGGCTGTACAATATATATATATATAGTAGCAATATTGATGAAAACGGAGTGGTAAATAACAGTAGAAGTGGTAGTGCTGAGCAAGTATCGCTTCTAATTGCAGTCGAAATGTGCAGTCGTGTGTGCAAACAAGGCTTTTGAGTCCTGTTGTTGCAATTAAAAATTGTTTTTCCAACAACTAGGTGAACTTGCACGGTTTTATATGATATGACAAGTTTGTTGAAATGTTTAAAGAAAGAAAATAACGAGACTTGTGGGTCCAACAAAAGAAACCTACAGCACTTGAATAGAAAGGATTGTGAAACAAAATAGATAATAATAGATTAACGAAAACAAGTAGGGATAGGCTAAGTTTAGGTATAACCGAACATTTCATACTCTTGCGACTTGCAAGGAAAAGTAAAAGAATCAAATGGAATTTCAAATTGTTTTATATGGGAAGTAGGCGCAGTTCTAGCCCGTTTTCGCTTATTTTTCCTCTGTTGCACAGGAAAGTCAAAATAATATTATATACTAATTTTTGTTGAAATCGGTCGAGCAAGTCCTGAGAAAAATGATTTCACCTCAAGAAGGGCGATTTACCGCCCATCGTCTAATTTTTACCCCGGTTTCTTAGAGGTCTCTAATACCATATAGGCAAAATCAATTTATTTTATTCAAAATAGTCTCCTTCTGCTTCAATACAGATTTTTGCACGGAAATCACCTTGTATTTGTCATTTAATACACGAGTAAGTGGAGAAGTTTGACCTATTGGATAGGGTCCAATTAAAACTCAACTGCGATATGTACCTTCCTAAAAGCAAGTAGTTCAAAGAACTTCTAACATTTCTCTCAGAAGCAAAAAGAACTCGCACCCACACAAGTGCTGATTGTATGACCAGCACTCACCGAGTTCTCAAGATCCAACGCTAAAACTCAAGAGAACAACTAAGTACCGCCTCGATCTCCTTCCGAAGTAATTGGAGCAAGGCACCCTGTTTGGAAAGATGAATATTCAGACTATATACAAATATAATCTACATGGGTACGAGTTTAGATAAATTCTGAACAGTTTAATCATATATTTATTCCAATGATTTCAGTTTTCGAAATGAGCTTAAATAAACGATATAGAATATTGCTTCGCATCCGGCAAATCGGCTGATAGAAAAATTTCTTTAGATGTGGTATATTGAAAACTGGGACCTATCACTGATCTTAAAGTTCAAATTCAAGAAAACAGCGTCATTAAACATTGAATCGCACAGAACCCTGAATCCTGAACTCTGCGAGGACCCTTAAGGTGACAAAATACTTTCAATTATTTTTCCGAGAATTATTTTAAAATTTTTTTTTTGTTTAACACAGAGGACTTTGAAATTCTCAAGGTGTTATCAAGACTATCACTGGCTGAAGGCTCTTACTTGAGTTGGGAAAAATGTCATAAACATAGCACATTTAGAAAACCAATCTCTCAGCTTTCGCTTGATTACTGTTTGATACCATATTATCATGGCATTGAAAGGATGAATGACGAGGGCCCAAAGTTCTGGGACACATTCGCCTTTTTTAATAAGGAAAAACTGTCAACTCAACAGCATTCTCCACAACTAATCGGATAATGTTTTATGAAAAAGCAATGAACAATTAATAACTTTTACTTAATTTTAAACTCTAATTATAGCAGTTGTGTCGGCATTTAACTCTTTATCATCTTATTCGCTGTTGTGGTAAAATAATTGTAATACTACAATGAGCAACATGGCGTATACGTAACTTATGAAAGTAACTACAAGCCGAGCTAAACGCAAATATTTAAGCAATATAATTTTTATATACTCATGCCATAAATAAAAGCAAAAATGTTAAAAAAAATAGAAGTACGAGTGTGCACATTTATATTTGTTTAATTTATCATTGACATAATGAAATTTCCCAACCGCCCGAGTGAGCGGTGGTAGTTAGCAATTATTTCACCGCTAGGCATAATATAATTTCCTGAAACTACTGCTTGCCCGCTTGCCTGCATACCGGCGGCTTTACCTGGGAGCCATTCACCGCTATGCATGGCAAATTATCCGCGACGCAATGCGCTGAAGAACGAGCGCAGCTGTTTATTAGACTTGATTCCCCAAATGTACGGTTTCAATTTAACCAGCAAATGTGAATAGACTTTTGGACCGGACCGAACAGAACGGCGTGGCGGCGAGTGTGTATGTATTGGTGTGACTATGTGTGTTTTCGAGCAACGTGATGGACAAAGCGCGAGCAAAAGGCCGGGAAATTATGCAATAAATGCAAATTCATATGGAAATACATGAAGGTGCATGAAGGTGCGTAGGCAGGTGTGTGTGTGTGTTTAATGGTGTACGTATATGTGTGTGAAGCAATTGAATGCATTATAGGTATTATGCAAATTTAATTTAAGCGAGACTGAGCCACGCTGAGGCAATGGAAAGTATGTATACATATTGTATATGTATATATTTATATATATGTCTGTGCATACATAAGTGCAACACATGTGGCATGCGGTGGCCAGAGGCGCAGGAAAATTAAGTGGAAAAATGAAAAATCCATTTTATAATGGCAATTCAGCCTGTCGCAATGCTTTGATTGTGCAATATTTTATGCACGCACACACACTAAAGCACTTGCGTGGCAAAGCCTTTGAATATGAATTTGTATTTCTGTGTGGTAGTAGCATGTTTGGAGTTCATTGAAATTTATTGCGATTGCCCAACTGAGATGCGAATTAACAGCATAAAAGTAATATGTGTTTTATTAGCCAAGCTGTTGTTGGTTTGTTGGTATTGCCACTATTCGCATGTATGCGGAGTAAAACCGTTAAACAGCACAAAAAGGCAAATTACGTAAATATGAAATTCCAAATGCCCTTTTTTCGCCCTCTCTGCTTTACACCAACACTATCTCATTCTCTCTCTCTCCGTCTCTCTCTGCTAAACCGCTATAATACGTGGTTCGCGGCTAATTTCAGCACTAATAAGCAATTAGCTGTATTGGTATAGTATTACAAAGTACAGTTTATTATGCGAATATCTCCCAAAGTTCCCTAGTCAAGGCGCACAAATGTTACTGCTTTTGCGAGGTTGTTGAAACGAGTGTTGTTCGTAAATACTGAATTTAATAAAAAAAACATAGAGAAGAATGAATTTCATTCATTGAATATCTATACTTAGTACAGGCCCTCATTTTCTTGATCTGGAATGAAAGGGTGAATAAATGGAAAACGCGCTCACTTTGGCTCTTTTTTTTACTTAGAACCCAATCTCTCGAAAAAAAACGATTTGAACCAATACCCAGAAAAAAATCGATTTTCAGTTTTTGGGTGTGGTGAAGAACAAAGTAGAATTTTTAATGCGAAAATAAATTACCAAAACTAATAGTAGTCAAAGTTTTAGTACATATTGCTTAATATATAATAATTTAAAGTCGATTTTATTATACATAAATTACACTTCGTCAACAGTTGTTATTTCCAATAATAAATTTTCTTGTAAAATCACAATTTACACACAAATATTATATACATACGTATCCATTAGTACATAGCCATCTCTAGTACAATTAATATTTATTTCAAGTAACAATTCATTATAAGTTTTCATGGGACACCACAATTAGATACGAGTATATATTATTTTAGTTTTGATAAAAATACGAAATTTAAACAGCATTTCCCACAAAAACCACAAAAATAACTTTTCACTTTATAAAATTTGTCTAAATAAATACTCATGAAAGTTCTAAATTATTTGCAAGCATAAAATGTAAAATGCAACCAATTACAAACACATATACATATATCTATTCAATATTATATACGCATGTTTGTTTGTATTGGCGTAATGATTCTTAGAGAGCAACCATGGCATTGTGGTAAAACTATAAATATGATATTTGGCATAAATGGCTTAACTCGATGTTTGTTAATTTATATTTTATTTATTATTAGTCATTACTCTTACAATTCGAGCGATAATAGAAAATACATAAATGATATCTTTCTTTTAAAGCTATGAGTTTTCTACATTGAGCCGCGCTTGCTTTTGATGACCCTTCAGAGATTCCTTTTAAAAACAACAACTCATCAAACATAATTATTTTTCACAAATTTACTCCTTTAACCTTTGATGGCAAGCAAACATCATCGGAGATAAAACTTATTCTGCTATTTATTATGGAAAACCACACACACCTATCAGTAGTACACGTGATCTCATTACTTAAATCTACCGACCGAAATTTCATAAAACTTTCATACTGGATCATACACAGATAAGTTTATTTCTCTATATCTGTTCAATCTTTAAAAGCTATGAAGAATAAATAACTTATACAAAAGCAGATATAATATATAAGTTCTATTTGATAATAGCTTCTCATGCCAAAGATATTTCGTATTGCGCTGTTTCCACGACAGACATATCAGTGTCCAAACCAGCGACCCCTCAGTCAGATCAGAGGAATGGAAAAGCTGAAAACACCTCTTCAGCAATCTGTAATGGCATATTTCGGGTTTTTATTGAGAAAACTTACTATATTCAAGTTAACAGTTTTTTACGTAGATACCGCAACTATTCATTTCCTAATGAAAGTAATTTACTCAATTTTATGACAGTACTGAGAATAAATTAATAAAATAAAATAACAGCAAACTTGCCGAGTCGGAAGGCTAAAACTCAATAACTGCAATTAATTATTGCTTGGTGCAAGGTCATAAATAAAATTGCCAAGTTTCCTAAGTCAAGCTGTCATTGCATAGGTATTCACCCACACGCACATACTAGCTACTCCAAAAACCAAAATTTGCTATCTCAAATATCTGCGTAAAAGAAACTCACATTCAGATTACAAGTGTTGAATAAGGTTCATTAAAATGCGGTTAAATCACAGTCAAATAACTAATTAAAGAAGATATTTTCGAAATATAAATGTCTAATTAAAATTGTATGAAGAATTTCAAAGCTTGCGGTTAAATTTCTAGTGTATACATAGTATTCGCTCTCTTCCTGTGCATATTTTTGATTTTAAAGTAATTAAACAAAATATTTCGTTTCAGAATTACTTGGAGTTAACGAAAAGTATAGAGAAAAGTCATTCAAATAACATTATTTTAATCATACAGCGTCAATCAATAGGGATAACGTGATTTTGACAACACGTGGCGGTCATGTTTGTGTACGGATTTGTGTCAGATTTTGTCAGTATCTTCAGTAATGTTTGACATTTCATCATGTCACGTTTACTTTCGGTTGGAAATTGTCCAAGGTTATTACGCAAATGCACGTTCTCCAAAAAATTCACAAATTCTCATTCATCGAACAATCGTTTTTTCAGATGAACTTATTGGCTTTGTCAACAAACAAAATTGTCAACACTGGCTCATCCCAAAGTCAAATTCTCGTGTGGTTCAGGAAACACAATGGTCATCCCCAAAAATTTATCGTTTGCTACAGATTGTTATATAGCGGCCTCAGTAGGCCTTATTTCTTTCGAAAAGAGGCAGGAAATGCCGTTACCATCAATAGCCAGCATTATAACACTACGTCGGCCGACTTCTTTCTCCGGAATTCGATGAAATCGACGCCAATGATCTTTATTTCCAACTAGACGGTGGGGCACTTCCTGTTCATGTCTAAAGATGGAGGCATTGCGTACAGAGTTTGGCCACTCGTGCATATCATCCATTCAAATGTCGCCAAGCCCATTCGATTTAAAGTATTTGCATTGCTTTCTCAGGGGCGGTGTTAAATCAAAGGTTTATACCCATCAATCAGCACCGCTCGGGAAGGGCGACGACAACATTCAACGCACTATTGCCGATATGTTGCAATGAATCATCGAAAATTGGCATAGAGATATGGTGGTAGTTTCAACACAAACCTTAACACCACTCACAATTCCAGTCTCTGCGAATAACTTCCAACAAGTCGCCGTGAATATTAAATAGGATAATGTTTGGGATCAGCCAAAGTGTTGGTTCGACAAGACGGTGGTTGATTCGTCTCAAATTTATCATCTCGAATTCCGCCACCCACTTTTAGACCTATTAAAAAGTATAAAATATATATTTACTAGCCCCGATGCGTGATCCTGATCTCACAATGATACAATAATTGTTTTCAAGAATAATTTTTGGTGTCTTATTCTGCTACAAAAATCTACCATCTCATATTATTCTCATAAGTTGGATTAAAAATGTCACTGACCGCATAATAATTCTGTCTGAAAGTTTATTCAGCATCAAAGGCTTCCTACCTTAAAGGATTCATTCAGTTCAGGGGGTATTTCAATAGTTCCCACTGCAATTGCCGCAGCTTGAAGCGAATTCAATTTCCTAAAGTCATTTATGAGTGATTGATTCTAAGACAGGACTTTCCTGCAAATATTATATATGCAGCCGCAACACAAATTACGAGCTCCAAGGGAAGACCCTGCAGGTAGCCACACCTGCTACTAGGCATATGCAAATGCGAATAAGTTAATCTGGCTTCTTCAAAATCTTCTCACTACGAGACGCAGCACTCATACAACTGTAATAAGTTCAACATTAATATTCAACACCTACAATCGTTGTTGTTGCTTGCGCAAATATTGGCACAGAAATGTCACACATTGTCCTCAAGTGTGAGTATATTCGTCACATTTGACCATTGTAAAATAAGGTGAATTGTTAAATTCTCTTGGCATTGTTTGCATTGACTAGATTGTGTTTATGCACCATAGCTTATGCACACTCACGTGCACACTTCTGTACATACATACATATATTGGTGTCATGTTGCTAATTAGTATGATTTCAATATTTGCCATATCATATTAATATATATAATGTATATACATAAATATAAATATCTACATGTGTCTATTGAGAACACTATGACAATATGTGTATGTGTGTGTGCAGTCTTTCGATTGTTTCTCATTAAAACAATATTTACTTTGACTTAAATAATTCATAAACTATACATTCAAGTGATAGATATGTAATTAATTATATTGCTACATATGTAAAAGACGTGTGGAACTATGTTAGTTTAGCATAACCTAGGTTACCCATTGAAAAGTGATTGATTCAAACCATTACAATGAAAGTTCAAAGAGCTTTTGCTGTGCTTTCACGCGCAAAAGCAGCAGATGGTTTCTGGTGACCGGCAGAACGTAATGAATTTTACTTATATATAAATATATCAGCTGATAAAGGGCATGAAAAACAACGAACAAGATACCGAACTTTTATAACGTTTCATTAAAATAATATAGGAATTACCAAAACTTACCTTTGTTGGAAATTGAAAGCTCTACTATAAAGCTCGAATCGACGATTTTTTCGTAAATCAAACAGTGTAAAAGATATTAAGGGGGTATTCTACTGTAGAATTTTGGAAAAATTCGATTTTTTTCCTATATTTAAAGTTTAGACCCTTAAGAACATATCCTCCAAAGGATTTTTAAAAATTAAAATTATTTTAAGAGCCACAATTACTTTAGTGACGCAGTACCTAGCGCGGTAGGTAGGTGGACTCACTTTTTTAAACGCGTTTTTCTCGAAACTACTTTTTTCCACACGGTACCGGCATTATCTCAAGTTCTATACAACCGATTTACTTGAAATTTTGTGTGAACCTTCTTTATATAATCCTTTATCCTTTATCTTTATATAATCCTTAATCCTTTGTTTTTAATATTTAAAAAAAATTCAGGAATTTAAAAAAAAGCGTAAAAAATGATTTTTATTTTCAGGCAGTCGCCATTTTTCAAAAAAAAAATTTCGTGTTCCCTGAGGTAGGGACTATAACAGCATCCTTACTGATTAAGAATTTCTTTTGATTTTTTTTTCAGACCACCAGGAGAGTCAGGATCAATGTCACCAGGATGCGCCATTTTTTTACACCTGTCTCTCCCCTCCCTCTAATTATTTTAATTTTTAATATTTTTTTGTAAAATTTTTTTCTGTATTCTTAAGATATCAATAAAAACACCATAAAAATATTTTTTAATATACATATTTTTTTTTTTTATAAAATTCAAAAAACTGCCCAAAATTTGAGTAGAATACCCCCTTAAGGTTAAAGTTTGACTACTTTAACCCAAAATTGTATTTTTTTAGAATTTTATCCCGCCGTGTTTCAATAGATGTCTCTAGAGTCAAGCACTGGTCGATTAAATCGTTTTACTTGTATATCGATCTTAGACATTTGTGTTAACCCAACAATTTTTAGAGATCTGTTTGCATCCCAAACTTATTCTCAACTGAAAATGTCACTTTTTGAGCCGAATTCTTGACATTTACGGGAAATTTTGCTTTTATTTTTTAATTCCAAGAAAAGTGCGGCTGAGGACCCCTCCACGCTTTACGGAGGCTGACACATACATAGATAATACTATTACTCTACTACTACCATCTATGTATATGATTTCTATTAAGTATTAAAAAAATAAAGAATTTTTGTAAAGCAACTTGTGTTAGGAGGATGGAGTCATGTGTAGAAGTTCACGCAAGTGAGGAAAGTTCTCTGATCGCCATTCACTTGGGAGTGGCCAGAAACGATTCTTTTGCATATGACTCAAGCAGCTCATGACTTCCGGTCTTTGACCAAGTATCCTCTGGGTAGCCTAAGAACATCCGTTTGAAGGCGAGCTAAAGTGAGAAGGCGAAACATCACCTGCATAGGGTTGTGCGCTGGGTTTGGGACCCGCCACGTAAAAAACACCTCCAATGAAAAACAACAAACAGCCTGCTGTTGTTGAATCGGCTATAATCGCGTAAGCGGTGCCTACGCCAGTAAAGAAGAAGAAGAAGAACTTGTGTTAGTTTACAAAGAAATGGATCATAAAGCATTTCGTGTGTTAATTAAGCATTCTTTTTTGAGGTAATAAAGGAAAACACTTTTGGACCGTTTTTATATAATAAAGCCTTAAATTTACAAAAAAAACAGCGGAAGCAAAGTTGTACACCAATACAACTCAAAAAAAAAAAAGAAAACATTAAAAAAAAAATACTGCCAACCATAATTTTTCAATTAAGATAAGCCTTTGGGAGATATTTATCGTCAAGCCTTGATACATATCGTATGTATATTGTGACAAAAAAGTACCCAGAAATTGTGAATAAATCACAAAATATTTAATTATTCGTCAATTTTATTTTGTCGCATTTCAGGTAATTCCCACCACATGTAATGCACTTATGCCAACGATTTTTACCGTCCTCCAAATTTTTGAGATGGCCTTCACCTCCGTCAGCGTATTTTGGTTTATGATTTCGGCTCATTTTTTTCTTCTTCATTCCGATGATTTTTGACTTGCTTGCATGTCAAACTCATAAACCAATTTCTCATCGCCAGTTATAATGCTCTCCATGAATGTGGGATCGGAATTCACATGATCAAGCATGTCCAAATTAACCTTTTTACGATACTTTTTTGAAAAAAAAATTCACTTTATCCGGACGAGTCGAAAAAAGATCGCGTTTCATACACAAAATAATCCACCAAAGTAATTCGATCGGCTCGCGAGAAATGTCGAGCTAACTTGTCATCTCTCTAACACTTGTCTGACGATTTTCGAGCACCATATCCTTCACTTTTTAAATATTTTCATCAATTGAAGAGATGGAAAGTTGATCAGAACAAAGCATGTCTTCAACGATCTCTCGATGTCTTTGAAGGCTTTGTACGAGTACCACTCGTAAGATTGTGTTTTTGAATCACCGTAAGCCTTTTCCAACTCTTTTAAGTCGAAAGTTCTTTAAGTTACTTCACCATGTATTCTCAATAGCGATGAAGCTTACCTTACCTTTTAAGTCGTTAATATTTTCATAAAGACTTTTTTGCTGAAATCACTCGCTCCTCCCACTTTGACTCGTTGTCCTGTGAATGCATACCTTTGTGTGTGTTAACATTTCCTTCCCAGTAATTAGTAACCACAAAACAATTACTTTCCACTAAAATAATCTTCTTTATTTTATAATAAACGCCTTTTTGGAGAACGACCTTCTTCAGACATAAACGTGGCTTACTGAATTTCTACTGCATATAAAAGGACGGAGATTTAACAAAAAAATCACGTAACCAAAGCATGCACCGTTGCAGCCATGCTGCCAAGTATTTCATGGTTTTAGCGTCGAACACATGTGAAGTGCACTTGAGAGCTCCATCACGCCAACTTACTTATGTATGTATATACAAAGCTTAAAGGTATAGGAAAAATTGGATGCAGGCTTAAATATTGGTGGTTACATCAAAATTTTGCAATCATGTATTTAAAAAACACGAGTTTTCTAGTTGCATATATTTTTTACAGTTCACTGACAAATTTTAGTTTAAAAAATTAATACCTCAAACAACAACTACACTGTACTCCTTACCTCATATAGAAAAATCAAGGAGGATTAAATCTGAAAATTTGTAGGTGTCCTCGAAGAGAAAAATATGAAATATGCTTCAGAAAATATCAATACCTTTTACCATTTACCAGATTTAGTACCAATCAACCGTGTTACTATTGGATCGTATTCCAAACCTAAAGGTCAATATGTTAGAAAGACTGACTGAGTCGAAGACTAAATCTATTACAGTATACATCGACTACCAAAGTCGATTTATAGACAATATTGAAACTATATAATGAAAGCCGAACAATTTTTATTGTTTTTCCCCTCAAGAAAACTCTACCATCTACCAAGAGTAAAATGCAGCACCTTCTGCTGAAGATATCCGTCTTTAAACTAGTTACAATTTCCTGCAAACTCAACATTATCAGTTTTAGTTCCACAGAAAATGTCTGCGATTTTTGGGAACTTTTCTTAAAATTCGTTCAATGGTGTTGTTGCGCAGGTTTAATTCGTTAGTTCCTTCGTTTATCCTTTCGTTGTATAATAACATAATTTTCATACGCTCTTCTCTGTAACAAATTTGTGGTTTCTTTGAGGTCTTAATTTTTATTTAGTTTATTATTATTGTTTTTTTTCGGTTATTTCTTTTGTTCCACCAATTGTTCTTTTTTGCTGTTTGTTACTCGCATTATTGCTGCACTGTTGTACAGTTCATTTACTCAACCGGCTTTTCATGCAGAAAATTATACAACATAAAACGAGTGATTATCCTGTCGTGGCTTTTTATTGTACCACGCGCGCGCAATCGTATAAACACGCACACTCGTACATAGACGTGGCATAGCAGAGCTTGGCACAGCATATAAGCATGACATGCCAAACTGGAGGCAAGCAAAGCTACCCACAATTGCAAGGTCTAACAGTGCACGAAATGCATTAACAACCGACTCACAGAGAGATGGGTGGGACAGGGTTGCAGTCGGCAATTGCCGAAAGAAAGGAGCATTGCAACATAAATACTACACTCATAACAATTTCACCCCAACTGCACTTTAGCCAACAGCATTGCTGCTTTTTCGGCATTTAAATAACCAGAAGTAACCGCACAATGGCACTCCTCGGCAAATAACAAGCTTTTGTTGCCGACGCGACGTAAGCAGCAAAAGCGTGGCAGTAATGAGAGAGTAGCAAATGGTCATAATAACGCCTGCTTCCTGTCTTCCACCACCCATCTTTTTGGTAGAAACATAAAGGTACAAACATAATGTTGGTGTAAGCATAAAGGGCGGAAAGTGTGGAGCAGATTGCCACCTCAAGACCATAAAGACAGTAACGAGCATAAAAATGCAAATACAATAAAAAAAAACACTAGCTACAATAACCATGAAGGTGCAACGCTAAATAAAGGCACAAAGAGGCGAAAACGAAATTAAGCGCCACCAGCTGTCGTATTTCAACTGCGGTGAGAACAGACAGCAGTCCGACTGATCGCAACCGGAAGTGTTGGCGTCGTTAGGTGAGTCTTAATTTGTACGAACATATTACATAAAAACGCATACCTACATATATGTGCAGTAGTGTAATAAGCAAATTGTGGGGCTTTGCGAAAGGCTTAAAATTCAGGCTACTCAATTTAAATGAGTCGCGGCCTCTATCTCATTGATAAAGCATTGATGACATATGCATGAAAAAGCTCAATGAATACATTATATATTTCCTTTCTTCATTAAGCCTGATGGCTGGAAAACTAATGCAATTTTAACTCGAGTTTATTGATCGGTTTGGCGCTTAACATTAAACACTGGCTGTGTAAACTGACGTTGAGCAGCCGTTCGATACCAAACGAGGTTTCAGACAAGCCGCACCCCTTTGGGCGACTTCTTCAATCTACTCTTGGAGAAAATAATGCGAGCTACCATCTTCTATAAGAATCATTGGCCTCAATAACCAAGTCATTAATGCTGCTTTATCCAGAATGGATAAAGAACTCGCTATCGCGACTAGGCTCCCACGTCACTGTTGATAGTCATACCTTCGAAGTCGTAGATAATTTCGTCTATCTTAGAAGCAATATTAACAGCAATAACAATGTAAGCCTCGCAAACTATTGCATAACAACTCTTGCCAACAAGTGCTACTTCGAACTGAGTAGGCAGTTGAGAAGTTAAGTCCTCTCTCGACGAACAAAAAATAAACTCCATAAGTCACTCATCGTTCCCGTCCTGCTATATGGTGCAGAGGCATGGACGATGACAAAATCTGATAAGTCAACATTATGAGTTTTCGCGAGAAAGGTTCTGCGAAAGATTTATGGACCTCTGCGCGTTGGCTACGGCGAATATCTCATTCGATGGAACGATGAGCTGCATGAGATATACCATGAGATTGCTATAGTTCAGCGTATTAAAAGACAGCGGCTACGCCCTGCCGATCATATTATAATGTTTAAAAGAACAGTTAACAAATACAATTTATCAATTTTTATTTTAAATACATGGACAACCAAAAACTCAATACAAAATGATTCTAACCTCACTTTGTACACAAAAAAGAAAGCATTAGAGTTTCTGCAGATTATTATTTTTTTTTTTAGTTTTTCCATTCGTACATACTCAAAACGTTTGGTTTAACTTCTGAGCATCTATTTTTGGTTGGTAGCGAATGCTTTTAATTCAAACTGATATACTAAACCCTGGACACGAAACATATAGGAACCGAATACCGCGACCAAAATGAAGAAGAACTTCGAAAAAATATACAAAAGATGTTGGCTGGTATAAAAAAGTTGCATTGCCAAAGAAACGGGACGCACGGGCCGGGTATCGGTGGCATGAAAAGGCGCTGCGAAAGCGAATGTGAAGAGATTAGTGTATGACAAGTTGAGCTGGCATTTTATTTCTTTATCCTCTTTAACTATTATGAATAGCGTATGCATTAGGCGAAGCGGAAGTAGTGCCATGGACCAGTGTGGGTGCACAACATCCACTAAATGTATTATATATATATATATATATGTACATATATATATGTGAGTGTGTGTTTGGTATATTTTGCAACAGTTGTGCTGCAAACACATTTGTATAACTTTATGTCCAAAGGAGATTTGTTGCGCGCGACTAAACTTCCTCTATGCTTGGCCCCCACACAAATGGCACAAATGGAAAAATTCTAGAGCGAATTCTTGGCAAGCAAAGTTGCAGCGCATAAAGAAAGAAAGCAAGTAGTTAGCTGTTGTTGTAGTAGTAGACCAGCTTAAGTACATGAATGTGTATGCACGTCCAACCATACATATATATATAGATATTTTTCGCTAATGTGAATTTATTAAAAAGCGCTTCGGATTACGTGTTGTCAGAATTTGCTAAGCTCGACAGCTATTATATGAAATATGATTATTAATTGGCTTGTTTACGAGTATACATCCAGCTATTAGATGCTTATTTGAAGTAATAAATATAATGGAAATGACAGATTTTAATGCATTTGCTCATGTTACGTATACGCCACGTGCGACGGCAGAATTTTCAGGCATTACAACTTGGCATTAAATGTAGTAGCGGTAGTTATGCCGTTATTTCGCTAGAGTATTGCATAAACAATTTAGATTAGAGTTTATTGAAGTTTTATGCGCTTAATGGTAGTCAACCTAATCAACTAAATGAAGATACCGAATGATCTAGTCGAATTTGAGCATTAGTTTTTCTCGATTAAGCTTGAGGGAGATTAGTTTTTGTACATTTTTTCAATTATGCACATTGGAGGTAAATGTGGATGAAAAGACTTACTAAGTAGACTTAATAATAAAGAGAAATTAAGCTCTTCCTGACTAACTTTTTTAGGAGTTATTTGGTTAGAGTAAAGAGGATTGCTAATGTCCTCGTACCATAAGTGAGCTCAGAGCAATCATTCGTCCCGAAATTATTGCATTATTGCTCGAGCTTTTTTTTGCAGGCTCATATTTGATATTGTATTAAAAAATATAGAAGTATTTAAATTGCATAGAGTAAAATTAAATACATACAAATATATCCAATGTAAAATTCGATTGTTCTTTATACCTCGAACAGGGTATATTAAGTCTGTCAGGATTTTTGTAACACCTAAAGGAAAACGTCAGAGACGCTATAAAAATATATATATACACTAGAGGACTCGCCCAAGTTTTACTGTGGCTGTTACATAGGTAGTGCTACTAATACCATCTATATGATTTCTATTAGTTAGATTATAAATATTATTTAAGGAATAATCGCATTTTTGGTGAAGCAACTTGTGTTAGTTTACAAAAAAATGAATCATAAAGAATTTCGTGCGTTAAGAAAGAATTGATTTTTGGGGTAAAAATACTATTGAATTTGGGCTGTGCATCAGTGAAATCAATCGAGTCCAATCGATTGTCAGCCTAGTAGATTGCATATTAAGAAAGGTTCTCAAGATCTACATATGTCGCCTTCTACTTTAGTATCGTTTTGTTTAATGCACGTTTACGCCAATTTAAGGTTTGAATATTGAATACTGCGATGGTAGCTCCATCCATCGGTCAAACATTTAAAATTAGCAATTAATTACAAATGAAAAATTAATTTAAAAAACATTTTCCAGTGGACCAAATTGTAAATCTAAACCATCCTCGAATCTCCTTGAACATACACACAAAATTTCATCAAAATCGGTCCATCCGTTTAGGAGCAGTTCAAATGCAAACACACGGTCAGAAGATTTATATATATAAAGATAAGTGATCAATTATACGAGCTGAGACGATTTAGCCAAGTCAATCTGTTTGTCGATGTGTGTGTCTGTACACATGCGAAATAGTTCCGCAGTTTTTGAGATATCCACCAAAAATTGTCCACACCTGCTTTTCACACAAAGAATCAGCTCATTTGACGAAACGGGCGTTAACGAACCACTATAGCATATAGCTGTCATACAAACTGAACGATCGGACTCAAGTGATTGTGTGAAAAACTTGTTAACGAAGTACCCTCACGAAATTTGGCAGGGGTTATTGTCTAAAGCAATGATGAGATCTCCATAGAAATTGATCAAATCGGATCCCCATAGCATATAACTAGCATATAAACTAACCGAACACTGCTTTTGTAAGGAATACTTATAGTAGTGAAGGACTTCCAACACCAAAAAATACACCCTGTTCAAAATTTAATCTCATCTACTGCAATTAAATCATTTCTAACACGATAACATCGATGGAAATACCGTGTGAGTTTGAAACTCGTTTCATTTGCAACCAATTATTTGAACCAGCTATTTTGAGCACGCTTTCCAACTAACTGTATCCAATAAGCTATTAACCCAATAAAAGGCAGTGCTGACTTTTACTACATTTTCCATTTAGCCAATTAAATAGGACGCCTGTCAATAACACATTTTGGAATTCAACTGGCGAAATCGCACTGAATGCGCAAAAGTTTCGAATTCATTTCAAAACCGCTTTTAAACAGCACTTAGCACTGCTGATAGTGAACTATTTGCCAGAAATAAATTGACACCAACGTGCAGATGTCAAAAAATCAATGCCGACATCACAACACACACACAACAAAGAGTGTGAAGCATGAATGTGAATGCTGAATGGAAGTTGGAAATGGTGAAGGCGTGAAATGAAAAGGAAAGAGTAAAGGCTATGAAAGCGGATGTGTAAATGACAGCATTGAACAATCGAACAATTGAGCGATTGTAAATGCGAGCACACATATGCGCACACACACCTACGTATGTATGCTTTATTGTGTGTTGCAGCAATTTTCCGCTTTTCAAGCTCAAACACACACACACCCACAACAGGCGTATTATACGCCAAAACAAAAGGAAAAGCAGCAATAAACAAAAAATCACAAACAATAACATAACAGAAACTGTGCGAAATAAAAAATCAACAACAACACCAACACAAACAACGACAACCGGCAACAAAACAATCACAATCCATCAAATAAACAACAAATCCGCGTCGATGGCGCTCAAACAAACGGCATGAATTATCGCCGCCCGTGTGGCGGTGCAGGGGTAGGGGTTTGCATGCGCAACCAGAGGTTTCAATTGCCGCTAGCATGATTGGTAGCATATCAGGCTAATATCTAAAGCGTTACAGCCGACATGGTGTAGCATTGTTGTCGAACTAGTGGCAAAAGGCAGACAAGCAGTCGCATTGACAGACAGATTTATCGAGCCGCTGTTTGATTGAACGCCATGTGAGTGGTGTGCTGGTTTGATACACACGTTGTATCATTGCCAGCGATACGCTTAAGAGCGTGTGAAAATTGAAATAAAACAGTGAAAGCACTAAGCTATGCAAATACGCAAATAAACACACGCCAACAAAGCCGCATTAGTCGCTCTGCCATGAAGCGCGCAGTAATAAAAACCATCGTAGGAGTAGGGAAGCTAACTGAGGTGCGCCGCGCCGCGCCACAACAGGCAAAATGCAAAAACAAAAGCGAACAAAAAGAATGTATATCACAAAAACAAATAAACGCGTAAAATAGGAATTGTATTGCGTGGCGGATTAGATATAAGACTCAGCCAGCTAGTAATACTGAGACTGCCGGCACAAAGAGAAAATAAAAGCGCAAAAAATGAAAAAAAAAAACAGAAGAAGAAAAACAGGCGCCCGCTCGCACAAATCACTTTTTATGTGCCAGCTTTGCGCGTAGTGGCAGCTGGGCAGACAGAAAAAAGGGTTTTACTAGCCGCGTTAAAAGTTGTTCTAAGCGTGCGCATATTTGTAAGCATCTTTACTAGCTAACGGCAATGTTATGGTTATCATGCTACACCAAACTCCACGCGATAATCCGATGTGGTAATTTACAAGGCTATGCGCGATTGGCCGATTGAGTATGGCTTGTAGGAAAGCGCACTAGTGCTGAGCAAATGTGCCTTAAATTAAATCAAACTTCAAACGTTAATATATTTTAAACGGTCGGACTTACGGAAAAATTGTAACAGACGTTTTGGAAAAGGATTCAATTTGCTACAAAACCAATAAAGTTGAAAGTGAGATTTGAATTTTGTGATCTGATAATAAGAAAGAATTAGAAAATTGCAAGGCGGAGCACCTTCCCGTTACAATTAAGATCTCATAATTGGAGAGGCTTTCAGAGGTGCCTTAGAACCTATTAATTAGAGTACAAGCGAAAAAAATCGTTTTTTCTACCCACCCTAATGTGTGCTATATGGAAGCAGTTAACCCTGGGATAGTTCAGACGTATTTAACTTTCTACAAGAGCAACCTGTGCTATCTAACGCAGTTTTATTGGCTCAATTCTCATTTGTCAGACTTCGACCATCCCCAGAACGATTGGGAGTTCGTGCAGAACCGATTTTCAAATTTCCCTCTGCTTTCCCCAGCGTGTACTGCGTCGAATACTTTCAGAGCTCGAGCGTTTTCATCCATTCGGACCACATGATCTAGTCAGCGTAGCCGCTGTTTTTTGATTCGCCGAACTTTGTCAATGTCGTCGTATATCTCATACAGCTCATCATTCAAATGCGGTATTTGCCATGGCCAATGCGCAAAGGACCTTAAATCTTCCGCAGAACTTTTCTCTTGAAAACTCGTAACATCGACTCATCAAATGTTGTCATCGTCCATGCTTCTGCACCATACTCGTGTAGCAGGGCGGGAATAATGAATGACTTATAGAGTTTGATCTTTGTTCGTCGAGAGAGGACCTTACTTCTCATTTGCCTACTCAGTCCGAAGTAGCACCTGTTGGCAAGAGTTCGCTTTTCCGGGGCTGTTGTTTCCTTTTCATTGGTAGAGTTTTTTACGTGGCGGGTCCAAAACCCAGGAAGTCGTGAGCTGCTTGAGCCATATGTACAAGAATCGTGTCTGGCCACTCCCAAGTGAATGACGATCAGAGAACTTCCCTTACTTTTGTGAACTTCTAAACATGGCTTCATCCTCCGCCGTCAATACCAATTTCATGAAACTATAGGCTTAAGCCAAACACTTCATAATTTCCTACAGGGTGTTCTCGCAATTGTTCGCTACACAAAGCGAGTTAGTGAAGATCCACGAGTATGCAGCATGGCATTGTACGAGGTTAAGACAAGCATAAGCTTCAGTAGATATGTATATAAAAATATATATATAGCATTTACTTATAGTATATATATACATACATATAAACCCATGCGAATGTAACTTGTTGGATTACTTACGCGCTATTCCAGAAACAAAGTGCACCCTGTCCTGTTTGTTTTTTATTGAGCAGCAAAGTGTTTTGCGCGCAGATTTTCCATGGCTTTGAGCTCCAATCAACCTAAGATGCTTGAAATGCAAACATATTGACGCATATAGTACGAGTACATGCAAATTTCGTATCACCCTCAACCGCGGTGCGCTTAACTTAAGTAAAGCAACAGTTGTGTAATGGATACTGATATTTGTTTTGTATATACATACGTAAGTAAGATAAATAAAAAAAGGAAAGTGTGTGAAATATATTTAAAAAATATGCAAACGTTGATTAAATCATTTAAATTACTCAAATTCTGGGACTGAAGAAGTGGCTATTTTATTAACCCAAAAACTCTAGTTTTTTGTCTTTCGAACTGAACCTAAGATTAGTTTCACTGACTAGCTTTCACGCAATACATCGAACCACAGGTCCTTAGTAACGCGAGATGGTTTATTAATAATACGAGCTAAAGTACGCCAGTGCTGTTTACGAAGTTTAATAGATACTTTATATATAATTTTGATACTTTTTTGCAGTCCCTGGAACTATAAAGCTCCTAGTTACCTAAGCTGTTTTCTAGATAAGGGCGGACATAAGTAGCGAAGGTGTTCCAGCGACTCTCTCATGCCTATTTCCCTGCACTATCGACTTGTGTCATCATTAAAAATTTCCAAATAGCTTAAAAGTAAGTCCATTAAAACTACCAAAGAGGAAATACTACAACTCAACGAAGCTAATGGCTGGCGAAGGAATAATTTTGTAAAGTAGGGTTTACATCAGCTGTTATTCTCCTTTTCTTTTTCTATTTCTTTTGCCGCGATCTCTCCTCTCGTTATCTCTCTCTTTCTCTCTCTCTCTTATGTAAAAAAATACAGAAATTTTTATTTTAATTAGTAATTTAATCCGAGTTTAGTTCTAGATAAGCAGTTCAGAAATTTAAGAATAAGCCAGAATTATTCAAAAATATTATATCGAAAATGGGAGCGAATAATAAATCGTCACCAATGCGTCACCACTCAAAATCACTCGAAGAGAGTAGAATCATCTCTCTCACTCTCTCTTTCACACCTTTTTACAACTTGAACAAATTTATCGCAAATCATTTGAGTATATAAAGGACATATCCATTGAAAAAGATCTCACCATCTCACACAGAATGAATCCATATAAAAAAGCCATAGTGTGTATTTGAGTTCATTAAAGTTGCTCAAAACTATACGACCCATATTTGATATTAATTCATACGCAGCACAAGTTTCCGCTATGCCTTTCTCCTTTCAGCCAAACCGTCCACAAACAGTATTAAAACTTTAATAATTTGGCGGTTCTCGCGAAACACCGTTGCACATATACACAGTCACATTCAGATATTATAATGAATATTTGCCTTCACACATTATATTTCGCGTTTAATTATTTTGAAATATATATCACTACCGTTAAGCACACACCGTTATCATTGTTTTAATTAAATATAAATTATGCTGATTGCAGTGCAGTGAGCCGAAAGAATGACCGTTATTTCATACATTGATTACAAATATTATATTATTAATATATTTTTATTTTATGCTTGAACGAGTGAGAGTCTAAACGGAGGGTTGTGACAAAGATTATTTTGATAGAAACTTCCTTATTTTATATCAGGGTTTTTAGGGTGTAACACGGTCTAGAATATATAATATTTAAAACTCTCCAAACATAACATTTTTTATTTATATTACAAAATTGGTTGAAAACCTTGCTATGATCACTTTGATTAGTGGGTTTGAAACCTAACTGAACTAAATGAGAGATAACCATTTTCAAACAAGTAGAGAAGTAGAAGACTCGTCAATTTTAACCACAGTTACAAAGCAGCCAGCTCAAACTCAACACATAGTAACAGCTATTCCCCAGTCCTTTCCACCCTTCTAACAGGAACATTGAGTATAGAGTGAAAAATTGAGAAAAAAATTTCGATCGATCAAGTGTTTTGGAAAAACTCAGAAAATCGAATGATAATCATTAACTTCAACAATTGGTGTTCATGAGAGAGAGAGGGGAAATGTTTTTACCCTCCAACTGAACTTGTAGTAAAAATTCGACTTGATTTCGAAAACTACTGATTTAATCTCCTCCGCGTGGCGAGCAATTCAATAACGTCGGATTCTCAAAATAGTATGCCAAAACGAACTCCTACGATTGTAGCAAAATTAGCTGTGCTAAGACAAAGGATAAGGTTTCAGTCGGGCCGATATGTCAGTAGTAACAAAGTGACACCGAGAATACGCGGTTTACTCTTACATGAAAGAGTGAGCCATCTTACATTGCACCTCCCAAACGGCGAGCGCGTCTATTTTACAGAGTCAAATCTTCGAAAAAGAGTTGCAACACCACCTATTACCAGTCTCAACGCATTTTTCCGCCTGTGATAGGAAGAGCTTGGGGAGCTGGCCGGCGATAAGGCGACTAACAGGAGGATTCATGACCGGATCATTTCTTCTCTTTCTTGTAAAAGCCAAAGTAGTGATTTAGTAGCTGATGTGCAGAGCATACTAAACTTATTGAGGGAACCCAGCCAGCCCGCTGAACGGCAGTGAAATTTTACCATCTGGAGTTGTCAAACCCGATTCCCCAATTGATAATCATAGAATAAATGTTTAATTGTATGAGGAGATTCGAATGGCAATTACCCGTCTGAAGAACAACAAAGTGGCAGGAGTCGATGGATTGCCAGCCAAACTATTCAAATACGACGACAAAGAACCGACAGGTGCATGCATCAGCTTATTTACGAGATATGATGGGATGAAATCATTTCCGTCAATTGGAATCTAAGAGTGTTCTGCTTAATGCATAAAATGGAGAATCCACAATCTGCGCCAATGACTGTGGGATAAGCATCCTTAATCTCGCATGTAAGGTCTTATCGAGCGTAGTGTGTGAAAGACTGAAGTTCAGTGTCATCAAACGTGGGCCTTATCAGAGTAGCTTCCAAATCTTGGAAAAGACCCAGCATCGACACACCCCACCTCGTCGTCGATTTAAAGGTGTTTTTGACAGAACGAAAAGGACGGCTGTGCAAACTGACGTTGAGCAATATCAAAAGCTCCGTCAGGATCGGGAAGGACTTCTCCGAGCCATTTGATATTAAACGAGATTTCAGACAAGGAACTTCTTTTTATCGTGTGATTTCTTCCAGCTAGAAAAAATAATATGAGCTGCAGAGCTAAAACAAACAGCTACACTCCTCCATAAGGAGTCGGCGTTACGAGTTTTGGGAGAAAGGTTCTGTAAAAGATTTATGGTCCTTTGCGCGTTGGCCTCGGCGAATGTCGAAGTCGATGGATCAATGAGCTGAACGAGACATACGGCGGCATAATATAATTCAGCGAATCAGGAGACAGCGGCAGTGCGACCGTGCGGCTAGGTCATATTGGCCGGATGAAAGAATACACTTCAAATTTGAAAGTTTTGGAATCAATACCTACCGGTGGAAGCAGAGGAAAAGGAATATCGCCACTCTGTGGATGTGGAGAACGCCCTGACTGCACTTGGTACCTCAGATTGGCGCCAAATTGCGAAAAAAAAAGAAACTACTGGCAGGTAGTTGTTAACTCGGCTATAACTGCGTAAGCGATGTCTACGCCAGTAAAGTAGGAGAGGGGGAAGTGAAGGAGAGGGGGAAGCAGTTCAGTATATCTTCTGCGTTCAACGCCTTCCTAACGAGATAGAGGCAAATTACTGCCGACGTTTTCGAAACTTAAGCAACTAGGGCTTTATACAGTCGCCTTTATAAAGTCTGGCTTTAGAAATAATGCGAATGTTCACTTTATTGATTTTTATTGCTTTCTTCGATGCTTGCGAAAAAGAACGTATGCTGTATTTTGAACAAGCGCCTTGTCTTCCTTTTCTTTATCTTACCTCTCATCCGGCTATGATGCGCAACTTGAGTGGTAAAATCACTTTTACTGAGCCATTTATTTAATAAAAAAAAGTTTTTAAATATATTTCTATCAACATTAAATTGGTTTTCACAATTCAAAATGAATTTTCGAACGCCTCAATTGGCTGGTAATTATTTATTATAAATTTATTGTGCCTTTATGCAAAAAAACGATGAGCAAATTCATTTTAAATGTGTAAATGTATGTGTCAATTAAGTTTTTTGTGCACAATTGCTACGTGTAATATATTTTAATTTGACAATTGCCGCAACATGGCGATAAGCGCAAATAATATAAGCAAACAAACAAGCCCACCAAGCAACCAACCAGCCAAGCAACTGACTAACGGACGTACGAGCAGCAAACAAAAAAGAAATTAAATAATGTTCGGGGCCACAGAGCAGCAAAGGCACCGGGGAGCAAAACCATGAACGCGCCACACCGGAATTAATCGTCGCCGACAAATCAGGCAAAAAATTAACCCTAATACCGCCGAGCCGCGTTGGGCAATGTGCAATGTACAATGCACTAATAATCAATTCTGACCACTCCTAATCAGCGCTGAAACGCCACAAATGGACAATTTTCGAATTTAATGGTTTTTGCGAAATCTCCTTTGCCGCTGTTGTTGTTGTTGTGTTTGCTGCGCGTTTGTTTGTGTTCAAATGCAAATTTTCGTGAATTTGTTGAAAATATTGCCGCCGCTTGCCCACAAATGCGCGAAATTTTAGATACAAATCGGCACGCACACACGAACGCACAGCAACACGCTTGAACACTCGCACATGCGGCGTGTGTAATTATTTTAATGAGCACATTTTATGTAGATTTTAAATAAATTTAATAAACAATTAAATTATTTGCACTGAAATGCAAATGCAAACATGCAATGAAATAATTTGCACTGTTCAAATAGATGATACTCGACATTCGTATTTCTGTGGTGCGAATGCGCACGCACACGCACTGCCACACACACACATTGCTACCTGCGTGGATTTGAACGTGTTCGCACGCTCTGGCACATGTAAATAAACAAATATTCACGTGCATTTGCATTTTGGTTATTGCAAATTAGGCATCGAATTGTCCGTTATCAGGCGCCGGAACACTCATACGCCCGGTGCACCTACGGGACGACTCGCACCACCGTTGGGCGGGAGTTAAATGTGTGGCAAAATTGCGATACTCAACTAAATTTATTAATTTATTTGTTATCTGTAACAAAAGCAAGCAATAAGTAAGGTACCACGCATGTTCGGGCGAAACGGAAAATGAAAATCCTTCATGCTCTAAATAAATTTATGGTGATAAAAATAAAAATAGAAATAAAAATTATTCTACAACGGTTGTTATTGGATCTCTTATCAACTTCCTAAAATTCTTTTCCCTTAATTGATCCACTGAGTGAAACTTTGCAATACTTTTGTTAAGAAAAAAGATCCGAGCACGTTTAGACTTCGTCAGCTTTAAATTGTTAATTACAAAGAATAGGCCAAGTATTAATGAATTTTATGTGCTTCTTGTGAATTAATGCCTTCTTCTTCTTTACTGGCGCAGACACCGCTTAGCAGATTATAGCCGAGTTAACAACAGCGCGCCAGTCGTTTCTTCTTTTCGCTACGTGGCGCCAATTGGATATTCCAAGTGAAGCCAGGTCCTTCTCCACCTGGTCCTTCCAACGTAGTGGAGGTCTTCCTCTTCCTCTGCCTCCCCCGGTCGGTACTGTGTCGAATACTTTCAGAGCTGGAGTGTTTTTGTCCATCCAGACAACATGACCTAGCCAGCGTAGTCGCTGTCTTTTAATTCGCTGAACTATGTCAATCGTCGTCGTATATCTCGTACAGCTCATCGTTCCATCGAATGCGGTATTCGCCATGGCCAATGTACAAAGGACCATAAATCTTTCGCAGAATCTTTCTCCCCAAAACTCGCAACGTCGACTCATCAGTTCTTGTCATCGTCCGAGCCTCTGCACCATATAGCAGGACGGGAATTATGAGCGACTTATGGGGTTTGGCTTTTGTTCGTAGAGAGAGGACGATGGAGTCATGTGTAAAAGTTCACACAAGTGAGTAAAGTTCTCTGATTACCATTCACTTGGGAGTGGTTAGAAACGATTCTTTTACATATGGGTCAAGCACCTTACGACTTCCGGTCTTTGACCAAGTATCCTCTGAGTAGCCTAAGAACATCCGTTTGAAGGCGAGCTAAAGTGAGAAGACGAAAACATCACCTACTTAGGGTTGTGCGCTGGGTTTAGGACACGCCACGTAAAAAAATACCCCCAATGAAAATTAGCAAATTGATGCCTTAGTGCACAAAAACCATGTAGAAAATCAATAAGTAATGAGACTATCCGATGAAGATTAAACTATTTTTTGGACGTGAAATTTATTGTTGTTAGGTTTATAATATCTATATAATAGTTATTGTTATTCTTTTTTTTTGAATCTTCGCTTTTTACTAAACGGCGAATATAATTTTTTTACTCTATAATAAGATATGTCTTGTAAATTTACTACCAATTTCCTCAAAAACCTTATTGTGGGAAATTTGAAACTTCAGAATTTGCGTGGCTTTTACTTCCTAAATTTTATATACTTAATATCGAAGATATTTTGTAAAAATTCACTTTTGTTCGAACCACCTCATGAAACTTATAGGTAGGTAGATAAAAGGGGGCGGCAGAACATCCTTGGTCCCGGGCGCTCGAAGTTGTAGCTACGCCACTGTCAGTTCTTGACCAAATATAAATCCATGAACATTTTGGTGACATTAAACCGACTGTCGTGAGAGTGGGCTTACGTTAGATGGCGCTGTAGTATATTGTGGTTCAACGAAAAAAAAAATCTCTGGTTTTAAGGTTGAGCAATCCATTTTTCTGCTATGCAAATAAAATTTTCGTTATTATTGTTCATTTCGGTTGCAGTATCCTGCAAAAAAAGTGAATTTTTTCTGTCTACGATCACAAATCTGAACAGGTTTTATTGCATCAAAATACTTAGATAATTATGTTCAAATTTCCAAAATAATCAATAAAATATACTTATGTATATAACAAAACCCAGACAAAGTTATTTGCTATTTCATCCAACACTACACGGCGTATGAGCAACATTTTGGCAGCACTAATTTCTCCACTCCTTAACAATCTTATATTGTTCCAATAAATAGGATAAGCTGTACGAATGATATTTTTTCATCAATATGTATAAATCTTCTCAACAATAAAGACAGCAACAATGAGGAACGAGCATAGCTCGTTGCCTAATCGAATCAACTAAATTACAGCTGAGCACTTTGTGTGTCACAGCTGTTGATTGTTACACAAGCGCTGCCGTTGGCAACCAAGTATAGTGATGCAATGGCTTATATGAAAATCTCTCATTTTTAATAAAATATAAAATTTTATATTACTTTTGTCCTTGCTGCGATTTTCGTGTGAGTTGTCCTTCTTTGCTTTCGACTTCTTCTTTTTTTTTCTTTTTGTGTGCTTGAATTAATAATCACATTCTATTTTGCGTCAATAAACGCTTCCAAGCACGTCAGTGAGGCGTATAATTTGTGCTCAATATGTTGCGTTTGCAGCGCTTCAATATGGTGGAGGACATGACTTGACCATTGACAATGGTCCAGTTGCCAGTTAACGGCACAACATCAACAACAGCAACAACAACAGTAGCGCAAATACGCAAGTTTGATGCTTTTAGCAGCATTAAAGCCTTCAATAGCAGCGGCGACAGTAGCGGCAGCAGCTGCATGCACTTATTGCCATGTGAGTGCGTCCTCCTTCAGTTCAGTTGAAGAGCAACTTTCCGCCATATAACTTAATATCAGTTTTCTACTGTACCGTTATTCTGCGCGTTTGCTGTCTGTTGTGCTGCGGGCACTCAGGGTTAACTTCGTAAATGTGGCATTACTATTGTGTGGCATGTGCGAATGTAGCATGCCCCATTAGCTGAGGTAACAAATAAAATCGTAGAAATCTGTCATCTGATCGTTTACACTAACCCAAAGAAGACGCATGTGTATGGTATGTGTGTATTTGTTAAATCGAAAAGGCGATTATTTTTTCTCAATACTTGTAAATTCAAGTGGAAAATCCCAAATAAAGTGTAGATAGTATTTCCACCTTTCACTCTTACATCAAAAGGTGGAGGACTCTCACCAAAGGTAGTTCTTTGTATCCATGAAACAACAGTTAAGCCTATAATTTTCTACCGTGCACTACGAACCACACGAATGGTGTATATAGCCGCAAGGTGTACGGCCACTAAAACTGCCCTCAGACTGAGAAAATCTGGGTACTTAGAAGACTGCGAAACTGAGCACTCTGAAATCCTCGCACACTTTGATTTCAATCCACGAGAAATCGATACTTGGTATACCAGGTTGCCAAATCTAGCCCTGTCTGTCGTTTCACTGCTCAAAAAGGCATGAGAAGGGAGAATTCGCTAGAGGAGAGGGGGATGAGCTTTTTTACGGATGGATCAAAGCTTGCGAGGAGTGCTGGTAGAAGAATACATTGTCGCGAACTTTCCATCAACTCCAGTTTTAGGCTCCCTGACCACTGCAGCGTCATCCAAGCGGAGGCAGTTGCTATAAAGGCAGCAATAGATCGACTGCTCCAAAGCGCACCTCTTTCAGAGTGGTGACTATACACTCTATACACACCGATAGTAGAGCAGCAATCTAGCCTTGAGTTGGCTGACTGTGCGCTCAAGACTGATGAATGAGTACTTATCTAGAGTCCTTATCTCTAGCATTAAGTTACTTTAGGATTAGACTGCCTGGCCTCAACGATTTTGCAAGAAATTGTATGGCTGATGAGCTTGCTAGGATAGGCCAGTCAGTCTCCATAGCTAAAGTATGAGAACGGGTAGGAGCTCCGTTAGCTTCCAGTGATTTGCTACTGAATCGGAGGGCCTCAGACCAGCTCACCAAGCATTGGCCAACTACCGTCAGCTGTGCAGTCGCAAGGGCCTGAATGGACTGGGATAAATCGGAAGAGGTCTAAGGAGCTCTGTGGAAAACAAACATATATTTTTTTTTGTAAAACCTCCCGGTTGATGAATTATTGTTTCAGCAAAATTTCAGAAACATTCCAGCTCTCATAACAATGAGTTCTCAATACTCTACAGACCTCATATTCATACCAATAAAATAACCGTAAAGCTGTTAAATGAAAGCTCTTCAATTATTTTTCTATTCCGCGCCTATCCTTTCATTGTTGTCGCTGTCGCTACTCCAGCATAATAACCATCGTCTCAAAGTACAATACTCAAGCATATAGTAAATATTTACCGCAAACACTTTTCATTCAAGACAAAATACTAACAATACTTAAGCATGCAACTGTCTATGCATCTCATTACATAATACCGAACTTGCCGTAACGAATTTGTAGTTTGTCGTATTTAGCACCTCGTCTGGCGCCCCTCAGGGCAGCGTAGCGACGCTCACTGAGCCAACAGCGAGTTGCCTTTGTGACTTTAAGTGAATTTTAATTAATGTGACTCCGCTAAAAGGCTCCCGGCGCGACTTACCCGCCATCCCCCGTGTTCAAGTTGTATTGCTGACGTGGCCTGCTGTTTTTGTTGTAGCTATAAAGCTTGGACGGATTACAACACGCAAAGACACGACGGTATTAAAGTGCGCATGGGGCAATATGTGCTAAGACGATTTCCTTAAGTTGTTTTCATTTTGAAGGAAGCCGCGACTTTCTACATCTGCCACTTCCTAAGGATGTCGAAGGCAACAATAACAAATTCTTAAAAATAATATAGAATATAATAGCAGTACTAACAACAAAAGCTACACATAATTACTGCATTGTAATTTATTTTAACTACAATTACACTTGCGTTAAGAAGTCAAACACCAAGCGCAACATTGTGACAGTGACAGTGGGTTTATTAAAAGGTTAACATTTTGATTGATTGAACTGATAATTTTGTAAAAAAAAAATACCTAACTGTCGTTATGTTAAAAAATGAAGATCAGTAACAGATCTCGAATAATAACAAACTTAACTTTTAGGTAAGAAGATCCGTGAAGCTATCACTTAATTGAAAACTGTAGAGCCAAATCACACCATGGCTTGAAATATAATAGACAGATGAATTGAAACATATTGGGTCGTCCAAAACGTTTTTTCACATTTCGTCAATAGGTGAAGGAACTTAACATTTATCGTCAAATGGCTTTGAACCATTTAAAAAAGGCTGACTACGTAAAGAAGCTCGATGCCTGGGTACCACATGAATTATCTGTGAAAAATTTATTGGACCGAATTAACATCTGCGATTCTTTGCCGAAACGAAATGAAATCGAACCATTTCTGAAGCGAAAAGTAACAGGAAACGAAAAGTGGATCAAATACGAAAATAATGTGTGAAAAAGATCGTGGTCTTGCCAGGATTGACGCCTCGAGAGGTTTGGTGGTATTGAAAAGGAATCATCCACTATGAACAGCTGCATTCTGGTCGAACGATTGATTCTACATTTTACTGAAAACAACTGATGAGATTGTTGAAAGCAACCCAAAAAACGGCCAGAACTGATGAACAGAAAGGGCTTTGTCTTCCATTCGGACAACGCTAAACCACACACACATTTTTGAGAACTCGGCAAAAACCGGGAGAGCTTGGTTGGGAAGTTTTGATGCATCCACCATATATGGATGGCCCTAACCTTGCGCCATCAGACTACCATTTGTTTCAGTCAATGCAGAACTCCCTTAATGAAGCAAAGTTGGCTTAAAGAGAAACCTGTGAAAATTACTTGTCGCGGTTTTTCGCCGAAAAAAGAGAAGAGTTTTACACTGCTAGAATAACAACATACTTCATTAGTACTCAAGTCAGAGTACGTCAAAAAAAGAAATTGGACACAAATCGCTTCAAGCATATGGTTCCTGACATGCTAGAGTAAATGGAGATCTAACGAAGACAAGGCAATATATAAATTTTGTAAGTCTATTGTTCCAGCTCCAAATTTACGAATGGCTTCGAACTCACATTTTTGTAAAAGTTATGAATTTTTCTAAAAGTCCGATCGGCATTCCCCCAAAAAAAGATAGTGGCTTTATTTTTTTTTGCAAAAAAGTGGTAGCAAGCAAAACTAAAACGAAGGTTTTTAACTAATTGAAATGCAAAAATACACACTGTTAACACCTTTCGAAAGAGAGTTACGCCACACAACGTTATGCAACACTTACTCACGCGTTAATACATAAATAGTAGGTACATGTGTATGTGTTGAGTGCCATAAATATAATCAAATAGTCGCGCCTTGCACTTAACGACCAAAATATGCCTGGCATACCGTTAATATATTATTTTTACTTTTTGTTTTTGTATTTTTTCACCACACAAATCTTTATAATTATTTAATTCGTTTACGTTTATTGCGTTTATGTGCTTAAAACAAAACGCCGCATATCCGGTTGGCTTTTCCAATTGAATTCGTAAACGCTGGCGAAAAGAACGCACAGAAAAGGCGCAAGTTCCAATGAGAGCGCTTAAGCGTGTGTGGCGACAATAAATTAAATACCACGCTGACCAAGCAAGGGGTGTTGAAGTTGGCAGTAATCGTTAGTAGTTGAATATCATTATTAAAGTAGCGTTTTTTTTAAGAATACAAAGACGGCGAATGTGTGAAAACTTCTTGTAAAGTTGCGTGTTCATTATGTATGGTAAACCTTTAACTTTAATTCTTAATATCACAATAAAAAAGTAGGAAATTTTATCTGCAGCTCAAAGAGAGCTAAGAGCTTGAAGAACCATCCATTTGGTGATGAATGAAATCAAAATTCTCAACACAAATACATAATTGTCATTTACTCATAATTTTCATTATTGAGGTATTCTGGGCCAGACGCCTAAAGGCGTTTAGGTATTTTTCAAACTAAAGTAAGAAAATAAAATTTTTTATATCAACTTTTATATGATTTTTATTGACATTTAGAGAACATGTATAAAAATTAAAAAAAAAAAAAATTAAAATAAAAAAAAGCAAAAAAACTTCGAATTACAGGACTGTAAGGGGCTGCAAAAAAAGAAAACGGTGCTTCGTGGTTGACATCATTCCATGTCTTTAGTGATCTAAAACAAAGAAATTGAAAATATTCTTCATTAGTAAAGATGTCACTATCGGAAAAACAAAGAAAAAAATCACAAAAAGGCATCAACAAAAAAGCATCAACTTACAAAAAAAAATAGTTTTCCCTTCTTATGATCTTACCGATTTTTTAAAAAATACTTAAAAATTTAAATTTTCCCAAATCTGAATAAGGCGCGTTAGAGAAATTGTAACAAAGATTTTATCAAATTTCAGAAGAATCGGTTGAGTAGAACTGAGATATCTTTATCTTGTCAACCATCTCAGAAGAGGAGGTTCGAGTGAAGCGCGTTTAAAATTTAAGTTAACGTTTAATGGTCATGACAATAAAATGGCTATAACTTCGGAAATACTGTGAATTTTAAAAATTTCCTTTACGTAGATATTTTAGATATCTAAACTATCGAATTATGACAAAAATTTGATATTTTCAAATATCTAGACCAGAAGGCATATTTTACATATTGCCTTTCACAGCAATATGTTCCACAGAATGTCACCATATACCATACTCTTTTTCATGACAGTATAAACCATGAAGAATCTCTCTCACTATCTTAAATTTTAGAGCGGAAAGTTTGTGTAATTTTTTTCTAAAAAGAAGTAGGAATGAGTTCACAAATTGGACTATGACCGTGATGCCGCCCTCTTTTACATGAAACAATTTTTATCTCGATCCGATTTAAACCCGACTTTGTTTAAAAAAAATTTCAACTGTAAATATGTATTTTACAATCTGCAAATATTCACTTTAATTCCTACAAATTTCAACATTATGTACTTACTGATTATTTCGAACTACTTATCGGTCTTGCTTACTTCTCATTCTTCTTCATTGGATTTCACATTCTTTAATTTTTCAAATGCAAAAATTGTATATTTTATTATTGTAATTCATGTATGCTTGTATGTATACAAATATGTTTACTTAATTAAAATATAATAATTTGCTTAAGAAATAAATAAATTTAATAGTTTTACAAAATATTATTCATAATATTCACTTTTCTTATATTTGTTCGTTTGGTATATTTGTATGTGCGTAAGTAACATACTTGTATGTACGTGTGTAGCTGTGCAGTGAAGTACAAAAAACATAAAAAAATAATTATAAATATGTAAATGTGCTGCTCATGTGTTATAAATATTTAAAGAAAAAATGCTTGTGTCGCAAATTGTGCGTTGAAAATAACAAAAATCACAAAAATGTGTATATAGTTTCATAATTTCAAAATCATTCGAATATATTTCGCATAGCTTGATTTTTCATATAAATTATAAATATTAAATAACGGTTTATTTAATTTAGATTTGCATAAAAAAATGATTTTGAGATTTTTAAAATTATTTACAATTTGTTTTAGAAACATTTTGAATCGGTTTAACAATTAGAGTTTTGTGGCATAGGTGTTGTTGTAGCTGCATTTTGATTACAAAAAAAAACATAGAATTCGTAATAATTTATTTAACTTTTTTACGAAATTTTAACAACCAGCTTGCTTTTAATTGAAATCTATTGAAGTCACAACCATAACACTATTTTTTTGGTTAACGCAAAAAAAAAAATTATTTTAAGTAATTTTAGGCGAATTTCTGAGATTTATATTTTTGGAATAAATATTGTTTTTTGACACTTTTACATTAGACTTCACTTGTTATTACTGTAAGTTATGCAATTTTATAGATTTGTTAGAATTTTAAAACACGCTCAAAAAAATCTGCTGAAACGTCATTATTAATTAAATTATATTCATAATAAGTTTTAATAAAGTTTTTGATATTGTTTATTCGATTTTCATTTTTTATTATTATTTATTTTTGTAATTTTTATTTTTATTATTATTATTTATTTTTATTTTTATTATTATTATTTATTTTTATTTTTTTTACTTATTTTTATTATTATTACTTATTTTTATTATTATTACTTATTTTTGTCATTATTTTTTATTTTAATTATTTTAATTTTTTTTTACAAATTCTTGAGGGAAACAGAAAACTATAATTTTACGTTTTTATTGATTTTACTTTTATTAATTATTGATACTTAATAAATGTTTAAGATATTTTTTTATTTATTTGTTTAATTATATATATTTATTAATTTATTTTTAAGTATTTATGATTATTATTTATATCTTTTAAACAGTACAAAATTTAAATTTGAATGCTTAATTATTGTTGTATTTTCAACAATTTTATATATAATTTTTTATTTTTATTTTTTTATTTTTTCTTTATATTTATTTATTCGGTAGCTTTATTTTAACCATTTTCACACTGGCAATAAAGCAAGTAATCAGTTCTTTAAAACGATTTTATATATTATATAAAGGTCATTCGGCAAGAAAAATAGTTATAAAAACGATATAAATTATTTTTAGAAATTTTAACAAAGATCTTTAATGTTTGTATTTTGGTATAGAAGTAAGCTATAACTTTTTTTGTTTCAAATTTTTATTTAGAAATAGGTTTTCTATAGAAAACAAAAGCAATAAAAAATATTAAAATATGTAAAAAATATTAATTTTAATTCTTTTAACAAAAGTGTGTGTGTTTGCAATACGCAGTCCGCAATTTTCAAAAATTTATTTATTTAAAAAAAAAAAAATATTTTAAATTTTATTAATTTTTCGCTCAAACTGCTCAAATTTATAATTTTTCTTTAATTATTATTATTTTTTAATATTATACACTCAAAAAAGACAAATTCCAGTATTTGCAACAGGGTTCAGCAGCAATTTCATTGATAAAATAAAAACCCATAAATCAGTTTTCATAATTTTTTCACTTAAATTACTTGCTCTTAACGGCAAAACTGAAATATGTTATTATAAACAAAGTTTATCTAAATAATCGCATGGAAATAGGTTTGGAAGTAACGGCAGTTATATGGTTTAAGATTAAGTCTGTGTTTTCGTATACTTTCATATGTTAAACGTATGGGCTTAAGTATATATGTATTACAAAAAAGTTTTGCTTATTAAAAAGTTTCATTTAAATTCGAAAAATGCCAAAACAAGAGAAATATTTAGTATTCTATACATAAATAATAGAAAATTAGAGATTATTTTCGAAACGGTCAACGTTCACAGTAGTATTATTAAAAAATATACAGTTATACATTTCATATAAAATAGAACACACTTCTTAATATTACTGAAACCAATTAGTTTTTGTTGTTGTATCGGTTTAAATGTGCTGTTATACTTATTTTAATGGCATGAGACTTTTACCTACATACTGAACCGAAAATGATGTGATGCAAACTTTCATGCAGAAAATTAAACTTAAGGTCACAGCTGTTGTTATTGTAATTCAATTTAAATTGTAAAAAATAGCTTAAAAATGTAAATAAAGTCGCTTTACTTGCATATTGCAAGAATGTTCATGTGGATGTATGTATGTATGTACATTAGGCTGGAGTGAATTTTATCTTTTGCTTTTGAGTTCTCTTATGACTGCAGTAAGTTGCCTTATTAAAAAAAAAATATGTATAACATAAAATCTGTCTAAATACATATGTTTACTGTTATTTTACAAATTCACCTGGAGGTTATCACAAAAACAAAATAGAAACAAATTTTTAAATATTTTCGTTCCAACTTAATTAAAAAATAATTTAATGATAATTAATTTAACAAATTGATGATTAAAAATAAAGCACTGCATTCTATTATATTATAAAAATTCGTATGCATATACGTATATGTATACAAAAACTAATTTTCGAAAAAAGTGCATACATATTTTATTTATATTTCGGCAAGATTGTTTGAGTGAATTTTTTAAATGTGTGAAAATAAATAGTTAATAATATATAAAACAATAAAATGTTAGAAAAAAATATTTAATGTTTATAATGAGGCATATTGAATAGTTGGCAAAAAATTTTTAACTTCTTTAATTTAATTGTAAAAAAAAATAATTTGTTGTAAAGGTTTGAGATTCAACAATCTTAAAGTAAAAAAACAAATTGCATCGACTTTTGTTGTTTTTGTATATTGCTATATGTACAATATACAAAAAACGTTTTCTTAACCAAAATTAAGCGCCAAGATTTTCTAATAATTAAATACACATTCGAGCGTAGCTGTGCAACTATGATAAATTTTCTGGTTAACATAATTTTCGTAGTGGCTTTTTGACTTTCTTACACTGCCAAATTTTTGTTTTAGCTGCAAGCGTTGAGTAGCAATATTTTCCCTCACATAAAGATTGCTTTCGACTTTCAAAGCGAAGCAATTTGTTAGCAGCGTATTTCATATCTACAAAAGTGTGTGTTTTTTTTGTAAAAATGTTTATGTAATATTTATTGACTTAACTTTTACGTTTACTTTGCTTAGGAATTTCTGTTTCGTTTTGCTTTCGTGCATGTCAGTTTCATATTTGTGCTATTTTACATATTTAGTAAAGTAATTATTTATTTTTAATTAACAATAGATAATTCTTTTTCTTCATCAATGTAATTTATTTATTGCTTAGTTTTTCATATGTCAATGTTGCTGTAATCCAAGCGCAATTTTTTATATACATACATATATAATTTGTATCAATTTCGTTTTAAATTTGAATCTAATTTCAATTTAACATGTTTTTATCATTATTATTTTTGATTTTAATATTTTATGGTTTTAAGAATTATATTAAACATTGCATAATATATGTATGTATGTATGCGTGATATTTTTGTCCATACGAATAACTTACTTACTGGCTAAATACTACGATATCAAGCTTCAAGCCATAAAAAATGAGATTTATCGTGCTGTAATAGTGTGTAAAAGCATTGCTTAGTCAGTGGTAATGCCCTAAAACTATAAAGGCTTCGCCTTAAGTGCTAGCATCGAATCGTACATACAAATTCAATTTTATTTATTTATATTTTATATAAAGAAAATATGTTAACACTAAATGTATATATACTCGTATGTATATGAGTAGGTTCGTGTATGTTTCTGTAAATTTTGCGACCAAAATGAATAAAACAGTCTAACTTTTTAAATATTTAGTGTAATGTTTATGATTCTTCATTTAGAACAAGAGGAGAGCCCAGCAGGTCCAAACTCTACTCTTTCCTGGGTGGGTCTAGTAACTTTTGGCGCCGTAGTGGTGTTTAGTGAATTATTAGTTAAAGTATTTTATATCTGGAAGTAGTTGCAGTATCATTTCGGTGTTTGAGGTGGTGCAGTGGCGGAGCCGAAGAGTTCTTCGTAAGATGGCGCTGGAAAAATATTGGAAAATAATTTTGTATCTTATGATATACTAATTAAGAAAATTTGTAAAAGAATTCATATTTGCATTGGATTGCATTGTGTTCCATCAACTATAAAATCTGTAATCAAAATCAAATCTTAACTCTATACTTACGCAGTTCATGCGCTCCTGGCGGCTGCATTCCATGCAAGAATGACGAACGCGCTGCTGCCGTTGTGGCTGATGTAGAAGATTCCTGGCGCGCCAATGTGCCCGCTGTCGACCCTGAGGGCGGTGTAATGGGTGGTGGAGGTAATACGTCTTCGGGTAAACGCATGAGCGAATATCCAGGTGATTCCGATAGTGACGGATATGTTGGCACTTGTGCTGGTGGATATGAGTTGATCATGAGTGGACTACTACTCGGGGGATACATAACATAGGGCACAGTTGAACTGCGCAGACTAGCACGCGCCGAAGGACTATTAAATTGTGGCGATGCGCAAGATTCATATGAAAGATCACCAGCCAATGCCGGACTTAATGTCGTCGTAGAGGAGTTGGATGATATGCCAGAGACATATGAAATATCTCCCGCTAAGGCGGGACTTGCCGCAGAAGAATCGGAATTAACTGAGCGTAATGAACTGTATTCGCTATATTGTGAGGAGTGCGATGGCGAGCCGATTGATGAATCAAGTGAAGGATAAGTGGCAATACTCAATGGCGTAGCGCTATTCTCAAAAGGATTGCCTGCACCGTTCATTGTGACATTCGCCACCATGCCAATGTTAACGCTATTACGATTGCCATATCGAGGTGGCGGTCTTGGTGGACCACCAGATAAATTATTAAGTACAGCGGAAGCGCCACTGGAATACATCTTAAAGGGTAAATTAAGTATGAGATTCTTAAAAAAGCCACGCAGCACCGCTTCCACACGCAACTCATACGATATATTTATAACACCGCTTAGCTCATCATCGGACGGTTGCGTCGTAGGCGGTATCATTAGCTCATGTGCAAAGGAACGTTCACTCTTCTTATGCACTGCACCAGTCTCTTTATTGACTAGTGGTACGCATTCCATTTTTTGCACACGTAACGGTACATGACTATAATACCAGATATACTGCAGCACACTGAATCGTAGTTTCTCCACATTTGTCGTACTGTTATTGGTGACAGTGACGCAAATACGCAAAGGTTCACCACGTACCGCTGAATCTTCCGGTAACAATGCCAGCATTGTTATGGGACGTGTACCAAATAGACTAATCGTTTTGGTAATTTGTTTTTCCAACGAGGTGGGATTCGAACGATAACACGGTGAGAGCGGCATATGTTTCAGCACAGTTAGCGGTATAATGTGACGTTCGTCGAATGTCCATGGCCTTTGGATGACTATACGCAATTTATACTTTATGGAACCATAACTACCTTTAAAACTAGATGGTAGATTGTATTCGAGTGGTACAGTAAATTCGAAATTGTGTTCACCGGGATTCAACTCAATGCCGCGCGGCTCAAAGACGGGCAGTGTGTGTTCATTGTGTGCGTAAATTTCTTTGCTGGAGTAAAAGAGACTTCGCGCTGATTCATTGTTGGAATTTTTACGTAATATTTCTATCCATTTGCATTTGCCTTTGCCAGTAATTTGCACTTTTATAGCTAAAAGTAAAGAAAAAATAAAGAGTACCATATTTATTTATTAAACAATTAAACGAAGTTGTACTAAACATTTTATCGATATAATGAATGTAAAAAAATAAATGATTAATACTTTTAATAACAAATCATTATTAAATTAATTAGTTAAAAAATATGTTATTTTCTACTGGCACTTCAATTTTTCAAAACTTTCTACGATTTTAACTTCAATGTCTATTAACGATTTGCACTCAAACAAATTCATTCATATAATAAAACAATGCATAAGGCGTTGAAATATGAAAATGTTGCATTTAACCAGAATTTGCATATAAGCGTTCCATCATATAACGGATATCAATGCAAAGGCATTTAAGTTGTGTTTCAATATTTAAAATTGAATTTAACCCATCGTAACAGCTATTCAAGCGGTGAACGAAGAAAATCTAACCGAATAGTGTTCGCATGCACTTTATTCGTTCGCCATGAATCAGGTTTATAACATCATTCACAATAACACACTACTGTGACGCATCACATCAGCGAAGCTGCTGTCATTTTTCTCACAGCCACACGAAGTGAAAAATATTTCTGCAATTTTTTTGTGATAAAAGAAGTTAAGATAGATTTTATAAACGTTCGGTGTATTGTAAGTTGATTCCGCTACTTATTAACGTCTTCAATCAACCAATATTTATCCAAAAATTTCAATTTATACTGGAAAGGTAAAAACAATTGCCCACAGCTATACTCAAAGGAGTGGGCAGGCAAAAGTGGAAGAGGATAAATTAACCATTCGACTTTTTTCAACGCGTCATTTAATAAATAGGAACTGGCCAACCCCACGTCGTTATATTATTATAATTTTAATATATGATTGATTTGATATTACAGGTACCGGTATTCATATGTTAATTTAATGGATACTCTTTATATGTACACTTGTACGTACAGAGGCCAAAATTAACCTTAGCGCGTCTTTTCGTTTCGTGCAAATTCAATTGTGGAATTTTTACTTGTTTGAAATAAGTTTTATTTAAAGTGAAATATTGGATTATAAGAAAAATCGTTATAATACAGTGCGTACAAAATGAATACGAATTATATTATGCGTGCTTTGAGTTTCCACGGTCAGCCCATGCAAAAAATTTGGGATGACGAACGCGGGGCAGGGGACATACAAAAGTGCGGTATACCTGCTCATCCAGACTACTCCATCTACCAGGAAAGGCAGAAATATTTCACATTTCAAGATCGTGCGAAGCGTTTAAAGCTGCATCAATTTTTTGCTCGTAAAGCGCTAGATTTGTACGATTCGGAGCTGACTAGTACGGAGGTGGAACCAAATAAAATTATTGAAAGTAAGTTTATGTTGCAAAGTAATTTTAATTATCGAGGTACTGCATGGAAAGTATTGAATGTCGTTCTACAGTTGATTTTTTTTCGATTCCTAAATTGAACAATTAAATTTTGACATGTGTCATGAGAGAATAGATATAAAAATGAATATAAATCTATCAGCTTGTATCGATTTATTTATTACAGTTCTTAAAGACGATTTATTCACTCATATTTTGATTTCATTTGCAGATGAACAATACATAGCATCGCTGCCACCATACGAACTCTTCGTCAATAGAAATAAGGATAAGCAAAAACGTTGCCGTTGTATAATGAAAAATATTAATCCAGGTGATATTATATATTGCATGGTAACAAAACTTAATACTACTATGGTCAAAACTCTGTGCATGGGCGAGCCTATGGTACGCTTCTTGAATGATCTACCTATCAAGGTAAATTGTTTGCGTCTGTATATATATATATAAATAGATATCCACTAAATAGATCGTTTTCATATATAATTTTTCAAACCTCAAGGCTTATTTAACAAAAACCGAATTGGATGGTAATGATAAACCGCGTGTTTTCAATAAAAACGATTACCTTCGATGTGAAGTATTGGAAACATCTGTCGATGCTGAGCGCCTTTACTTGACTTTGGAAAGCATGAATGAAAAAAATAAAAATATCCCACTTGGTGTTATAACGTATGCAGATTTACCAAAATACTATCGGTATGTACAATATATATGTAAGTAGAAGTAAAAAAGGAAAAGCAGATTATAAAACAAAATACAAAAATACGGAAAATAGCCAATACGCTTTATAAAAAAATCTGCTATTTCTATTGAACTTCTAATCTAAACGAAAAAATAAGTTTTTAATAAGATTTTTCGCCATCTGATTAATGTTAAAGACATATTGATTATAATAACTTGGAAAAATTTGAGGATTACATGCTTAAATCTAAGGAATTTTTGAATCCGAACTATGATATGCTTTATGAAATCAATGGCTTAGATGTAAATGAAACCTACACTTTTATGTCTTCATTAAAACATCCATTTCCGCGAGATGAATATGCCAAGGAATTGCGCCGCACACAAGCGAGCAAATGGGCTTTCCGGTGAGTTCTTTGTGTTTGCCACATTAATTAATATTTTCTTTTTCATTGTAGCCTTATGATACAAATTTAATACAAATAAAGCAAACATATTAACAACAATCTCATCAAACAAAAATAACAGCTCGGTTGCCGAAGGCATTGAACATTTCAAGAATGGAAATCACGTTGAAGCTTTTCAGTGTCTTAACAAAGCTCTCACCATTGACCCGCGTAATGTAGAAGGCCTGGTCGCGCGTGGTGCACTCTACGCCAACAAGGGCTCATTTCTCAAAGCCGTTGATGATTTCGAGAAAGCTCTTAAACTTAATACTTATCATGTAAACGCGCGTAAATATATGGGCGAGACTCTTGTGGCGCTAGGTCGTCGCTATGAGGATGAAAATCGCATAAAAGATGCAACCAAAGCATACCAAGATTGTTTAAATATTATACCGAATCATGAGCAAGCGCGTTTATCACTCGAAGCAATTCAACAGCGCTCCGGTAGTCAATATTTTGAGAATTTAGCACATCTGCAAGGTAGCGAAATCACTTTTAGTTTTCTACTAATTGGGAAAATATATATAATGTATAAGCGTGTTTGATTTGTTTGTTGTGTATGTAAAGGTGAAGAAGAAGACACTTTAGAAAAGGAAAAAATTTCAGTACGAAATTCTTCAAGTGAAGATGGCTCAACGTCCAGTGATAGCGGTTCGGAAACTGAGCATACAGGTAGGATTATTAATTGGGCAAAATTTATGTAACCGTTTTTTATTTCTCTTTTATTTAGCCGCTTATTTAATGTTGAAATATTTTTGGATGTATTCTAAAGGACAATAACTGTGTTGAAAAAAAATATATTTAGCCATTTTATAAAAGTACGCTGCGCTCACTTTTCAGATAACGAGGATATTGGAAAGGATGGTTCATTGTCACCGCTTAGTAAACGCATGGCTTTGCATGTGGCCAGCCTACAAAAGGAGGAGGAGTCCAAGAAACAACTGAATCAACCATTTTACATGACAGCATATAACGTACCGTCCGCCACAACGCATATTAATGAATTTCGGGTAAGGCAACACATTTCCTGATCAATCGTAACGCTTTTTTACAACGGCTTTCATATTTTCAGCTGGATGACGACGATACAGGCTCACGTGTGCGTAAACTATTGCAGGAAGCATCGAAACACAAGAAGGAAAAAAAGAAAATAAAAAAGAAAAAGAATAAAAAGACGAAAAAAGTTAGTCGCAAAGAAAAAAATGCAGCCAATATATTGAGCAAAATTAATTTCCAGGAAGCTTACAAGTAAGTTTCATTATATTTCATTAACTTTGTCATTTATTTATCTGTTGTGACACAAATAACCAGAGCAATCAGCAGCATGAACATCGAAAATAAACTCACCGAAAATTTGCAAAAATATGAAAAAACTATAGCCGATATTAAAAAGCGTCAGGAGGAGTTAGTGCAATCCATAGAAGCTGGCATGACCGGCCGCAAACGTTCTGAAACGCCGCCGCATGTATCCTCAATGCGTTCATCAAAGTACTCCGCATCCAAGTATCCCGCTTCTTCATCTTATTATGCATCTTATCCAAGTACTTCGGCCGCCGCTGCAGCTGCTGATGCACCCTCATCTAACGAGCGCACAAAATTTTCATTTCAAATCAAACGGCCCGTTAAGGTGGATAAATTTGGATTGTTTCGCGTAGCTACACCATTAGCACATCGAAGTCCTTCACCGCGTTCTCGTTCACGTTCACTTACACCATCACGAGAACGTCGTCAATTTAATCGAACTCGTAGCCGCAGTCTTAGTCGCGGCCGTTACCGTTCACGTTCGGGTGGTCGTTGGAATCGTCGACGTTCACGTTCACACTCCATTACGTATGATGGGGGGCGCCGACGTGGTTCACGTAGCAGACGCTCATCACGTTCCTTGTCACCTCACCGCCGTTCCCGCAGCAAACGCTCATCGTCACCTTACCGCCGTTCCCGCTCTCGTACTCCAGGTCGCACACGTTCTCCTTCGCGTACGTTGCAGAGCCGTCTTGAATCGTCTCACGGAAAACATAGTTATGAGCGTACGGTTAGTAGGAGTGTTAGACCTTCACCACCCCATCATGTTAATTCCAAGCCAGCTAAGCCATGGCCAAAGCGTGGTGGCAGAGGAGCAGCACGCGGTGGTGGCTTTGGAAATCGTGTATGGCGTCGTGAAAACGCTGTCGGAGATCGAGATTCTAATGGACGTTGGCTACACGACAAATATGAAGAGGGAAGTGGAGCAAGCAAAGTGGATGATGGCCCGTCAATAGAGGAAATTGACGAGATTATCAATAAGGCGCAAAAGGAGCGAAAACAGGAAATCATACAACGCGATAAGGATATATTAAAGAAGCCCACAGTAGGCCACTTTTAATTAAACATTCTTATAATATAAATGGAACATTTAATAAAGAGATATACATATATAAATACATACAGAAATACATAGGAACATATGTAAAATGCATGTTCGTAGTTTCCTATCATACAATTAGCTTAAATTTCTCACGCGTTCCTTTCTCTTCTTATTTCATATCATACATATTTCATTATAAAAAGTATTTTCGAACTAACAAAAAGCTGAATAAAATAAAGTTAAAAAAAAATCTATAATCAATAAAGATATGGCGTATTCTTTATAATCTGGTTTATATTCCCTAATTGCTGTAAAGAAATCTAAAAAGTATGGGATTTTGTCCTCCAAGCATTAAAAGAGACTGTAAAGGTCGTTCCCACGATAATCGGGTTTGAGTAAACGGTACGAACCAGGATTTTTTATCCGACCAAGACCTACAACAACTGTAAATGTTCCCGTAACAGTTCGGTCTGAGTAAACGGAACGGACAAGGATTTTTTATCCGGCCAAAATCTCTACTTGGCACCATTCCTCAAAATTACTTCAGGAAATTCTCTGCCATTAAACAACTGTAAATCTTTCATTTCACTACGAATTGAATCAAAGCGTGGTTTGAATTCCGACCTGTGCAGTCCACTGTAGCTTTGGAAAAGTACTTTAAGCAGCAGGAGTATTGTTCTAACTTAAAAAATATGGATTCGAGAAATTTGTTCTAACGACGCACTCGAAGTGTAAAAGATTTGTTAACTAACGTAAAATTACAGTTTTTTTATCGACCATATGGAAATTAAAAATAATAACAAAACCCAATATGTTCCTTCCCCCGTAACTATTAGAAAATTCACATTATAATATTCATGTTTATAGAATGGTCCATATTTACCCAGAGAAAGGCATAATGTGCTAAAATTGCCACACTTCCCACAGTAAGTTTCTTATATAAGTGCTAACTAATCTCAATAATCAGCTAATTAGTTCTAAAGTGTTATATATACCAAGCGTGTCGATTTAATAAATAAATATTTTGTTTTTCATGCATTTCAATGTGAATTACCAAAAAAAAATATGGTTTGTTGACGAAGACCTTTCGTCACTTGTAACAAGTTAAAAAATATTTGCTTAAATGGTTATTGTGGGATACAGCTGTAGCTTATTGGCAAGGATTGGCATTGGAGCAATCTCTAGTTTCTATTTATTTCTTTTTTGATCTGGATAAAAATATTTTTCAATCAAGGATTAGAATGTTCATAAAGTATTACTGTGATTTCAATACTTGCAAATTCACTGATTCGCCTTTTTATTTTGTCTGAGAGAAATTTATTGACGGAATTTGTAAAAATCTTCAACAACCTTTATCTTAAGAGTGTGTCTTGCTCCATCCAATAACTTTTTTGACTTATGTATATATCGGAACATTCACCGGTCGATTGTAGCCCAGATACAAACATCGAAATTATATATGCATATATCTGATCGTACTTCTGCTTTTTGTTTAGCCGCGAACATTTAACGAAGAATCAGGGGTAGTAAGAATTTTAGGCCGCTTTTAGATGGACGATAATATTTTTACAAATGTCAATACCTAAAAAAACAGCATGTCTGAACTAAAAGTTCTTTAAATAAATATTTTTTGCAGAACCAACCTTTATGCAATGGCAATGTTTGACAGTTGAGCTTGAAGCAGAAGTTGTCCATTAAGCTATCAATTAGAATTTTATTTAGTCACGAAAAGTTTTCGAAGAAACAAGGGTTAAAAGTTTTAAGCACCTTATGGATGAACATACATTTTTACGAAAATTTTTATGGGGAAAATTACGCCCAATACCAACATAAAAGTCTTACTAAGAACAACCGTTAAACTCACGACGGCTTTGTTAATTAAAAAGTACGATCCCATGAAAGTCGTGTCTAAGTAACCGGAACTGGACTGTTAACTCGTCACCATTCCCGGAAATTACTTCAGAAATGTTTTCTGCCGTTACAACAACATATGTATATATACGAATACATATAAAAATATACGAAAACCATTTGAATCGCCCTATGACCTCTGCTAAAAAAATAACATCATCCGATAGCGAGATATTAACCTTGTCGTTCACAATAAACACCTGGAAAGAGATGCATTAAGTGTACGAAGAGAGAAACCTACGCATTTGTGAGTAAACCCAAGTTATCAAAGTACAATAACTATGTCAACAGAGAGACACGAGCCCCAATAATGCGGGTGACAAGCAACAAACTAACGTACATATGTACATACAAACACATCTATTGACAAATGCCAAATCCCTTACTAACTAGAGCAACCCAATTGACTGGCTGCCTACAACGCTATAATCAGTCATTGGCCGGCCGCTGGATGTGCGAGGAAGTAAATCGACACGAGCTCTTGGTGGATTGGAAAAATAAGTTAGCGAGAAATTAAGGCGTGCAGAAAGGAATTGTACAACAAAGTGGCAGAAGTGTAGAAGAGCGTGTAGCTAATGTACGTGCATATCAGAATGTAAATATGTAATTGGGAAGTTCATAAACAAACAATAGCTGTAATTAGTTTGTAGGAAATCCAAAACGAGCAAAGTTTTAGATATGAAGAAGTCACGAAAACTAAGGAAATTGTTTGTATTCTTCAATATTATGAAACCTAAGAAGAATTCGTGTGTGTCTGTGAAATTGCAGCAACTGAACAAAAAGTGTGAATAATTGCGAAATTTATATAATATAAGCGCATCGCAACATTCCCCTGCTTGCATGTAAATTTGCACAGTGTAAGCGTTATAAATATAAATATAACAATTTACGTGAAAGAACGTATGCCAATTGCGAACTATTAATATGAATTGATATTGAATGCGCAGTGGCGCTTATAAAGTTGTGGAGCACACATTTCCCACCACTACTAAACAGTACGACCAGTGGCTGTTGACGGTGATTCTGGTTGTAGTGCCTTTGCCGTTCTGGATGCTTCAAGTTCAGGCTGAACTTGTTTTTATAAAGCCGTTTGGACTTTGAGCGTGTGGACGTGTGCGGTGTCAGCGTCAATTTAGTTTATAATTTATGCAGATATACATAAGTACGCGCTTTGAGTTCTATACTACAATTCCGGTGGCTGAACATCCAGTTGTGTATGCACATTTTTTATTAAATTACATATTAATACAATCATTTTATATTATGTACACTTGTAATCAACTTGTGTACCTGTGTAAAACTTTGTGCTAAATGGAAGAATAATAAGCTATTTTATCATAAACGCCAAAATGCTAGCAAAATGCGTTGATTAAAAAAACAGAAGAATGATAAGAGTGACAGCAAAGCTTGACTAGTAAACAATACAAATGCACAGTGGTAAAATTGAACAACTGTAGTGTTAGAATTTCGAGATTTACCGGAGAAAGAGAGAAGATAAGAAGGGAATTAAAACAGTATCGCGAATTTCGAAAAATTAATTTGGGAAGTAAATCGCTTGCATGTTTACAATCTTGAAAGTATTCTGAGAATTAAATGAATTTAATCCGAACCGTAACGAAACATTATATACATATATGTACATACATCATAAGTTCCATGATTTTTTACTTAAGGACATTTAAATTTAATCAAATATTAGCTTTAACATACTAAGATAAGATAGCCCTTTCTATCCTAACGGGGATTGATAACCGTTATAACAACAACAACAACTAAAATTTCAAAATATGCGTTGGACTTGTCAATTCAGAGTTTAGCGTATAAATCCTTCTGGGTATATACATACATATGTATGTATGTAAATTTAAATCTTTACATTAGTGTACATTTTAATTCTTTATTTGACAATAATGCGTTATTCTCGATAATATGTTCGGAGGTTTAGGAGTTAGCAGTTTTTTCAGGTCGTGAAGGCCACAGTTTATTTAGCTTTATCCAGGTCGCAACGCGTTGAAGCGAAGTGCAGAAAGTTATGGAAGTGTGAGATTGAAGATACATATATGCGATGGTTCGAATCATTGCTGGAAAAGCTGAAATCCCAAGAATTTTCATAATCTATTTAGTCTGTCACACACACTGTGCGAAAACGACTGCGCGTGGCAACTGAATTTTTATAAATTGTTCTTACTATTTTATCAAAAAAAAATGTATTTTATCTATGGAAGAAAGTTAAATCTAAAGATAGAAGCTATTATTTAAACCTACTATTGACTGTTCTTATTAGTTTAAGCTAAGTACAAATAAGTGATAAATAAATAAATAATGTTTATGACTAAAGATGAACATCCATGCGCACATATGTATGTATGTGTGCGCCCATTCAACCCACTTAGTGCTGCTCAAAACATTCAAATGTGTTGGAACACACAGAAATATGAATATACACATTTACAAACATAGAAGCAAAGCTTAGAATATATTTTGCGAACCGCTTATCAGTTATAATTACTTTGGTATTTTCACTTCACTTTCAGTTGCTCTCGGTGCGGCAAACCAAACACAGTATCATTTGGACAGGCGATCGGCGTGGTCACGCACAACCTAATCAAATAAAACATTAATAAGCACAAATCAAATATGCTGACAAAAGTCTTCCGTATGGTGATGCTGGGTGCGCCCGCCTCAGGTAAGGGTACAATCTCGAAACGCATTGTCGACAAATTCGGTTTCGTACACATTTCACCCGGCGACATGTTGCGATTGAATGTGGTGCACAATACCGAGTTGGGCAAGAAGGCGAAAAAATTCATGAACGAGGGCAAACTGGTGCCAGATGATATTGTAATGAAATGTGTGCTCAGCCGCATTACCGAGGTGGGCAACAAATCGTGGATGCTCGATGGCTTTCCACGTACGTTGGCGCAAGCTGAACGGTTGAGCGCTAGTGAACCGTTACATGCGGTTATTAATTTAGAAGTGCCACACGATGTGATCATAGAACGTGTGAAGGGACGTTGGATTCATTTGCCGTCCGGACGCGTTTATAATGTGGGCTTCAATGATCCCAAAGTGCCGGGTAAAGACGATGTGACCGGCGAGGATTTGGTGCAACGCGATGACGATAAGCCCGAAGTGGTGGCGCGTCGCTTGCAAGTGTACGAGGAGATGTTGCGACCAGTGTTGGACTATTATCAGAAACAAGAGTTGATCACTAACTTCAAGGGACGCACTACCGCTGAAATATGGCCGCAGGTGGAGAAATTCCTATTAGAGAAGACGAGGTCGGCAGTTGCCAAGAGGGTTTAAGGCTGTGAGACGTTACCAAAAAAGGATACGTTTGTGCGAGTATTGTAGTTGTGTGCTTGTGGGGAATACACAAAAGCCGCTTTACTTCAACATGTTGGAACCAAGAACAATAATTGTAAACGTTAATTAACGATATATACATTCATTAATACATGTGTGCAATATATGTATGTATATAAGCATATGTATTTAATAGTTATGTGCTGCTCTTTAGGCGCAGAGTACTAGAGTAGTTTTACATATTTACATATGTATTAATACAAATATTATTGATTTAATTTGTATATAATTTTTTTATAAACTAATTTGTATGAGTATACCTTTTTCGTGTGAGTAGAAATTATAAACGCTAACGGAACAATAATTTGAAAAAAAAAAACGAATGTAACAGTAGTTTTAAAGAAAATAAATGTTTATATGGCATACAAGTTGTATTTGCTTGAACAATTATCTGTCATGCTTTAACTGGCACATAACGGTTGTTAAAGAAATGAATTTTCTGGTTGTCAGCTGTTAACATCTGTTGCAATACGTTTTTTAACTTACGAAGGCGGACCAATAAGTATCCAGCCTTACGACCGATGCCGCAATAGTGCAACACTACTGTCGAAACAGTTGACTTCATCCTGCTACGAAGAAGGTGTGGAGTACCGTAATTAATATTTTGGAATATACAAGGGGAGATCATCGTCGGTAGGAATTGGCATGAATCGACGCCGAATTAGAGAAAAAATGGTCCCATTTGCAAAGAAAAACGTGTACTCTTAATGGCAGTACACCGGCTTACAGCTAGACTATGGGTATGAACCATCCAGCGCATTCTCTAGTTTTGTCCCCTTGCGACAACCTTTTGTTTCCAAACTATTCAGGCTACCCTGGTATATTAAAGCATTTCTTATAAAATAAAACAACAAAAGGCATTGGAGCAAAATTCCAATAACATCTGTCTGATAATTTTAGCTTAGACGCTGATAAGGCTTCAGTTGCTGCAATCTCTACCAAAGCAAAAAATCATACCCGCATCTAACTCCTAATGTAGTGCTATACATATGTTGTTTTTAGTTATTTGTTGCTATTTCGCACGTATTGTATTAAACTAGGCATATTATAAATAATTTGCAGATTTTCTGATAACCAAATGCTATACATTTGAGTTGAATTGGGTTTATATACGATTTGGCTTAGAGGTGATAACAAAGTTAAAGCAATAATACACTAATAATAACGATATACATACATATAGGTACTGTACATATGAATATGTATATATACAATATTGGACAAAACTAAAGCACCCACTACTGTGTTTTTTTATGTCTAAATTTTTGAAAAATATAACAGGACTAGTTGGACAATTATTATAGGTTACAATTATGTACATACATATATTAATTTATAAAAAATATAACATTAGTTACATATTCTTTCGAGATACAAAATTTTAAACAAAAAACTTGTCAAATTTATAAATCTGAGCGGACAAAACTAAAGCACCCCCTAATATTTGTTAGAAAAAATAGTACAACGCTACTGTAAAAGTACGTTATTCGTTGAAGACGTTATCAATAAACCGTTACAAATATTATTGATACATTTTGTATAGAGATTTTTGACGTCATCACTGTTCAGTTGCGATTTAGAGTTTAAGAATTAAAATTGGCGGAAAATACTTATTCAGCAGATTTATCCCACAGTCTTTTCCAACCAAATACAGAAACACTTTTGTTTACTAGTTAATCCCATAGTATGGAGTGCTATAGTTTTGTCCAATACTGTTTATATGTATAGTTCTATTATATTTGCGTGGAATAGTGTAAACAGTTGATATCGCCGGCTTTTGCTTCTTTAATGCAACTGCAAAAAGATAATAATGCCATATAAGCATACTAAGTACAGTGATGGAAGAAACGATAGCAGCATAAACTTAACGTTCTCTTTCGTGCATAGATTCGTTTTGCGTAGGAGAAATTGCCGTAGAAATAATCTCATATTAAAACTTAGTGTGCTTTTAAGCGCACGTACATATGTACATATAGGATACTATTACGTGCTATGTTAGACTTCATACAAGACATATAAATAGTACTGCACGCAAAATCTCTTATATTAAAGTTTTTTTTTTATTTATTAAAAAAATACAACATTTAACAATATTGTCTTCTATGCATCTAATTAAAAAAAAAAACTGTAAAAAACACAAAACATCTTATAGTTTTTATTATTTTGTACTGCACTGTACATAAAAACTGACAAACATTAACTAACCTTCATACTGAATAAATATTTGAAGAGAAAACATCTTTGAATTTCTCAAAAAAAAAAAATTAACTGAATAATTTGGACAAACTTTTGTTGGTCTATAGAGATTTATGTACCATTCTTTCAATTCAAGTGTCCTTAGGCAAATTAGAAACAACCATTTGTTATAACATACTATTTCGCGAGACTATACCCCGCAACACCTTGCAATTCATACCATTTTCGTAAAATTAAACATTTTTATGTTAACATAAGTTATTCAAGAGAGTATTGTACATATGTATGTACATATGTAATAGTTGCTACTCAATTTGTGTTATCTTCAATAGATTAATTTTCATACGAATATCATTAATACAATGCGTGTATATTTATTTATAGTCAATTTCAATTAAATGCATAGTAGATTATTAAAGAACAAGAACAACTTATAAATAATTTATTATTAGCTCAGCTAAACAATTTGACGTAAGCTGATAACACATAAAAAAAAAAATCGAGTATTTGAGTGTTGGAATAGATTTGTTGCTCTAGTATATTAGAGATTTAGATTAGATATAATCTCGTATTTTATGTGAAATACTATGAAATTATTAGACGCGTGATTAAGAGGGAATTTCCTAAGCATTAAAACATTTGATGAAGGGGTATTAAAAGAATAAACTTTCGTTCATTATATCATATGAAATTCTAGACGAACACTTCCATTGCTCGTGCATATCACATGATATCAGCTGACAGAGAATTGCGATTTTATAAATATCAGATTTTGGACAAATCATAATTATGGTAGTGTAAATCTATCAAAAGGATAGATTAGCATTCGAATCGACAGTTATAGGAAAACGAACATAGATTCAGTAATGGATAATTGTCAGCTGTTTATACACATTATTTAGGTCTGAACTTTAGCCTATAGCCTTTGTTATTGGAGCAACAAAATATAGTTAAAAAATTAAATGAATAGCACGTTAAACTGCATGAAATTTGTTATAGAATTTAATAAAATATAATACATAATTAACCAAACGACTACATTAAAACCCCTAAAGGCAGCTCTGTAGAATTAATTATTATGTATGTAGATGTTAACCTCTATGCAGGAAGAAATACTTAACCCACATTTTTACTTCCGTTTCCTGTACGAAAAGTTCAAGTACCTATATTACATATCTGAAAAATGTAGGGTGTTGGTTGGCTATTGCAAAGCAACAAAAACAAACACCTGTCAAATGCTTATTCTTAGCCACAGCGCTCATTCACGGTGAAACCAAAACAAAAAGTAGCAGTATACGAAGCTGAGAGAGTTACGAATGACGTTTCTGATGAGAACAAAACAAAAAAATCACAATTCTAACAAATATGTACATGTATGTAAGTGCACATAAATTCAAGCAGATTAGTTTAAAAAATAGGTTCAAATATATTTTCATGTTTGGTTCTAAATTAAATAAGGAACTAAAAATGTAATTAAAAATTTCCAGACATAATAGCTTCTTGGTAAGTAGGCAATGAGCTCCAGAAAATGTAAAGTATTCATGGCTTAAACAAAAGAGTTTTAAAGTAAATTTTTAAGTACTCTGAGTCAAATACATAATGGTATATAAATGCTGATGATTCAGGTTTCCGTAGAGAGCTTGGACCATTGCAGTAAAGTTCTTTTGTTTGAAAAACGTATGTGTTGATATTTATGCATATGCATGTACATACATACATATGTGTAGCGCTGTGTAATTCTATGTGGAATGCAAAATAATCACAGAAATTAATTGTAAAACTTATTGGGGCTCTATTCGAAAGTATGTGAATGCATGCAGATGTAGATAGGCATTTAGAAGTGTGGCATAATAAATAAATATTTTATAAACATGTACATACCACGTATTTTTGTGCGCTTGGTTAGATTCAAACATATTTCGCCTTTTATTGTTTCACCCGCAGAATATACTTTTTCCGGGTTGTTTAATGTTATGCGTAACTTCTCCGTTGCCATTGCAGATACACTACTTCCTTTTACACTTGGGAGAGTCTTTTCTTTCAGAAAAATGCCAATTTATACATATATCATGAAACTCAATAATATTCGATTGTTATATTTGTTGGTTCAGTTCACTTCATAAGTTCGTTGCCTTATGTTTCTCCTTTACTAGCTAAATTTCAGACAAGGCTAAGTTAATGCTTTCGGTATTTGGCATTTTCGTTTCTTTTTTATATTTATATTTTATCCAAAAATAAACACTTTGACACTAACACTACACAAAAACAATGGTACGTACACCCGCTCCACCGCCACTTTCTCCGCATACGTACACTAGATTGAGTTCTCGTACCTCTTGACCATTGAAGATTTCATCTTCTTACAATCGGCAATCGTTTGATTTCATTTGTATTTTTATAAAGACTTGTTCGCATACAATTTAACGATTAAACTTCCTTCTGCTACGCAAGTTACCGAATGCACTTTGTGCAATTTTTATTGTTCTTCCAGCGCAAGTGTTTTGAAAGCAAAATGCAAAAGTCTTTGCCAATGTAGGAATTTTTGCTCTGTTCTTTTCGGCGCTCATTCAATTCTGCTCCACACCTTTTTATCGCTTCAACTACTCTTTCATGCTATTTTATTACATACAATACTTTCAATTCGCCAGGTATTGCACTGGGGCCGCCTGCCACAAGAACTTATCCACTCATCCACGAAAAGAAAAACTCCCGCATTCATAATTTTCTCTGCAAATATAAAACAATACCATTCCTATTATTGCCGCTATCCGAAGTGTGTGCGTAAAAGAGATGAATAATATTTGGAAATTGCTAATTGGAACAGCTGGGGAACAGTGTTGCCGTTTCTCAGTTTATTTTGAAACGAATGCGAACGAAATATAAATGAGTTAAAAACAAAGGCAAAACATATATTCATATAATAATAATGAATACTGACATCTTTTTGTATGAATTCCCTATTATTCTTGTTCCCCTTTATAAAAAGAAAACAAATTTAATGGAGTCAACGATCGTGTGTAACATGTTGTGTGAGTATTTTAAAGCCGACAGTGTATGCAATTAGAATACTATTGTGAACTGATTTACTAGCAACAGAAGTAAGTGCAGCGTCCCTAATAAAATTTTTTTTAGGTGTTTCTTATTAAAAAAAGTTAATATTATGTTCCTTTTTTTCCGTTCGCTTGCCTCTAAATTATTAAGTTATTAAATTACAAACTGTTGTTTTCTCAGAGAGTATTTTCTGTTAGCAAAACACTAAGCTACAATTTGAGTTCCAATTGTCGTTATGACCTTGAAAAATACGTTATATTTGCCATAAGATTAACGGTTATTATCATCTGCTGCTCTAAAGCAAATTCAAAAATATTTGGGGAAACAAGTAATATTGACAGAGAGATACTTAGGAGTTGGTGTAATAATAATCTGGCATTTTAAATATAACTCTCTGACTCGTTCCATGTACATCTACTGTGTACTCATGCACATACATACATATGTACATATACACATACATATACCATAAGTTAGTCCACTTTTGCCTTGAATCAATGGATAAAAAAAATATTTAAAAATATAATAGTAATATGTAGTTACTCATAAAAAGCCTAAACTTTTATTATTTCATGTAGCAAACTTCAAAATTTGTGTGTTGCTTTTTTATCTATTCACACATTTACATATAAAGCCAGACCCACATAGTGAGCTGAAATATTATTAATCACATTTCCAACATTATGCAGATTTTTGTCTTCTATAAAACTGGATTTAACGTGTGAGACCATTTACGATATGCTCTCAAGAGCTGCAAACTATTTATTTTATGGCTATCACCGGTAAGCCAACACTACTAACCAAACTACCTGATAAAAATAACAACATAAACAAAGCACTATAAGCTTTAAAAGCTGCCCAACAACAAAACCCGTGTGCGTATTTGTCATTAAGACGTGAGTCTAGTCTTAAATGAAAACTTGTCTTCAAGCGTTTCTCAAATCTCCGACCCAAACGCAAGTAATAGTATTGAACCCCTGTAGAAAAATTTTGCAAGAATAATTTATCTCAGAGAAAAATTAAGTATAAGCTAAACATGTTTTTATGAAATCTCCCTAAAAAACTTTAGGCAAATACCTCTTACACAGGTGAAGTATATTTTTTCATAAAAAGTATGTTATGTAAATACTTATACACGGTAAGAGAATCTAAAAGAGTTGTTTCGGGTTAGTGGGGAAACTTTTAGAAACGCTTATATTTTTTGTAAATTATTTTATATAATACACAAACTATCAGAAACCAAATTCCATAAAATAGTTTTGATAAAAATAAACGTATTTTATTTAAAAGCACGGAGAAAACCGTTTAATAAGTATTTAGTCCAAACCAGTCCGAACGCTGTAATGCATTTAAAGAATCCCTTACAAGTTGACTAAAAGAGATCAAACGCCTTACTTTCTGACCTTTTCGATATCATTCAGAATATCCATTTATAGCTAAAAATGGTAGTTCTGGACAGACATTATGAAAACCCCAAGTGCTTTTCCCTCTCATAAAGCTTGCTATTTGTTCGGAAAACCACTGGAAACGTCCGTCAAACGATTTGATGCAAGCAACAGAACGATTTTCCAGCAGGGTATACGAGATACTTTTATATATGTACACACATTAGTACATTGGTATCTTTATTCAGTTCTTATGCGCAGGGCTCCACCGGCAACGCATTTTTATGTAAGTAAAAGTTAAGTCTTTCCGCTGAGTCTGTGAACGTTGCGTCTTTGTTATATTTATTTATTTAATTCAGTTTGGAATTGAAGTTGCTGACGAATAGACGCGTTTAATGGAGCACAGTTCCACATACTCAGCCAAGGGATAGTTTCAAACGAGAGAATATGCTGAACGAGCATTTCCACCATTAGCTGTGTGTATTGCTGTGTGACGCCGCTTCCAACACCCGCAGTGCTCTTAGATGATTTGTATCGCTTCCGTGTATAGCAATAAATAAGCGGGAATAGTTTAAAACGTTGTTGGGTGCTGGGTCGGTCGGTCGTTCGGTCGCGTGCGTGCAAAATTATGTCATACTGACTGAGAGCTATAAATAACTGCCAAAACAAAAAGAAATAATAATAATTGTATGCGTTGATTTGAGCCAACAGGAACACTGTGTACGGTGGAGTGAGGTGGGATAAGAGACAAGTTTATAGATACATATGTATGTATTTTTGTGTAAACTATAACGCAACACAGAGACACACCGGTAAATGCCGGCATGTAACCTTGAAACACGCAACAACTATCAAAGTTTGTACCACATTGCACCCAAAATACGAGTGTCAACTTTGCATGCGAAAACGAATCGGCAGCGCAGTTGTTGGGGCGTGTGTTTGAAACTCCAATCGCCGTGTGGTCGTGATTCACGACACTTCAATTGATACATACTCTCGAGCGTAGCTGGAGCAATAATATTTGTGTCACCATAATTTTTTGCGTCATTTGAAATTCATTCAACACCTCACTGCAGCATTTTTGGTGAAGTCACACCGAGAGCAACAGTTTTGAATATTAAATACCCATACACATCAAATAGCGAGCCGATCACTAAACAAAGCATTTGTGCGAATTGAAAACGACAACAATAAAATGGCTAGCAAGTGCACCATCACATTTGACAACAACCCAATGGGTGTTTACTATGCCGGCCAAACGGTTTCCGGCGTGGCGGAGTTAATAACAACAAGGCCGAAAACGATTAGATGTGCGTATAATATAATTTTTACAATTTAATTATGTTTTGAATTTTTCAACCAAAAGAAACCTTAATTACAGTTGGTGTGAATAATTTGAATGATTGCATTATTATATACATATTTGTTGTAAAATATTAAATTAAATTTTTTTAATCTGTTTTAAATAATTTCAAAATTCTTAATCTATTCTTCAAAATTTATGTATGTTGTCCCCCTCAAAGTAATCTTTCAATACATTTGTGCCAATGGTTTTTCCAATCTTCGAAACAGTTGTTAAAATCAACTTCCGGAATAGTCTTTAATACCCGTAGCGATTTACGCTCAAAACGATTTCTCCGGGGCGGTCGTTTGAGTCACACGAAACTAAATCAGGCGAATACGGTTTTTGCGACACGATATTGGTTGACAATTCGGCGAAAAACTCACGAAGAAACAATGCAGTATACGACGGTGCATTATCGTAGTGCAAAAACTAAGAGTTGTCGGCCCATAATTCCGTCTTCTTCTTACGAATAGCTTCGCGCAAACGACTCAAATGGTATTCCTTGTTGACACTTTGGCCGGTCGGAAGAAATTCCGACCGCACCACACCTCGATAATCGAAGCAAACTGTCAACATAATCTAGATTTTTGACCTTGCCGATTGGTCGTCTCTTTCCGGATCTCTTTCCGGATCATAAGCAAAGCTTCAAGACTCATCGCCAATAATAATACGTTTCATGACATCCTGGTAGTCGGAAAGCGTTGTTTCACAGACGTTAACGCGACACAGTTTGCACGCGATAAACAATTATCACCGAAGGACTTTTCCAACATTCGGAAGGTTTCCGCTTTCGAAATTTAATTCCGCACACAGAAGTTAATGGAACTTTTTTGTTGAATAATTTCACTCATCGTAAAAATCGCCAAATGCACTTTATGTACTTTAATGGTTTTGAAGCTCAGTCTAGCGGTGATTTTACGTGCCAAATGTAGCAGAAATCATTAGAGTTGTTTGTAGGAAAAAAAATTTTCACTTCATAGTCTCTTGAACCATTAAACCGAATGGAAGCAGACTATAAAGGATCTGTTTCAAGTTTCAAACGGTTTGCAATACCAACCCAACTGAGTACCAAAGTCTTGAGTTAGATCTCTCAATTTATATTCCAGACTACTGGACCAGCAAAGAAAAATTTTCAAAACTCAATTTAGTTGAAATTTTCAAAATCACTATTTTAGCGAGTTCAAGAGAAGAGCATATACATATATTAATTTTTTAACCGAGTTATCCAAAAACTTTTTGTTTCTTGGATGGGTCACTCTCCTAAAACAAAAACTTGTGCAAGCCCAAGTCCATAAGTCTCGTAATTATTACTTTTAAAGCAAAAAGTAAAAACAGTTTTTCCGTGTTCCGGATGAAACCCTAAACTTTCCACCCTCAGAGCCACTAAACCGCATACCCATTTCCCAATGTAAAGATGTTCTGATGTACTATGCAGCATTCCGTGGGTATATGATGCTAAATTGAATACATACGCACTGATAGATACAGTGATACAGATAGTGGATAGAAAGACTAAATGACCACCTCTATACAAACTTATATACATATATTTAAACTATTATGCTTTCATCATTTAAATTCCCTGCTGAAGTTATAAAGTATTTTACCAAAAATTTACATATGTACAAGTATGTATGTATGTATACTTACTTAAGTACATACATATGTATCTATACCGTAAAGTGAAGTCATTCTTCTTCAATACTGGGGTTATTATGTTATATGCTTTTACATTGTCATACACATACAATTGTACATATACCAAAGAATATCTATCTGTAATGCCGGATTACGTCACCGGAAACTCGTTGAAACACTACCAGAGGTGTACAACAGACACAGATATACATATGTATATTAGTTACTAATAATGAACTCAAAAACGATGAAGCCGGCATTATATAACACGCCGCTATCGAAACAATAGAGGCAAAAACAAAGTAAAATAAATAATTGGCATACATACATACATTTAAATCAAATTTATATTGACCACGTTCACACACATTACCAAGGCAGATACATTAAACCTGTTTTGAAATTTTATAATTATTTCTGTTTTCCAACTCTCAAATTACACTTTGACTCTGATAGCAGACAAGCATTATTTGATTACTGATACATTGAATCACTGTAGGTTATAATTTTTCATGAGATTACATATTAATGAACATTCAAATATATGTACATATATATATGTATATGTATGCAGGGATATATGTATGTAGATACATATGCATATGTATGTATGCATATACGAATGTTAATAGCTGTGCAATTGCTGATAATTGCACTATTTTTAAAACATTGATATTCATAACTAATAAAACCAAACATATGTACATTAGAATGGGTCGATTTACAGGGAGCCAAAAAGACAGAAAAATCGCATATGCGGGAAATATTCTGCGGTTCATTCTAAACAACTTTGATTGAGAGAATATGGATCTAAAACCGGTTTCGAGGCGGCGACTCTTTTGGGGATTATAAAAATTTCTTCTTCAGTTTTGGGGATATCTGAACGAGTATCAAACTGATCATTTCAGGAAATCTTCCAGATCAGATAACATATCTTCCATATCGCATATCTCCCGTTACACATATCTCCCATGCAACCCATTATTCAGATTTTTATTTTCTGGTATCCTGTCTTTAATTAAAAAGCCAAGAACACGTAATTTTGCAGAATTGTCCTCCAGTACATACTTAATAATGACAGTGAAAATAAAGAAAATCGAATGACTATAGCATATTTCGACCAACTAACTTTGAAATAGTTTCCTAATGTAATGTAAATCAGCGAACTCTACCTTTATAATATGAGTATTGATCAAAATTTCTATCAGTTCTTACATCAATAACAAACAACTAATTCCGAGTCAAAACTAAAAAAATCTGCAGATCTAAAACTTTACGTACGAAGACCAGGTCTTGCTAATTTATTTAATCATTTAAATAGTTAGTTGTCAGGACTGTGGTGAAAAGCGAACAACTAAATGGTTTCTGGGCGCACTTAAACTGCCTAGTAGATCCAACATCCATCTTAACAGGGCCAAGTTTATACTGAATTATCATTAGAAAGCTCCCTTCAACCATTAAAATAAAAGTTTCAGTCGGCTGCCGATTGATGGTTAAGATAAATTACTCACCTCAGCAACCAAACGTAACAATTTATCATAATATACCGCAAACTAAAAAGAAGAACTATCAATTACTACCATTTGACCTGTGAGGCAAACATTTCGTTGGACAACAATTTAGTATTTACAAAAAAAAAACGCAATTCCCCAGCCACAAAAGAATAACGCATGATCTAATAGGAAGATAAATTGCACGATACAATGTCGAAGTATAAATACGACACAAAAGGCCTCATGGACAGATGCTCTATAAGTGACATACATCCGCACATCCGAAGTACAATAGCAAATATGACTTATTAGGTAGTTCTGTAGCAACATATTAAGGCAGCGGAGAATTAGAGCAAAGTAATTCAATTTAGACAATTAATTTGTGGATTAAGTAATGCTACACAGTTATGTACTGTCATACATACATACATATGTACATAGTTAGAAATTATTATTATTTTTTAATTCACAGCTATCTACATCAGCGTCTGTGGTCACGCTGAAACCCGCTGGACGGAGAATGTAACCAAACAAGATACTGAGGGTAAACCGCAGAAGACCATTGAAACGTTTTCCGGTTCCGAATTGTATTACAGCAGCGAGAATCATGTTTATGGACAAAGTGGTGGCGTACAAATCGAATTGCCGGCCGGCAAGTATGCATTTCCCTTTCAGGCGACCATACCACCGAATGCACCCACATCGTTTAACGGTTCGTGGGGTCAAGTGCAGCATGAGGTCGCTTTGGTGATCGATCGTGTCATGCGTTATGACAATAAATTCAAGCAGGGCTATACGGTGATATCACCATATGATTTGAACCTGAATCCGGACCATATGGTGTGTGTTTGATAAATGTATTTATTTTACTAAAATGAATGTTTAATGATTTTTACCTCTTCGACTTGATTTAGAAACCATTTCAAAAGATCGAAGAGAAGACATTCTGTTGGAGTTTTTGTTGTGGCAACAAAGGACCAATGGTTATGCATGTAAAGGTGCCGTTTTCCGCTTACGCACCTGGACAGAAGATACGCTTCAACGTTGTGCTGGACAATCAGTCAGATGTGCACTGCTCCGATGTCAAGGTGCGGTTAATGAAGAAAGTCAACTTCACCAGCCGAAATCCGGAAGCTAAACGGCAAGTTGTTGAAGTTAAAGTAGCAGATAATCACTGTGGTGAAGTGGTTAAAAACAATAAAGCGGAATTTAATGAATATTTGCAAATTCCCTCGACCACGCCCACTTCACTGGAGAACTGTAGTCTCATTAAAGTGAGTTATACTCTGAAGTTCATAGCCAAAGTTTCACGCATCCACGGAGATTTGATAATCGAATTTCCACTGACCATCGGCACTGTGCCGTTATATGCTAGCGCCAACGACCAAGGTCCGGTTACAACGCAACCTGGCTCAGGGCCGATCTACAAGCCACTACGTATGTTTGCATTCTTTCATATAGATTCAATATATTTCTTAATTAAAAATAATTTTTAATTTGTGCCCCTAGCACCACCTATGTTCGAGGAGGATGTACGTAGCGAACAATTTGAAGATAACACATTCCGCCCACGTTATCCTGTCTTTCTCAGCGATGCTGGCATACCTGCTGGTAATGCTGGGCCAAATAATCAACCATTACCACCATCAAATGGTATATATCCTTCCAATATTGCTCCGGCGCCAGCTCCTGCAGCGCCAATGCCTTCTACTCCGCAGCATAACAATTCTATACCAGCTCACAATTATACGCCCTCACCAGCTGCTGCATCTTCACCAGCTCCACCTACGCCATCTGCACCATCCTTAAATAATGCTACTGCGCGCCCCACAACAACCGCGGCCACTGGTGGTGGCAATGTAGAGGTTCTAGGATTCAGCTTGCCGCCGGACTATGAGCCCACTCCGGCACCAGCACCAGGTTCTAAGCCTGGTATTGGTTGGAAATAAATATTGGAATTTATTTTGAAGAATAACTTTTTGGTATTACGCAAACAAACAGGCATACATAGATGCATATGTACATATTCATATGTAAAGACTCCTAATCGATTTTTAAAAGTTTTAAATGTTTATATTTATATAGATGCATGCATATGAAGCAAAATTATTGCATTTTACAACAAATACATATGTTTGTTTAAACATATTTACATATATGAACATTTTTGTATAATTTTATATTAATTATTAAAAGACGAAAAAATAATAAAATAAAATCTTTTTATTACTTCCTACGACCACTTTACTGAAAAAGTCTGCATACAGAGGAAATAATCTCTACAGCATATATGTACGTATGTCAATATGTAGCTTATATTGAAACATTGAAAACGGAACATCCGCTTCATAAAAATTAAATTAAATTGAAGTAAATTGTAAGTCTCGCGATTTGGTTGCGTTGCTGCTCTGATCTAGCCGATCGTTTTTCTTGCAAACGATGTATCTTTTTCAGTTTCACGTAAACTTGCGAGCAATAATAATATTTCACATTATCAGCTTAATAAATATGAAATAAATAAATGTGAAAATCAACTTTGAATAATACATATTCATCAAAGACTTTTAATTTTTAAGTAAATACTCACATACTTCCGTTGCACCTCCGGCGGATGCGCATATCTAGAAGACTGCTTTTCTTTTTATTACATCCATATCAATGAATAAATGCTAAGATGCTAGTTTATATATATTTATTTTAAGGGTAAAAGTGCAAAAACTAATTTGATGAATATTATCTACCGTATTTCTATTCTAAAATACTATTAAGAATTTATCTTAATAATTTAAAAAATAAGAACATAAGCAACCAAGGTTGCCGTATTTCTCAAATACTTAAGCTGACAGCTTCATCAAAGGGCGCGTTACCGATTATAAGTTATGTTTGGAACTATCGACGCTTAGTAATATTATCAGCAGATTTTTAAATGCTTATTAAAATTTTTTAAATAAAAGTATTTTAATATAGTTCTATTAAAACAATATAATTTAATATTCTAAAATGGTAATATCATTTGTGTTAATTCCGTAGTGCTGCCAATTTAAATTGAGTGAGTTGGTTTTGCCGAAGGATATTTTATTTACAACGAAATTATTATGTTTAAATATTTCTAATGCACACTATTTATTAATTATCTTATATTTGTAGCTTAATTCTTCAAAACATGAATACATTAATTTTTTTTCGGAAAAGTAATTTTATACGGAAACCAAAACAAGGAAAACATCACAAGTAAATTCAAAGCAACTCTGTCAACAGAGTGCGACCAAGTTTTAGTGCTCAGAATAGAAGAAAATCATTTATTGAATAAAACTGAGTAATACAAGATGGACGTAATTTTGTCGTCGTCCAATTACAATTTTTACTTTATTTTTTGTTTGTGAAAACTATCTGAAATCAATATCATACAACACAATACAAGTAAAAGTTCTAGTAAAAAAATTATAAGTCGAAAATTTGTTGGAAACATATACAGATATACAAAAGCGTGTTTTTCTTGACTAAATTTTTGCATTGCTACGCCTCTGCGGTTTTTTCCAATAGTGTGTACATAGGTGCGCGCGTGTGTGTTTTGCAGAAAACGACAGTTTTTTGTTTGGTGAAAAATCGAAGTGTGTTACGCCGCTGCATCTGCATTGGTTCAACGGTTTGCGTTATATTTTCCCGTTGTTGAAACGGTGAGTTAACATCCTGCTTTCTCTATATTTTTTTAATTTCAACATTCTTTCTGATAATAATTTTGTCTCATTTATATTATGCATCCTTTTTGCATTCTTCAGTTCGCTCTAATTTTCCCCGTATCTGCCCATTTTTAAAAGTTGGAGCATGTTTTTTTTTTTTTGCCTTAACCGAGCTGCTAGCTACGAAGTCGCAGATGTTTACTTTCTTAGATTTGTTGTTGTCCCTTGCAGCGCAATTGTCACCACCGCTCTCATAAAAAAAAAATGCCACAAAAACAAAACCAATAAACAATAAATATCAATAATAGGATATTAAAATACATATGCATATAAATTATTAAATTGTAAGCTATAATAATAAAATTGTGCATGGCGTGAAACCACTATTCAATGTTATTAAGTGCACTCGGGGTGCGTTAAAGGTCAATCTCAAGCAGCTGTTTTTTCATGCACAGATTGAATTGAAAGTTTACAATACCATAGCAGAAAATTTATAAATACCATTACTTCATAATATTTTTTTAGTAGCAAAGGTAAGTGGCATGCTGATTTCTCTATATTTCATTTTCAACACTCAAGTTAATAATTTTAGTGATATTATGTACATATCTTCTTTTATTCCTTATTATCCTAGGTATCTTAATTTGTTGTGTGTAGGTATCAGAATAGAGATGGCAAATATTTGAGTACCTGTGACTTTGTCACTGCTAACTATAAAAATTCAACTTGGGGGTCACAGCTAGTGACAAGTTTCACTAAAAGTAGCTGACAGGAATTAACGAACCAAGTAAGCCAGTCCACAGTAATCACATGAAAAATTGGCGGGACTGTGACAAAATTGCATTCGCACAGTAATCAATATGAAAAATTGCGACTGTGACAAAATTAGCAGTCACAGTATCATATGACAAAATTGCGACTTTGACTTGGTGACAAAATAGCATTCACCGCGGAATATAAGAAAATTGCGACCTGTGACCAAAGGAGCTAGTCACAGTATCATATGAAAAAATTGCGACTGGGACAAAAATAAGCATTCCCGTATTCACTATGAAAAAATTGCGAACTGTGACAAATATCGCATTTCGCGTGGAATATAAAAAATTGCAAACTGTGATGAATTCATACTTCATTAAAGCTATGAACTTTCCTTCAATTTTAGACAAGTATAAAATTGGTTTAACTATAAAAAAGTTAATTTCTCTTTAAACGGGTAATATTCATGTACAAATTAAATTGACTAACAGGAAACCTCCATGCTTGTATTAAGGCCAATTATAAAATTTTTAATTTTAAAATTGCAATCAATTTATATAGTAATTTAAAAAAACTTTTAAAAAAAAGTATTTTGATAAGTAACGAAATATTTTTAATATCATGTTTCCGCTTTTACTTTAAATAGACGTTACCTGATTGAGTGATCCTTCATATTGGAAAAAAACCTTCCAGAAGAATATTTTTAGATGGCGACTTTAAAAATGTGCGTCTTAAAAAATAAAGAATCATTTACATTAATTTTTGTACGATAACTGTTAACAAAATCATTGTTACTTATTCCTTAATAAAAAAATTGAGATGTTCCTGTGGTCAAAAAGAACACAAAATGAGTTATGTGTGGCAATTTTTTAAAGAATGCAGTGGATGCCTTTTTTTCCGCAAAATTGTGATATATTTGCCCTTCTTTTCCATGTAATGTAAATATTTTTAACACTATTTAATTTTAATCTTTTATGTATATACTTTGTGTATTTCGGTGATTTTCTAAAAATGAATTTACTATGTTAATTTCTTTTTATTCTAATAAACTATTTACCTTGTACGTAAACTGAAAAAGGGAAACAATTTTGTTTCTACTTTATTGGCCTATGTCCTTTTACAATTTGTTATTCTAGTCAACAACAGTCACAGTTTAAAAATCACTGCTACTTTACAAAGTTCACCGTCACAAGTATCAGTGTGGTTCCCTTAAAAAGTCACAACAGGCCCATGCCAACCGACAATCAGTAATAGTGAATTCCCTTGGAGCGCTATGGTCGCCGCTGCTCTTATAAAAAAGAAAACAAAAACAATGCCAGCATTCCGTTAATTCGAAATATAAGTAAAATATTGAAGAGCGAATTCAGAGAGGGAGCGTAAAATAAGCCAGGGTTGTCTGTGCCACGGTTAAAAGTGCTGCCAAATTAGCATTAGATTATATACAAAAACATCCATAATAATTTTAAAACTCAACAGCATAAAGATTAAAGTTTACACTTCCGAATAATTTTAATTTTTAACTGGGAAGGCGGGTATCCATTCCATACTTTATTTACGACTTGTTTTAGATTTAAGTTGCGTCAAGTTTAAATAAATTTAATACTAAATATTTGGGGGCCCAATTTATGTCTCTGGTTAATTTATTAGTTCGGTTTGTATGAATATTAACCCATCCTTACATTTCCTTATTGCTTTCGGTCGGCTGAATGATTTCATTCAGCAAAATATAAATAAATGTGAATAGAGGTCTACCTCTGTAGGTACACACACGGTCATACATCATTAATGAGTCAAAGTTTGTGTATTTATTATCATACATTCATACGTCATCTTGTGGATTTTATCCATTTGTATTAATGTTTGTAGTTTGTGCTCTTGCTTATTCATTTCTGTTTGTGTCTCTTAGTACGAGGGCTGTCCGATAAATAACCGACCTCAACGTGAAGCTAGCGGCACATCTGAAAAAAAAGTTTCTACTTCAAATTGTGCATATTATAATAGCTACTCGCCAAAATTTCAGAAATTTAGCTTGCGCCAATTATCTGTTGACAGTCGTTTTTGTGATTATAATTTCGGTGATTTCCCAAAATGGAAAAAATTGAATATCGAGCTGTACTTAAATTTTTATTTTTGAAAGGCAATACGCCTTCACAAATCAAAGAGTGAATTGGGGACTCTCTGTGTCTGGTTGGACTCTGACACCATCGGTTTTAACCAGCCACCGTAAAAGTTTTGGGCAGCTGAATTTAAACGTGGTCGCAGGAGCTTGGATATGACTATGAACCTTCCTGGGCGTTCAAAAAACATGATACCACACAAATAACGATACACATCGCTAAAAGGTTCATCAATGGGTTACTAGAACTACTCGACGGATTAAAGTTAAGGGAAAATAAGCTGAGATTATGAGATGTCCAAAAGAAAAACTGTTTGTCATATATTAAACCAAGAATTAGGGCATGATAACTGTCCGCGCGTTGGGTGCCGCGTTTGCTTACGCTAGACCACAAACGTGGCGCGCATGAAACTTTCCAGCCGCTCTGTTGGCTCAGTTTTTTAGAGGCAATAAAACCCGTTTTTGGCGCCGATTGATAAACTTTAGACGAAACTTGGACTCATCATTTTCCCCCGACACAAAAACACCAATCTTAGACAAACCGTGGATTGAAATGGGGAAACCAGCCCCAAAAAAAACCTAAAGCTGTGTCTTCGGGCTTGGGAAAAGTGATGGCGGAGGTGTTGTTTTGCGACCGCCATGGAATTCATTTTTTATCGACTATCTTGAAAAAAGGAAAAACTATAACAGGAGCCATTTGGAAGAAAAATCGGCCCAGTTTGCATCAAAAAAGAAACTTGTTCCACCAAGACAAACGCACCATCTCACACCTCAACAGTCGCCAATGGCTAAAATCCACGACTTGCGGTTCGAACTGCTTTGGACCATCCACCTTATTCACCGATCTAGCACCAAGCGACTTTTTTTTTTGTTTCATCAAACTTAAAACTGCGCTCGGTGGCCAGAGATTTTCGTCAAATGAGAAGGCAATCTCTTTCGTGAAACCATTCGTAGTTTGCAGACAAAGACACGCCAAAGTACTATTTGGAAGGGTTTGTCAGAGATGGGTAGTCATCGCTGGGAGAAGTGTGTGGAGTTACAAGGAGACTATGTAGAAAAATAAAAAAAAAAATTTTGAAAAAGTCGCGTGCATCATGGTTAGGTCGGTTATTTATCGGACAGCCCTCGTATATTTAAAGTTGTCACTTCATTTTAGTATAGAAATACATTGTATGTCTATTTAAATTTCTTTTTTGACTAAGGACATTTTTGAAATATACGTTAAGTAAATTCGATATATGTAAGTTAAATAAAATTTATTTAATTCATAGATTTTTTACACTATAGTATACGCAGTTACGGACAATAAAATAGCATCAAAGGTATTGCTTTGAATCAGTGTCAGAATTTTTTTTTTTTGAAATTTTTAATTTATGTAGTAACTTTTCTGCATAATAACAAAGGCAATAATATGTACTTTTAAAAAAGAGGAAAAAATAGCATTGTCGAGTTAAAAAAAATTGGTCCAGCAAAACATTAATCAGAGGTGGAAAGGTTGTGCGTTCAAAATTTGCAAGAAATGGGTCGCACGAAAAGGCAATTTGCAAACATATGGAATATGTGTCAAACATTTTTGTTTGATGCCTTGAAATTTCCGAAAAAGGTTGAAAAAAAAGGCCGACCACAAAAAAATAACTGCGGAAATCGTTCGAAATATCATGATTGCCGACGCGCGTACCGTTTAAGGCCTCTGCAGCCATTCAATAAGAATTATGTGCAAAAATTTCTTCAATAACAGCAAGAAGATAACTTGTGGAGAAAAATTGCTTTGACACATGGTCCCGAAAGGTGCCAATGTTGAGAAAACGGCATAGAAGCAATCGTATTCAGTTTGCAAAACGACACATTAATTAGGGCGGAGCTGAAAATTAAGAAAAAAAGGTTCGACATTTTATGGTCTCAATGCAGAATTAATATGATAAGAAATGATAGTTGGGCGTGAGTTTGACGTCCATAAACAAAGAAATGGGCGTCCGCTACAAGACTAAGTCCTTCAAACGCCGTTGCGGCAATATAATGGATTGTTTCTCATTGTAATGTGGGACCTATTTTTTGGATACAAGAAAACATGAGACAGACATGCAGACGTTAGAGTTTTAGATAAGGTCATACTCTCATATGCTAAATAGAATTTTCCTTGCATTTTGGCAATTGCAACAGGAGAACGACCCGAAACATACTTCGGGACTTCAGACTTCACCAATCAATAATACTGAAATAGACATATATTTCTTATACTCCTGCAACATGTTGCTACAGAGTATATTAGTTTTACTCAGCTAAAAAACAGCGAGATAGATATAGGGTAACATATACTGTATTTAAATGATAAGGATGAAGATACGAGTTGAAAGTCGGGTGATTGTCTGTCTGTCCGTTTAACTTGAGTTAAAAATAGAGATATCTTGATAAAACTTGGTATGCGCTTTCCTTGAAAAAAAAAAAAAATTACGAGTTCTCTACTGACACGTCCACACAACGCCATTAACCGAAAACATTTAAAGTGCCATAACTAAATTAAGATATAGAACTGTAATTTGGCAAATGTTAACCGCGCTCACTCCCCATATAACGTTACCGTTAAAACTACCTAAAGCGCGATAAAGCAGTAGCTTAATACGCCAGAGATATTAATTTTTACCCATTATATGCTATGACACTGCTTTAATGAAGCCGGGGTCAATATTGGCTCATGGGCGTCGCAGCGCCCACTTTTAGATGAAAACACATATCGAGGCCTGCTCGACCGATTTCAACCAAATTTGGCATGTGACGTTCCTATAACATTTATATGTGACAGTGTGAAAATGTGCGAACTCAGTCTCAATCAATAAATCAATACTTCCTTTACGCCTAATATAAAGATTTTAGAACTTCCGGGTAACTTTATACCACATTCATATGTATTTCGGCCTATATGTGAGTTATCTTAATAAAATTGATAGACAAAAAATTCATATATTCTGCATCATATCATATGTACATGTAACTTTTGAATAAATAGAGAGAACGAGAGGGAGAACTAAAGTGCATGATCGCATGAAATTGTGCAAAAGGTAAATGACCAGACTAACAGCGCTATATTTACTGCAGACATTTCTATTATGGTGTTTTTTTCTTCTTTTAAACGCTAATTTTTAATTGCTTTCATTCCTTGTTTTTGTTTGCTGACGTTGTTGTCGTAGTGATGGAAGTGGATTTAACCAAAAATTGATAAAACTGTATACAATATTAAATATGTATGAATGTTTGGGTATAAATCTATGCATAGAATACAAGTTCAGAGTGGAGTTCCATGTAAAAGAAAAATCGATTTGATTTAAGCATTTTTGGCGCTCATGACAAAGCGGAAATCTCTCACAGTTTACAAATAAATATCGTTTGCTATTTTATTAATTTTCTATTGGCATTTTATGACTGTAAGGTAGCAGTGACGTGTCATGCGATGACCAAGGCAATAAACCTACGCCGTGTCATTATTCTTTGCTTTACAAAATCTCTACGGCTCATTCTACTGCTGCAATGTAAATCAATTTCGAAACAAACACATGTACACTCATACTATGGTATCGTGTTGGGCTAATCAGTTGAGTGCCCACATAAGGTATGAACGCCGCTCCCCATACCCCTTGCGCCGATGTATGTATGTATATATAAGTAAAAATAAAACAGTTAGTTGGAATATTGAACCTCATGGAGGAGTAGTTGCAGTTTTAATGGTTTATTTGTCTATCTGCTTGTCTGTTGACGCGGTTGTCGGGTGTGTTGTGGGTGTTGCTTCGAAATGGGACCTTTGGCACAAAATGATAATTATTTGTTTTGCTTTGCTTTGTAATTTCTCAACATTTTTTGATGCACTCGTGTGATTAAAAACATGTTCCCTACCCTTTCATTTCCTTTCTGCGCTTGTTCGCATGTCAAAACCGCAAAAGACCATAGTATTTCATGCGGCAATCGATGGTCATTATGAAGCCAGTAAACTTTCATAACATTTCAGAATGAGATTAAACCGATTGCCAACGACATCTTTTCACTATTTTGCTGCACAGTTAATTACACTATGTACTCTTACGTATTGGAATTTTTTGTACTCTTCGTTGAATACTGTATGGTATTTTTGTATTATGGAAAGAAGTCATGGGAAGCTTTACTTGCCATATTTTTCAAAAAATCAAGGTAGGAATGATTTTGTAAGAAGCTCTGTTCTAGTCCTGTCCTAATTCCTGTCTAGGGCTGACTATTAGAAAAGCATTGTTCCACTGTTTCTGTTATTATAAATAAATATTGCATTTGGCACATGAATACTCGACTGAAATTATAAAAAAAAATTTATTTAACTAAATAAAACCTTATGCAATTCAAGCAAAAAATTAAAAGCATTTACTTTAGCCATTATTTTTGCATTTTTTTTTTATGATTTATTTAAGAAAACCTGTTGTTTTTATTATGAACTTGTCTTTTTAGTACTCGCCACTTGTTTGTTTATTGCAACACTCGAGTGTGCTTGCAACACAAAAATTCCACTCCATAAAATACGACACATTCATGTTTAGTTTAAACTATTTTAAAAGCGATTTCAGTGAACTGCTGTACCGGTGCGCTATTTGTGGTTTTTAGCGCTTGTAAAGCCTCAGAATTCCGATTTCTCATTTTGATATTTTAGTTATTTTTACGACACTGCATTCGAATTGAATTAAATTTGGATTCTTGGCAGTCGCAACTTCAGTAACGCGCTCATAGACTCAGATACACATTTGTAGTGCAGGTACCATGCAGGGAAAAACAAACTTTCCTGTGTGAATTTAACGATTTAGAACTAGAGCATTTAAATTAAACGGTCGATTCGTCGTGTAAGACAAATTCTGATTTTCTAGTGCTTCGTAATACCTTTAAACTATTAAAAATATAAATATATCGAGTTGTAGAAAATTTTTATTTTCGAGGACACCTAAGGGTTATGTTATATGGAGCTGAACCAGTTCTGAACTAGCGCTCTTCTCTGCAGGGTGTGTTTGAAAATGTGTCTGCATTGGTGTTCCATTTACACTTCGCGAGCCTATCTGTTAGTGTTCTTTTCCGCTTTTAGCCGGTGCTATGGCTATATACCCCTTTTATGTATGTATATGCATATGTGCTGTTACAATTGCATTTTCCCAGATATTTGAAGTTAATGAGGCGTCCTCGTTCTATAATATCTTAAAATGCTTTTAAAAAGCCTGTGAGAAGCGTGAATATATAGAATTTCTGCAAAAACTTGCATACATATTTATTCACATATAAACAAATGCATAGGAAAGTTCTTTGACGCTGCAGAACGGCAAAGCTACAGAATTTTATTATTTTTAATTTTTCTCTTTATGAAGAAAATATGAATTGAGATAAAATTATTGCAAAAAACGTTGGAAGTTAAAATATTTAATTCAAACATTACATTTTGTATGTCTTGGAAATACGTTTGTTTACGACGTTAAAAGTTTTTCTGGCGATTTTATATATTGGACCAATGGACTCCTGAACCGAATTTTTCAGTTTTGAGAGCAAAAAAAAAGTCGATGAGCCAAATCTTTGTGAATTTGTATATCGTAACATTTAAAAACAAATTAAATTTAATGGATGTTGGAAAAATAACGGTTACGTGGACCGGAATTTCATGCTAACCGGAAAACTCTTAATCATTTAAGTTGGTTTAAGCACAATTTCAGTATATTTTCCTTAATTTATATCCTTCGACTCAAATAAACCATTGAATATTTTGAATTTGAAAAGGCCATACAATTTATTTATACGTGTTATTAAGCAACCACAACTATTCATATACATGCAACAAAAACATGCACGTACATATGTTTATTAAATGTATTATATCATCAAATACCGCTTCGGGCAGGCACTGCATTTACTTATTATAATGCTTCCTTCTTTTCCTACATGTTTGCAATTTTCATTTCGTCATTTTCATGCCCGTAACTCCGCTGAACCATGAAGGTAATCAATTTCCCAGCGATGCAGGCCGTTTGGCCGGTCGCAATAACACCCAAATTTGACAGACAACCAACTTAAATGGCAAATACAATGATTCGTGCGAAGATTGGCACATACTCATGCCACACGATGCACTAAAAGGCAAGACAGCTATCATGCTTCAATGATTTTCAAGTCTTTATTTTGGATTACATTTTTCCTCACTTATTTTCTCAAGCTTTTTTATTGGGCACTCGACTACTCGTACTACTCGTTCAATTGAAATTCAACTAGTAAAAAGTACGCAAAGTTTAATTTTCATCTTCGTTTTCTATTCCCAATTTTCAATTTTCAATGTACTTCAATTGATTTTTGATTTTTCCATTTAGCAGATTTCTACTAATTTGCTGCTCTCATTCGCATTTCAGACGTTGCAACCGAAGCTACAGCGACACTAGCAGCGCAACCGAAGACGCTTGAAAACTGCAGAAGCATACACAACAACACAACAAGATTAAGTCACATATCTGCTACGCCAACGAAATTCAAAAGAAAAAGTATAAGTAAATAGCTAACGGCTGCAGTAAAACTACTGAGCCTTGCTCACATCCTTTCATAATTTTTCACCTACATACCTACAAATATATATATCACACTTTCATCTCGATCGTAAATCAAATTATTTACATTGAATAATTACCAACATGACTGAGGATACAGAATACAAGAAATTACCTGTGGATGAACGCTGTGTGCACAAATTG